>NC_138378.1:67854338-67952562 GCF_054177405.1 Leptonychotes weddellii | reverse complement strand
CCCGCCCAATGAATTCTGCCTTCCCCACTCACCTGGTCAGTCCAACCAGAAATCTGGTTGCCATTCTTGACTCTTCCCTCTGGTCTCTCTTCACTTTTTTTTTTTTTTTTTAAAGATTTTATTTATTTATTTGAGAGAGAGCACGAGAGTGGGGTGAGGACCAGAGGGAGAAACAGATTCCCCACTAAGCAGGGAGCCCAATGTGGGGCTCGATCCCAGGACTCCAGGATCATGACCTGAGCCAAACAGATGCCCAACTGACTGAGCCACCTAGGCACCCCTCTTCACTTTCAGTTGGTGCCCAACTCTTGCTGATTTCTACCTACCACATATCTCATTTACCTAGTCAAGAAAATATTTATTGATTATCTGCATGCAGCACCAAGCCAGGCTCTAGAGCAGGGTTTCTCCATCTTGGTATTATTGACATTGGGTCATATGATTCTTTGTTGCAAAGAAGGTCCTGTGCGTTGTATGATATTTAGTAGTATCCCTTTTTCACTAGGGCTACTGTAACAAAACACCAGAGACTGGTGCTTACACAACAGAAATTTATTTTCTCACAGTTCTGGAGGCTAGAAGTCCAAAATCAAGGTGCTAGCAGAGTTGATCTCTCCTGAGGCCTCTCTTTTTGGCTTGCAGATGGCTGCCTTCTTGCTGTGTCCTCACATGGCCTTTTCTCTGTGCACACACATCTTTGGTGTCTCTCTTCTTATAGGGACATCAGCCATATTGGATTCAAGGCCTATCCTAGAGGCCTCATTTTAACTTAATCACCTCTTTGATGACTTTATCTTCAAATACTGTTACCTCACTTGGAGGTACTGGGGGTTGGGACTTAAACATACAAATTTTGAAATGACAAAATTCAGTCCATTAAACCTGGCCTCCACCCACTACACATCAATAACACTCCTTACTCCAAGTTGGGACAACAACCAAAAATCTCTCCGGATATGGCCAAATGTCCCCTGGGTGCAAACTTGCCCAGGTCAAGCACCACTGCTCTATACAGCAGTAGTTTTTAATACTGCCTGCACATTAGAATCACTTGGAGAAATTGAAAAAAAACAAAACAAAACCAAAACAACCTCACCTATCGAGATTCTGACTTGATTTTTTTGGGTGGGGCCTAGGTAGGGGTATTTTATATAAGTGTTCCAGACTATTCTAATGTGTGGCCAGGGATGAGATCATTCTAGCAGTGTGAGAGTGAGCAAGACAGATGTTAATAACAAATTTTGTAATTAAAATTTGAAAACACAGGTAAGATTATGTTATGCATATGTTTGTAACATTTTCTTTTTTTTTTTTTTAAAGATTTTATTTATTTATTTGAGAGAGAGAGAATGAGAGACAGAGAGCATGAGAAGGAGGAAGGTCAGAGGGAGAAGCAGACTCCCTGCGGAGCAGGGAGCCCGATGCGGGACTCGATCCCGGGACTCCAGGATCATGACCCGAGCCGAAGGCAGTCGCTTAACCAACTGAGCCACCCAGGCGCCCTGTAACATTTTCTTTAGCAATGTGTCTTAGACATTTTCTTGTATCGTTAGATAATTTACAGGTAAAATTTAATAAGTTTATGTGTGGATATGCTATAAGTGATTTCATCAGGGCCCTACTCTATATTTTATTTTATTTTATTTATTTATTTTTAAGATTTTATTTATTTCAAAGAGAGAGAGAGAGTGGGGGAAGGGGCAAAAAGAGAGGGAGAAGCAGACTCTCCGCCGAGCAGGAAGCCCAACAGGGCGCTGGGGCTGGATCCTGGAACTCCTGGATCATGACCTGAGCCCAAGGCAGGTGCTCAACCTACTGAGCCACCCAGGCGCCCCCTATTCTATATTTTAGAGGGTGCAGACTCTTCTCTATTGAAGTAATGCTGCAAATAATATTCATGTATACATATCTTTGTAAGCAGCTTTGATCATTTACTTAGGGTAAACTTTAAGAGGTGGAAATCCTGGGTCAAAGGGGTGAATATTTTTGTGTTTTTGATATATATAGCTAAATTGCTCCTCAGAAGTGTTGTATTAATTTATAGCTCTGCCAACAGAATTTTTTAAAAAAGCCATTATCCTATATCCTTACCAGCCGCGGATATTTCAGTTTTTGAAATTAAATGAAATGTGGTGACTTGTTTTAATTTGAATTTCTTTGGTTATTATTGAAACTAAACATTTCAAACATTTACATGTTATTTGTATTTTTCCTTTTTCAAACTGCTTATCCATATCCTTTGCTCATTTTTAATGATATTTCTGTCTTCCTTATAGACTTGCAAGAGCTGATTGTAAGAATATTAATTCTTTATCTGTTATGTGTTGCAAGTATTTTTATCTAGTTAGTATTTGCCTTCAGTGTTTGTCATTTTATTTTTGGAAGTAACTTTTATGTAGTTAAATCTGTTAATATTTCTTCCCTTCCTTCTTAATTTTATTCATAGAAAACTTTTCCATACCTATCATCAGATCATTATTCATCTACCTTTTTCTTCTTTCATCATTTTTTGAACATTTGATTTTTAAAACCTATTTGGAATTTTGGCATGCCGTGTGATTGAATTTTACATTTTATTTCAAATAGTTACCTAGTTTTCCTAGAACTGCTTCCTAAAAATTTTATCTTTTCTCATTCATGTGAAATGTCACACTTTTCCTAGACTAAATTCTTATCTGATTGGGCCTGTTTGGGGGCTTTCTATTCTGTTCTGCATTGTTTTATTTACTAGAGTTATAATTTGTTTTGGCAGCTGAAGTTCAAGTTCGCCTCATTATTATTGATATTTCAAAACAGTTTTTGAAATTCAAAACTACTTTTTTTCAGATTCCCAAAATTCCCATTGTGATTTTGAGTAAAAGCTCATTAACTGGGGGAGAATTTATAGCCTTCCAATATTAAATCTTAGCTTTCCGACACAATATATAACATTCCTTCCATTCTCAGGGTATTCTTTATGGACCTTTGTAAAGCATATTGTTTCCTTTATAAAGTCCCTACACATTTCTTATTGAATTTATTCCAAGATACTTTGTATTTTTGTTGCTATTGAAAATGGAACCTTTTACCCATTATATGCACTGAGTAGTTACTGCTGCTTTTTAAAGAAGCTGTTGTTTTATATAGATTTATTTTGTAATTGTCTCATTTACTGGGTAATTAGTTTCAGTGGTTTATTACCTTAAGTGTTTTGGGTTGGTGACTTTCGGTTATACAAATAGTGTTAATTTGGTTTCCTTTTTGTGTTTGCATTTCTTATTTCTTCTTGTCTTACTGCATTGGCTAAGTGTCTAGAAAAAATATCCAACTACAGTGGGAATAATGAGCATACTTAACCTGACCTTGATATGTTTTGATCTTTTACTTACACTAGTATGAGATTGACCAAAGTTTTGTTAGACTATTTATTGTGCTATTTTTGTCATTATCAGATCTTTTTATTGGCATTATACTATCTTCACAAAATAAACAAGGGAGCTTTCAAAAAAATGATATGATCTGCAACATTTTATATAGCAACAGAATAGTTGATTTCTTCAAAGTTTGAAAGAATCTTCCCATAAAACCATCTGGGTCTAATCCCTTGGCCAGC
This sequence comes from Leptonychotes weddellii, assembly GCF_054177405.1. NCBI lineage: Eukaryota > Metazoa > Chordata > Mammalia > Carnivora > Phocidae > Leptonychotes > Leptonychotes weddellii. The sequence continues at coordinate 67,948,970 of NC_138378.1, read as the reverse complement.
TTTTCCAGTTTCTTCCATGGCATGCATTTGTTCAACTTTCCACTTCTTTTGGATACAATTTTGGTAATCTGCATTTTCTTAAAAAGTTATCTATTTTACAAAGATTTTATTTTTTATTTGTTGTAGTGTGGCACATGAGATTCTTGTATAAGTAAAAGCATTTGCATGCCAGTGGATTCTACTCTTTTATGCCTAATTTTGATTATTAATATTTTTTCTCTTAAATTTATTTATAACTTCAACTTTTTCTTTTTTAATTCATTAATTTTTGTTTTATTTTTGCTAATTATTTCTTCTTTACTTTTTCTAAATCATTTTATTTGAAATTTTAGTTTATTTTTATCTTTTTAAAAATTACTAATGAAAATATTTAAGGCTATTTATTTGTCTTCTGACTATAGATTTGACAGCATCTCATAAGTTCACATATATAGTTTTGTAGATAGTCCTGAACTGACTTTTTTCATTTTTAATTGAAAATTATTTATCAGTGAATTTTTAAAATTTCAAGGAGCTGAGGGTATTTTTTGGGGGGGTGTTACTGTTTTCTTAATAATTTCTAGGTGTGTTTTATGGTGAATTGAAAATGTGGTTTAGCCAGTTTTCACTTTTTCAAATTAATTGTAATTTTCTTTGTTGGAAGGCTCTCCACTTTGTGCATATCCTTAGTTTAGCATGTACATTTTATTATAGTTATGTGTCTACATGTCTATCATCCCATTAGCCAATGAGCCCTGTGTGACCTTGGCCATTTCTGTATTTTCAGTGTTGAGAGCAGTGCCTGGTAAATGCCAGACATCAATAAATGTTGGCTGAATTGACCTTGAATGACAGATGGGAGCATGACATGAGTTCAATTGGCTAAGGGGGCTGAGACTGTAGGTCCCATTTTTAGATGTACCAGTTGACTTTACTGATCCATAGCAAAAGGCCAGGTACAAGGGAGTATTTATAAAGCAAGGTGAGGTATGGGTTCCATATTGGTAACAAATTAGTGTCATTTATTGATAGGATTACAGTTAATTCTGATGTTTTTGTGGTGCAACCACATAGTAGTGTATCTAGACCCAAAGTTATGAGGAGAAGCAGTTGAGATAGTAGAAAACAGCTGGCCCTAGACCTGCATCTAGCCAAACATCACACCGTGATTTGCTTGGGCAAGTCACATAGACTCTCAGGCTCTCAGCTTCCACATCTGTCAAGAGAAGGATAGGGTTATTTCTAATGATTAAAAAAAGGATCTTTGGTAAGTGGGAAAAAATAACTCACGAAACCAAAAGAAATTTTGTTAAGAGACACAAAAAAACATTTTTATATTCTAGTATTAATTTTTTAAACTACTTAAATCCCTGAAACAATGCAGAATTTTGTGTTTGTGTTTGCATATGTGTATATATATATATATATACTCTTTCTTCCTTTCTCTCTTTCTCTCTCTCTTGGTCTCTCTCTCTTTCTTTTTTTCCTGCAGAGAGGGTTTAATTAGGTTTTCAAAGTATCTATGATCTAGAAAAGCTTAAGAGCCACCTTTGTAGGAGGGTTCCAAATCTGGGGGTTGGTAGTCTTGATGAAATATGAGAAAAATTTAATTTCCTTTTGCTCTCAAACATTCCTAACACACTACCTGTCAGTCAATCAAATATTTATAGAGCAGCTCCCACATTGAAGGTGTTTTGCTCTTCCAATGAGGAGAAGTAAAAAAGGGCAAATCCTGTTCCTGACTGTTAGAAGCTTATGGTATGACTGGGGAGAGAGGAAAAATAAATGTGGAAAGTTAGCAAATAAGATTTCTGGTACAGAGCAAAAACATTAGTTACAAGCTGAAGCCTCCCCTTTCTGCCTTGAACACTTACAAATGATGAGAAAAAAATTTAACAAGAACATAGTCATGCTTAAATCAAGAGAGGAAATTTCTAGCAGTCATAAATGAAGAGGTTTCTGTAAAATAATTTAACACACAGGTCACACTGGAATTTGGAAGCTGAAGCTGTTAGGCTTGTGGGCACTGGGGATGGAACTGGCTTATCAGTGGGTTCAGGATGGGACCCCATTACCCTGAAAGCCTACAGCTGGAGTTATACAGGCTATCTAAAGCTAAGGCCCAGACACATACTCCACCCATTAAATTTGGGAGGGGGCAGCAGAAAAACCCTTCTTTCCTGCTTTGGGTTGTGGCTAAGGTCCTGAGAAGTGCCACACAGCCTGACAGGATCCTGGGATCATGCTATATACTCAGGCCAAATCCCTGCTGGTTAGCAGATTACTTTGAATTAAGAAGCCTGGACCTGAGTATCAAGTCCTTCTTAAGACTGCCCTGGGTTTTCTGAATATTTACTGGAGGAAATTCTCATAGAAGGTAATTTTACAAATGGAAATTACAAAGCACCCAGGAAGTCCAACATCATGAAAGACAAATAACAAATTCAGCAAATAGATGAACCAACATCCAAGAGAAAGACCTGATAGAGCAATAAAAACAAAACAAAACAAAACATTTTCAAACAAGTAATTTAAATGCTTTCAAAGATAATGGAAGGCATGGAAATGTGAAATATGAACAGAAGGAAATGAAACAAGAACAGGTGGTCATTAAAAAATTTAGAAACTTCAAAGATGAAGAAGTCATTACTGGAATAAAAAAATTGAGTCTATGGGTATATTAGTTAATAAATCATGCCAAACCTTAGTAGCTTAAAATAATAAACACTTCTTATCCTTGTTTCTTGGTGTTGGGAATTCAGGAATGGCTTAGCTGGCTGCTATTAGTTCAAGTTCTCTCCTTAGGTTTTAGTGAGGGTGTCGGCCAGATCTGTAGTCCTATAAAGGCCTGGAGGAACTGCTTCCAAGATGGCTGCTTCACAGGGAAAGTGGAGATGAGCTCAGTTCCTCGTCACGTGGGCCTCTCCAAATTGCACCTTGATGTGTCCTCATTGACATGACAGTTGGCTCCCCATAGAGTAGTGATCAAAGAGATGAGCAAAGGGGAAGGAAACCATGATATTCTTTGTCACCAAGTCTTGGAAGTTACACACCATCGTGGGCCTCATCGTGTCCACCATATCCTATTCATTAGATGAGAGTCATTGAAACTAGCCCTTACTCAAGGGGAGAGGAGTAAGATGCCACCTCTTGGAGGAAGGACTATTCGAGAATCTGCAGGTATATTTTAAACCACACAATAGACCAAACAGCTTACTGCACACAACAAAAAATGGATTATGAACCTGGAAGACTGAGCTGAGGAAATGTCCCAAAATGTGACAAGAAGAGCTAATGAGATGGAAAACATGAAAAAAAGTTAAGAGATTTGGAGGACAGATCAAAAAGCCCTAACACATGTTTAAATAGGAGTCCCAAGAGGACAAAATGATGTAGGAGCAATACATGAAGATGTAAGGGCTGAAAATTTTCCAAGACTAGAGAGAGTACTGTATTTCCCAGATTGGGAAATCTCCTTAGGGATGAGCTAAAGGCCAACTCTACAAAGCAGTTATACTGGCAAAAGAGTGGTAGAGAAAAGAACTTCAAGGAAACAAAGGGCAAGAGATCGCAAGGGCTGAGTAGCCAGGAAAATCTTCACAGGTGGTGGAGGCAAGGCTGGGAAATTCTGCTAGGTGTGGTGCAGTGCAGGGAATGTTGAGCTCAGAGGGCAGAAAGAGACCAGCTAGGAGGGCAGCCGTGATGGGGCCATTGCACTTCCCACTGACCTTCCCTCGATACCTGGGACAGCTTCCTCCCCACCTCTGCTACTCTCAAATAACCGACAAAGATGTGTGAGACAGCCCTGGAACTCTGATGCCCAGAGTATAAGGGCAAAGCCTGAAAACACTGTGCTTCTCCCTGAGTAGGATACGGCCCCTTTTGGCCCCAAGCTCCTCTCTCCAGCTCTTGGGCCTCAAATGTCAAAATGCTGCAACCAGATGAAGACATTTTTCTTCTGCACGAAGGCCTTGACTTGGCACACTTCCGTTTATTTTCACCCCCCAAAGCTGTAATTAGTAGTCAGACTTGGTTTTCCCTGCAGACTCAGAGACAGGAGTAAGTGTTAATTTGAACATTTGCAACTAACAAATGCCTTCCCATTGGCCCCCATGAAACCAGACAGTTTTGAGAGATGCTGGGTCCCCTGAGGAGGTTGTGGGGCGGGTGGGCACTAAGGGTGGGAGGTGGGAGGTTGCAGGGAGGCTGGAGCTGGTGCAGTCCAGCCTTGGCTGCATTGCCACGTCTCCAAGGCTGAGACTTGGAGACGTGGCAAGTGATGGTGTTGATGGGAAGTGGAAGGAGGCAGATATGCATACCCTAATAACAGGCAAACACCACTCCTCATCCATGAGAGTAAAACATTTAGCTGGGAAAATCAGTCACTTGAAGAGAGAAAACAACATCAGGCAAAAAAAAAAAAAAAAAAAAAAGAAAGAAAAAAATCCCTCCAGCTAGGCACTGTGATCTGACCCCCATGAGAAATTTTCTTAGGGTCAAACCTTTGCCCTTTGCGTCCTGGTCTCCCGCCTCAGGCTGAGGCTGCCTGGATATATGTCTCTATGCTGAGGTCACTATTGTCTAAGGTTCAGTGAAGCAGGGCCTAAAGGAACAACTTTGGGGGGAGAAAAGAAAAAATACACTGGCGAGGAGAAATCAGTCCTAAAATTACAACAATTTGATGCCACCCAACTTTCACTGTGGCTCAGAGTTCATTCACTGTTATTTTTCCCCCCCATTGCTGTTGTTATTTTTCCTGGTCTGCATTTCCCTCCCAGCTCCCTGCAGACTGTTTAAAAATTGGATAAAGAGAAGACATCATCCGCTTTCCTTCCCCTCAAGGAAGAAAAGAAGTTTCCAATATCACCAACCAGGATGGCGATTTATTCATTTTGCTTTCATTTCTAATCTCTGGGAACACTGAGGAAAAGAGGGTATCTATCGCCTTTGTCTTCCCTGCCTCTTTGTCTCATTGTCACTCATTCTGTCTCCCTCCATCACTTGGTCTCATTCTAGATCTCTCTCCCTGTCTCTCTTTCCCTCTGTGTATTTGAGTCTTCTCTGCACAACCAACTACACCCAATATATCAGCAAGCCGTTCAGCACCCTGGGCCAGCCACAGTCTAATATCCCACACAGCCGTCACATACCAGGTTGTATTTTCAACCTTGTTTCAGCACCCCGAGGCGGTGTGCACACTGAGTAACTTTGGATCTTTCAGCTCGCTGGATGATCTTTTATTTTAGTGACCCTGGGCAGATCACAGACTGAGCTCAGGCTGCAGACCGAGACCTGACCCCTTTTTATGTAGTTAATGTCGAAAGGAGCATCCATGGGATAGCCAGTTTTTCAGGCCAATAGTTTTGTGATGGTTGCATGTGGGTGAGTGAGTGTGTGTGTGCATGTGCTCACACCTATGCACACGAACATGACATCGTAAAGGGATTGATTGATTTATTTTGGGGATGCTATTTTGATTCCTATGAAGTAATTTGAAAGCTTTTTCTTTTCTTTTTCTGAGAGAAGGAAATTGGCGATACTTCAAGCTACTGGGGAAAAGACCTTTCTAGAAATGGGACAGTGCCCAAGTCTTATGTCATGATGCAGGTAGAGGGTAAAGGAATTAGGGCTGAAAAAAGGACCATGACTCCGTGTTAGGACTGGAAATAGCATGATGACAAGGAGGCCACTGGACTCCTCTCTGGGACACTAGACACAAGCTCTGCATGATTCAGACGCATGGCAGGCTTTCCTATGACTCAAGGACTCTGAGTGATGCTGCACACCAGGGGAAAGCGTGACCTGTGGCTTGAGTGAAATCCATGGTTTTTGTGGGTACTGCTGTGGTTGAGGATGAAGGTCAAATTTTTTAATAACTGTGAACAGCACACCAGAATTTTAGGGAAAGAATTGTTATTTTCAAATTGCTGGATCTTTTATCGGTGAACGGGGTGCCAGTTGACACGCTTGGGCTCCCAGGGCATTACAGAGATTTGTGGGAAGCCCAAGGGAAGAAGGATGAGGCCAGCTGCTGAGAGACCAGGGACAGTTTCTGTACTGCTCTGAATATTAGAGAGCCCTGCAGTTTTGCATCTAGACCTGGCCTTGGAATGCAGGCTTACTGGCAGCTTAACAGAGATTTTTGCCAGCTTTTTGCCTCATATAAATACAATAGTAACTCGGAATCTTGGCACTTCACCCCATGGATATTTGCATGATCACCTCTTCATTACCAGTGCTAATCATCAGCAAAATTGCGAAGTGGGGACATCTTGCCTCAGTGACTTCAGGTTTGTACTCTCCTCCCTCCTTCCACAGCTGGCCCAGCCCCTCCCCCCACTTCCTTCTTCCCTCTCAACTTAGTGTCCTGTCTTCTTCCCACCCCCCCCCACTAAAAATTCCATAGAGAACACAGGTTTTAGTCGCTTACAACTTGGTTATCTTGCCCAAGACTGCTTGCACCCCTCACTGTCTTTTGAAAGGCTGCATCCTTGGTGGAGGGATAGTATGGAAATTCCATATGGACAGATATTTTTGTCAGTTTTGTCCACCTAGCACAGTGCCTGGCAGGTGATCAATAGATTTGAATGAATGAATGCATCAACAAAGTGAATTCAAATTTTGGTCAGCACAAAGGGGCAGCTTTTCCTTAGGGGGTGGGGGATGACGGAGGATAAAGAAGTACTGTGACCACCCTGCTGCCTCTGGGGTTTCCCATAAGGCTCCTACCTTCTTGCCACCCCCCCAACCCCACCGCTGCCTAGGGCCAATCCCTTAAATAACTTTTTTAAAGATGTAGTTTTCTTTTTTCAGGCTCTCTGGGATCCTAAAATCCCCTGCTTTGGTTCCTGGCAGACTTTCCACACTTTCAGGGCAAAGATGGTTTCCTCTCCCACTCTCCCAGGCCCCCGGCGTCATTACTGTGACCTCTTCCATCGCAGTGGTCAGTGCCTAATGTTCCCTCAGCCCTGGGGGAGAGCAAAGCTGCATATGCAATGCCCACCTCTGTCCTCACGGAGTCGAGAATGGAACAGCGTCTTTTCTTTTGCAAACCTCCAGTGCCTGCGTCTTTGTATGACTGCTTAATAGTAAAATTGATCTGCTTCTGGACAGGGGTTTCAGGCCTGGTAACTTGGCCTCAAAGTCAGGTGTGCAAAGGACAATTGCCCAGAGCTGTCTCTTTCTGAGGACTGCCCCTTGTTAAGGTGTGAGATGGAAAGTTGACAATGGAATGAAAATATTTTGAGCTGTTTGGAGAGCTATTTTTAATACGTGCAAGGGATGTGGTATTCCTTGTTTAGACCATCTTCAATTTGCCAGGGAGCTCTGTGAATGGAAAATGTGAGCCAAAGGCCTGAGGTGGAAAAGGGAATATAAACGCGGGGGCCCTTGCGATCTGGAAATTTACCCACTGTTCGAGCTGCTGGAGGTTTGAGTTCTGTGTGTATTAGGGATGGCTCTTCTTTTATTTCTGGATATTCTCTCTCCCACCTTTCAGCTGGCGTGTAAATACCCATCAGCACCCTGGTCCGCAGGACCATCCCAGCCAGCTGTACCATCCACAGTGTATTGTATACATAATGCAACACCATTAACTCTAATGCTGTCACACGGCAGCAAGAGCGCTTGGGAAGTGCTGGGTGGAAGGCAGGAAGCTGCTGACCGACTGGCTCCCTTTTATATAATCATAAACTCAAACCCGCATTTCTCTGAAAGCAAGAAAAATCACCCAACCACCTTTTGATTACACTTTTACACAAATTAACGTCATTTTCCTTTCCAACAGTATTGACTACGGGATTCAATTTGGTCCGGCAGGTGCTGGGTAACGGGAAGCCTGCTAAGAGCAGCTGTGTTAACAGCATCCCTCTCGAGAAAGGATTCTCTGCGGAGGGTGAAAAAAGAGGGAGAAGAAGATAGAGAAGAAGAAGAAAAAGGGCGGGGGAGACAAAAACTTGCACACACAGCCACATCCCTGCGTGCTGCTGCCGCCCCGGCGGCTGCTTGGATGCGTCTAAGATGGCACCTTGGTGCCCTGCCACATTCGGTCTCCTTGGTACCGAAGCGGCGCTCAGCTTCTTGTCACTGAGTGGATGATGATTATCTGCACCAGGGTCTCAAGGGTGCTCAAGCTTTGCTGGCGGTTGGAGCTGAGATGCTTCAGCTGAAGGATTTTAAAAGCTGCACAAGGCCAAAGAACCATTACCAGTCACTTGCTGTGTGAGGCCTGATGAAGAGGGGGTGGGTGTGGAAGGGAGGGGCGCTGGGGGTGCAGGAGAGGGGAAGGCACATGATATCTTTATCCCTTTCGCTGTTTTCTCTCTTTCCCCCCTCTCCTCCCACCTCTCCACCTCCTGACGCCTTTTTAGCCACCGTACCCTTGCTGAGGCATGACAAGGTTATGTCAGTGTGGTCTGAGAATCTATTGATCACGGCCATCAAAGATCTTTGCGGGAGTTTAGGGATTTGGTGCTTTGCATAACACCCACTCATCTCAGTTAACTCCTTCTGTCCCGGCCTGGGCTCCCATCACCTCAGAGCTGAGCTGTTGGCCAAACTTGCTAATTTCTGTGACAGCTGCTTTCCCAACTAGACTCATAAGGCTGTCAAAACCATTGTACTTACTATTATAACAGAACTCAGGTGCATGACCCAGGCGCTGAAGAAGTGGAAGGATTGGACCAGACACAGCAAAAGGAGAAAACCCACATATAGATACTAACACCCCCTCCCCGCACCACCCCCCCCCCCCGCCCCGAGACATGCACACATACCAATAAGCAAAAAGGATCTTGGTGAACTCCTATCCTGGTGGTTTTTCTTTTAATCAGTGAAAAATGAAAGAAGTGCCAGAAACCACTGAGTCACACACTCATATTCTGCAGCATGTAACATTTTTCAGTAAATATTGATTGAGCACGGACTGTGGAGCTAGCACTGTTCTAGGTGCAGGGGCTAAGTGGTGTACAAAACGGACAAGAATCCCTGCCCTCATGGAGCTGGCATTCTGGACACACTGACACAAAACTGCCTGTCTTCAGTCTGTGAGTCCTGAAGCCTCCCCTGTGACCAGGGCATAATTGCGTCAGTATTTCCCCCAGTGTGGATTTGTGCAAACACACAGATGTGTGCACATACTTCCACATAATCGTTATAGGCTTGAATAATGCAAGGGTAAGAAAATATCTGGGACACTTCTCTTTGAGACCTGCAAAAATAGAAAAAACTAAAATGTCCCAAACCCATGAATCTTAGAGAAAAGTGATGCTAGTTTTCAGCCTAAAGGTCCACGATGCCATGGGGGGCCTTTGCATTAGTCAGATTCTGCCTACCTGGAAAGATAATCTCAAGGGCTTGTAGTACCTGGACAAGTCTAAGCACCCCCCCCCTTTTTTTAGAGAGAGAGCAGGGGCTGGGGAGGAACAGAAGGAGAGAGAATCCTGAAGCAGACTCCCCACTGAGGGGGAGCCTAATGTAGGCCTCGATTGATACCAGGACCCTGAGATCATGACCTGAGCTGAAATTGGGAGTCAGATGATTAACCCACCTGAGCCACCCAGGCACCCCCCAAGCACTTCTTTAGTAAGTGAGAGGTGCTGTTTCCCTGGAAAGTTCCTGGATGGGTAGTACCTGTGGGTATGTGACCACAGGTTTCCTGGGATGAGGCAGGGATGAGTGGTGTGGTCTTGGACAGGAGGCTGAACCAGGATGCAGAGGAAGAGGACAGGGCTTGAGGGCACCACTGTGCTGTGTAAAGGTGCTGGGAGCCCTTCTGGGGGCACAGGGCATCCTTAAACCCCAAGACTGTGGCCAGAGTGTGGCCTTAGCACCTCATCCTCGGTGGGGCAGAGTGCCTAGTTGCCTAGGGATCAGGACACGTTCAGCCTGGTCAGAAGGGACATGCTGGCTTTTGGCCACAGCTGGCGGCAGAGAATCTTCTGCTTGTTTCTCTCTCCCTTAGCACTGGGTGTCACTGCAGCGAATGTGGATCCCTTTAGAGACCCTCTTGGGGCCTGGAATTAATCACCTGGCTGGGGAGAGGGCAGGGGTGGGGGCTGGAGGGAGGGAGAGTCAAGAGGGGAGAGAAGGACCATCCCGGCTCAGCAATTCCCAGACCCCCTCAGAATCTGGCTCTTCATCCTTTGCTGTCCGAAAAGCCTCATTTGCAGAGACTGATGCGATGCCTCAGCTGAGCCCAGACGTTTTATGCATTAGTGCTGCCTTTGAACACATTGCGGGCTCTAGGTTGGAATCCCAGGTGCTTATGTTTACAGTGGGACCCCAGCCCTCGCGGCTTTGTGTCGCTGCCTCAGAGGCAGGGGAATGCTGGGTCTGGGCTCTACACTGGGAACGGGTAGCACTTGGTGACTTCACCATCTGAGCTGGAGCCCCAGCCCCAGAACTCCTGTGTGAATGGGAACGGGCAGACGGTCAGTGTGGCACACAGTTCCGTCCTGTTTTCCAACTCAGGCCCAGGGGCAGAAGAGCTCTGTAACATTTTTTTTTTCCTTTTCTTTTCTTTTCTTTTCTCAATCTTTATATTATCTTTGGAGTTGAGGAGCTGAATTTTGGGTGGTTCTCCTCAAAAGGCACCTTGTTATGATTAAGTAGGTACCACCTCCCCTACACACGCTTTTGAATCACGCTGTGATTTTATTCATGAGGTCACCCCATTCATGGTAGTAGATTAGGGAATGAAGAGTCTGGGTCCACAATGAAATAAATCACTACCAGCCAAGCCCAAATCGGGGGTAAGGGCGAGAGAAATTGACATCTCCCTCCAAAAAGCATTTATTTTAAATAACGAGAAAAAAAGAGCCGTCCGTGGCTATGAGTGTGTGCGCTACATCTATGTGCCATATCATGCCATAACTCTGGGTGAACGTGATAAGCAACTTGAACTTGGTCTTTGTGATTACCTGTGCATTTTTATAATGAACAAAAACATGAAAGCAGAGTCACCAAACTCCAGCCCCACCTCCAGAAGTCTCCTCCTCCTCATCACCCTCCCCTCTGCCCTCTTCCCTCCTCCTCCCCTTTGTCCTCCTCCCTTCTTCTCCTACTTCATCCTCCTCCTCCCTTCCCCCTCCTTCCTCCTTCTCCTCCTCCTTATCAGACAGTTTCACTTCTGTCATGTTTTTTCATTTCTCCTTTAGGTTCTTTTGCCTTTCTGAATACCTTTGTAGTGAGGAACCAGCTTCCTCCCCACCTCTTCTCACTTCTGCCGTTTTTGTGATCTTGCCAGTTTTAATGAGAGCACAGTCAATAACTATGGAGAGGTGCTGACGACATTACAAAGGAACTAGCCCTTAACAAGTCAACTGTAGATGAGGTGCCAACAGGATGGACAAGAGGATTAAAGTATTTATGCCAAAATATTAGAAGCACACGCAGAATTAGTTCTCCCCGTGTTAGATATTTTACTTTTGGCAAGTCCATATTTAAAAATCTTTTATCCTTGTTTTGCTTAAAGTATTACAATAAGCCCCGGATTTTTCACAGTTACACTTGTATATTTTCACAGCTGTTTTAATCAGAAAAAATTAATGTGCTTTTGAAAGCTCAGAAACCTATCACTGGCAAAAGCTTTGCAAAAATGTGCTGCAGAGCAGAGTGGAATCCTCAACATTATATATTTTTGCCGGCTATTTGAAATTCATAGAATTTCCCCTAAATATTTTCTTTTGCAATTCTTGCCTAAATTAATCTAACAGCTTGGGCTGACTTCTTTGATAATCTCTTTTGTTATGAATGCAGGGATTGCTATTGTTAACATTCTTTGGGAACCAAACATGAACTGTCTGTTACTGGAGGAAAATACAATTGCTATTTTTGCTTGTATTGGAAGTATTTACTCAAATAAGATATACAACATAATGGATAGGCAGGACTGGCAGTCTCCTTGATGGCTTTATGGTCACTGGCTTAGCGTCGGTGTGCTCCCCTGGATTTTCACAGGCAGCACAGAAAGGAACTTGACTTTTGCTTCTCGAGATCTGTGACACATACAGATCCACAGACACACACTCTGAGTCCTGGGCGTTGTGAGTCCGCATGGTCTTGGATTCAAATGCCAGGCACACGTCATGAACAGTGCAAGAGAGCAAACTACCAAGAGTAAAGGTCTATGGCTGCACATCAATAATAACAATGCCAACAATAATTTTTAAAAAAAAATCCACAAAAGTAAAACATTTGCCACAAGGGGAGGAAAATATGGGGAAGGAACCAAAGAAATGAACAAAAGTCTTGGTTGCCCTGTCTGCCTGGCAAAGAAGAGGCCTGATTTCCAGGAGAGGGAGAATCAGTGGATTAATGTGAACTTTAATACTGAAGCAGTGTGTGTTTATTGCTGGTGACCACAAGACATAAATCTTGCAAGCACAATATACAATACGATGCAGCCCCCAGTTTTTTTTTTCCCCCTCTCCAGTCTCAATTTGTGTGTAAGTGTGTGTTAAGTGCTGTTGAAAAATAGTGACCTTTAATAAAGGATTGTATCCTGCGACTATTTTCCCAGACACACAGTGACCTTTCAAACCAGACTGAGGTGAGGGGGTGTGGAGTTTGGACTTTGAACCGGCCAGACCCCGCTGTGCTCCTCTGTTAGCCTGGCCACTTTTTATTGTGTCACCAGGGAGCGTTCTGTATGCAAAGCAGGCTGGGCTGGCAGCCTGAACCTTTGCAAATCAATTTGTCTGTGAAGGCGAGTCCACTGGAGTGAAAGATGGTCTAACAGGGCATGCTGCCCCCTCTCTTTGTGACATCATCGCTTGTGGTACTCTTGTCAGTCATGTCTGCTCAGAGGACTGTTGGAAGGAGGGGGAAATGCCTGGGTAGGGGGGTGAGGGGTGGGAGGGGTTAATCCTCATGACCAACTGTGGCCTGAGAGACAAGGGGCGTTCTTCTTAATAGGACAGAGTTGGGGGGGGGTGGACAATTAGTCTGCTTGACTGGGAGGGTGATGGGGGAGGGCGCCATTATGCCTGATACTGTTGCCTAGCTGTGGTCGTCAACCCTACTGTTCCCCCTCCTTCCTAACGGTGACATGTTACAGGAGGAGATTGCTATCTCCCTCAGACCAGGGGAAAGCTCGGGTTCTGAGGAAATACTGAAGATCATGGTAGCCAGAAAGTTTGCCCCACCCCTGCCCTCCTGCCAATAGAGCTGATGCCCACAAAACTCGAACCTTTGATTGTTTTCCATCCAAGACCCTGAGCCACAATCCCTTCTCATAGCAAACCTTTTCATAAGGGTTAATATTATTATCGCTCTTTCCAAGTCTTTCCAACACCCCAGACTCTACATTAATCAGTAGCTAAAAATGCCAGGAAAGACAGAAAAATTCAATTACTTAGTTCCCTAATTCAAATTTCTTTGAGAAGTCCCTTTAAAGACAGGGAAATCCTGCATTTTTCATAAAACCGTGGTTAGATCAATTTCTGTGTAAGCAATTAATCATCTTTATACTCCACAGAAGATGGGGAGCAAAGTGTGACCTACTACAGCCATGCTGACTGATTAGTCTCTTGGTGAGCAGCTGGGTGGAGGGCCCCAAACACCTGTCCTACATGCAGGTTTAAAACGTAAGCCCTCTGTGGAACCCTTCAAGGGGAGGAATGCAGGAAGGAAGTGGCTGTGATGGGCTCTGGAGCTGGATGAGCTTAACTTCTAATTCTTGCTCCATCATGCCACATTATGGGAACTTTGTCAAGTTACCAATTGCCTTTAAGCCTTGGTTTCCTCATCTGTTAAATGGGGATGATAAAGAATAACTACCTCATGGGGTTTTGGTGAGAATGAAAAGGAAGGCACATATGCTCCTTAACATGGTTAGCTCTCTGTAAGTGCTAGCCCTGGTGATAATATCATATGTGATGATTACTGAGGTAGAGTACTAAACAGGATGTAACTGTATCCACATGGATGAGGTACAGTTGGGGTTTTGAATAGCTTTATTAGCCATGAGAAACTTGTCTCATTCAAAAATCTTTGGATTTGGGGGCAGATGTTGTGTTTTATTTTGCAGATTATCATATTGGATTTAAGGCTATTGACACGGGCGCCTGGGTGGCTCAGTTGGTTAAGCGACTGCCTTCGGCTCAGGTCATGATCCTGGAATCCCAGGATCGAGTCCCGCATTGGGCTCCCTGCTCAGCAGGGGGTCTGCCTCTCCCTCTGACCCTCTTCCCTCTCGTGCCCTCTGTCTCTCATTCTCTCTCTCAAATAAATAAATAAAATCTTAAAAAAAATAATTTCTAAAAAAAAAAGGCTATTGACATATGCACCATATATGTAGCATCATTTTATATATATATATATATATATATATAAAATATCTGTGCTATACTATACACACATCATTTTTTTCTGACTACCAATCTATTTTCAGTTATAACCCTCGAGTACAGGACACCAAAATTTATTTGTGTATCGTGTCCTTTCTACATGGGATCATAGGATGATTTGCAGGGAGTCAGTGGTAAACTGACAAGGAGAAAACGTTTTTGGGAGCAGGATTTGAAAGGGGAAGTCACTGTGGGGCAAGACTAGCCATCCATTTGTAAAGAGCACAGACGTGATTGGCATGGGCTCAAATCTGAAAGAAAAATTCCAAAAACTATTTAATTTTTAAGTTGAGTTTCACTGTGAAAATGGTGAAGGGGCATTGGTTGAATGTGTCTCATTTTGAGGGGAAAAATTTTACTGACCCTTTTACTTAGGAACTCACAATTAAGGGAAGACTAGTAGAGGATTTGGGAAGGAATACGGACACATGTAGGGATTTCAGAGAGGCCCAAGGCAAGATGGAATGTTCTGGGTGACGAAAAGGAAGTATTAGAGGCAAAAAGCTAAGAATGAGGTCAAATATCAGAACAAAAGTTAGGATCCTAGAGTCTCTTAAGGCTAGTAACAAAACACAATATATAAACAAAAAAACCCTCTAGATAATACAGAAACAACTAAAACAAGCCTTTTAACCACAAGTTAGTGGTATAAAATGAAGACCTTGAAAGAGCAAGCAAGCAAGCAAGAAAGAAAGAAAAAAAAAGAGAAAAAGAGACTTCTATTGAGCATCCCTTATGAAGAAGTGAAAACTTTGGGACCCAAAGCAGATATAATGTTTAGTATGGAAGCAACTAACTATATATTCCAGAAAATGAAGAGAGGGTGATAAAAGCAGGACATTGCAAGTCCAGTAGGATCCTGTTTACTCTTTCCTGGATTCAGTTATCCAAGATGTCACATCGTATTTCTTGAATTGTAAAACTAGATGATTCCAGAGCCCAATTCAGCACAAGCAGCATCTGAGGTGGGCATCCTTCTGGTTCCTCAGCTTCACTTCGCCTCACAGAGAGTTCCATTGCACTCTCTAAGGGAAAGGTGAGTTGAGGTCTTTGTAGCCCGAGCCTGGACAAGGTCAGGTTGAGAAGCAGGACAAGGGAGAGTAACGTATTGGGAAAAGATGAGCAGAAACCGTTGTTAGGAAGGCTGGCAGTGTGGGGACCATTAAAAGTGCATAGGCATAATGCTTCCAGTGTAGCCAGAGGTCTGAGTTGGGAGACGTGTGGAAAGCTGGAAGTGGTGTGGGCTCTTTCCACTGGTTATGGTCTGCTCTGTTTCTCTTAGACCTCAGAAAACCCTTGCTGAATACTCTCCTTCAACCGCTTATGAATGCAAGGAATTACATGATCTCAGAAGGCCTCTTCCACAGTGAGAGAAAAGTTGATGACTTATCAGCTGGAATTATGGGGAAAAACGAGAAGACATTAGGAATCCATAATGAGACAAAAACGGCATCAGTCACCCAGGGCAGGGCCGCCCTTAGCCTGATAGAAGTGCAAGTTGGGGTGTAACGGATCTGGGAGGTGGTAGCCAACTATGCCAGTAGGACCACAGAAAGGTTTGGGAAAGGAACTCAGACACTGTCTTTCTCCCTCTGTCCACAAAGGAGGGATTATGGAGCCGGTTTCTGCTATTGTCCTGGATATACCGTGTGTTCTGACAGGGTTCACGTTTTGGGACCCAGTGCAGCTTGACATTCTGAATATCCCTGAGGCATGAACAGTCT
Organism: Leptonychotes weddellii; assembly: GCF_054177405.1. Lineage (NCBI taxonomy): Eukaryota > Metazoa > Chordata > Mammalia > Carnivora > Phocidae > Leptonychotes > Leptonychotes weddellii. Next base: position 67,932,919 of record NC_138378.1, on the reverse strand, counting down.
TAGGGTGATCTGTATGAGAAATGTGAGAAATGGAAAAGAGCAGAGCTCTCCTCCTGATATACTCAACTTGGTGATTTGAATTCATCATCAACTCATTTGGCACCTCTGACAGCAGGAGGGGGGCTCCCTGGTGGTTTCCAGGCGTTCCGACAGGTTGCAGCATACCTGTGATTCTGGATGAGGGGCTGGGAGCATTATACATGACCATCTCTGGGAATGTAGCTAGCATAGTGCCTGATGAGCACAAGGTGCCCAGTAAGTGGGGACTGTCTCCTCATGCTCCTACACTAAATTGTATGCTGTTTCTTCAACCACAATACCTTGAGGGCAGTATCTCTACAGTAAAATCCACAGAACCTACTACTAAAGTGGCATGCCGTGGCCAGAAACTCAGCAAGTGGAATGACCTTGCCATCTAGGTATTTGAGTGGGGGGAAGGAGAAGAGGAGGCCCCAGAAAAGATACCCCAACCACTGGGAAGGCAAGTGTGTGTGGTGGCGTTGGGCGGGGGGAGGTAGGATGTAAGGGTGGTTAATATCATTTTTATTTAATTAATTAATTTTTAAAGATTTTATTTATTCATTTGAGACACACAGAGAGAGAGAGCACGAGCAGGGGGAGAGGCAGAGGGAAAGGGAGAAGCAGGCTCTGTGCTGAGCCAGGAGCCCGATGTGAGGCTCGATCCCAGGATCCTGGGATCATGACCTGAGCCAAAGGCAGATGCCTAACCAATGAGCCACCCAGGCGCCCCATATCATTTTTTTTAAAGATTTTTTAAATTTATTTGTCAGAGAGAGAGAGCACAAGCAGGGAGAGAAGCAGGCAGAGGGAGAAGCAGGCTCCCGCTGAGCAGGGAACCCCATGTGGGACTCGATCCCAGGACCCTGGGATCATGACCTGAGCCGAAGGCAGATGCTTAACCGACTGAGCCACCCAGGCGTTCCTGGTTAGTATCATTTTTTCTGAATCCCCATTAACTTTATCTTTTATGTTTAGAGCTTATCTGATATCCACAAGGGCTATATAAAACTACTAATGCTGGATATTTGTCTGGATCTCATAGCTCTGGCTATGAATGTCCTGGAATAGTCTCAGAATAGTGCCAGTCACCAGTTAGACCTGGGGTTAGGATTTATAACAAAAGAACTTTACTTTGTGTAGTGCTTTACCATTTTCAAAGTTCATTTATTCAGTTGATCTCCAGATAGTCTTGCTAGATAAAGTACAAAACCACCCAAATTATATTTGAATTTCAGACAAAAACCAAATAATCTTTTTAATATATGTATGCCCCACATATTGCATGGGGCATAGCTAGACCAAAAAATTATTTGTTGCTTATCTGAAATTCAAATGTAGCTGGGTGTCCTGTGTTTCTCCCCCCCCCCCAGATCTGGCAATACTATCTCTGGGTAGAGGACTGGCACAACAGCTAAAGCACACAACCGTTAAGATAGATGTGGTTTGTACGCCAAGCTCTGCAACTTACTAGTTCTGTGTCTTTGGGTCTGTGTCTTTTTAAAAATCCACCCAGAGTTTTCTTGTGTGTGCCAGGCTGTGCTGTGAGGACTTCATGAGCTAATGCATGCATAGGCTCAGCACATAGTGACTACTGAGGAGGTTGTCGTTATTGTTATGCTCTTATTTGAGCCTCGCCTGGGAGGCAGCCAGGCTCTCTTTACCCATGTAACAGAGGAAATTAAGAGAAACTCCACATTCAAGTTTTGATTCCTAGTTCAGCTTTTCATACTAGGTTGATGATACCAAAGTTTTATTTTGCTGCCATCTTGACATGGAAAAGCAGACTCTGCTGAGGAACCACCCAGTGCTACCTGTCTTCCCGGAGGAGGGAGAGTAGGCTCCTCCCTCAGGGGTCCAACCAGGAGGCTGGTGAGTCCCTTTGCCTATCAGCATCTGTGACCAGCAGGGAAGGAAGGGGCATTGTTTTCAGGGGGTTTCAGTCATTAAGACCTTTGATGCTGTAGGCCATGACCCAAGCCACGGTGGGCTGAGAAGGACTTCCTGCCACCATCCCTCCTGTGTCCACCTGCAGACCAGCAGAGGTCCTGCTCATGAGGAATCCATGGCTCAATTCTTGCCACCCACTTACCTTTATCTGCAGGATGGCCTAATCCATACTTGTTCTTGGTGCTAATTTACATGCCCTTCCTGGGAAGTATTTATGTTAGGAGAACGCTTTGGGTACAAGTGACAGAAACCTAACTTAAACAAAAGGGGGCTCTGAACCCCCATAACCCAGTCTCAGGCAGAAGGGCTGCCTTAGGGATCACTGCAGCCAGGGTTCGAATGTTGTCATTACTCTCTCAGGTTCTGTTCTTCTGTTTGTCTGCTTCATTTGCTCTAGTCACAGCTAGTTTCTCTCTTCCAAAAAGGAACAGACAGCTCCCGACTTTCATGGTTACATACAACCTCACAATCAGAGAGAGAGGAGGTCCTTCTCTGTCAGTTCTAGTAAAAAAAAAAAAAAAATCTTGAGGAAGGATCCTATTGGCTCAGCTTGGGTCATGTGCTCATCCTTGGACCAGTCATTGTAACCCGATAGATGGGATATACATCCCGTGATTATCCTAGGACCAACTATTGAAGCCAGAGGGATGGGATGCTCACCCCTTATCAGAACCATTATGTTATGTTCATCAGGTTATGTTGGGAGGAGAGCAGTTTCCAAACAGTTGGGATGGGGAGAGTGCCATTGTCTGAAGAAGGAAGGGTTGATGATTGTGTCTCCTTGTAAAGGAAGAGTTTAGGGCAAGGAGAGTCTGGGTTGGGTGGGACTGGCTGGATTATCTTTATGAGGAGGAGGTGGGAGATCGCCTGGGTCATGGAGCTAGGATTATCAGGTCTCTATTTGGGTCTCCTCTGGACCTTAAATCATTTTGGTTTGGTTTGGGCACTGGGATAGGGCTGATGGTAACTTCCAAAGGGAAAACAGAGGTATGCTTGTGGCTTGTGGGGCAGCTGATGCATTAGAACTTTGTGGGGGTAATTGCATCCATGGACATTCTAGTAGGATGCCTAATGAAGGGCTAAGTACTTTAGGAGCTTCAAAAACAACAGAAGACAAAATTTCAGTCTTTGAGGAATTTATAATCTTCTTAGGTCAACAAGATGTCCACATGTGAAACACTTAGAAAACCCTTTAAGGAAGTGCCGGATGGTGTCTGTAGAATAGGCTCTGAGCTCTGTGACACAACAGGGCATGGGGTTCGGGCCTTGGGCTGAAAGAAAGGGCTGCCTAGAGGAATTTGAGCTGGGGCCTGGAGAACAAAGTGGAAGATGAATGCAGGAGGCTGACCTCCCAAATAATCGTGCCTTAGGATAGATAAATGAAAATTGGGTTTTGCAAAAAATGTAGCCAGGGTGGATATTGCCTTAGGATGAGGACCCAGGTCTCGTCCCTAGGGATCTGAAGAAATACGTTTGTTCCCAGGCTACAGCATGGGTTTTGGAGAAGGACAATTCACTTTCTATGGAGATCTGCTTTGCTCATACACCAGGAGCTACACAGCCATGGATCATGTAAATGACTATGGAATAGGGAAAATCACTTATTTTTCTTATTTCAAGTGGGTTAGGACTTGTTTATGAATGAATAAGTGGGAAATGTTAAGAGACAAACTTTAAAAACAGGTTTTAAAATAGGCAAAAGTTTTCACGAATATTGTGAGGATGCAGGAAGCAGCAAATATGCACAATAGGACAGGGTTTTTAAAGTCCAGAAGATCTGGGTGTGAATTCTATGTTGGTGGCTCACTAAGAGGCATGACCTCAAGCACTGAGCCTTAGTTGCCTGGCCTATAAAAGGGGAATAAGGTGGTACTTACTTCACAGGATTTTACTTTTGAGGGTGCAATAGATTATCTATGTAAAATACTTAGGACAGTGCTTGGCAAGTAGTAAAGACTCCACAGATACTTGTAGTTATTATTGTAAGGGAATATAAACTAGGTGTAGGCAGTTGAAGCAGGAACCATTGAGGTTCACTACCTAGTATGTGCCTGACACTGGACTACATAGGCACTTTACACATATGATTAAATGTAATCACCACAAAAGAAATGCGCAGGAGACAGAGTGGTTTTCATTTTAGAGATGAGGAAACTGAGCCTCAAGGGTGATAAGGGGCCCCAGTGAGGTTGATTTGAATCTAGGTGCACCTGATTCCAGAATCTTACTCTCTTGTCCTTAGGGGAAAGACCAAAGATGGCTGGAGGGGATTGGCAGGCAATTTCCAGACCAGAGCTTGCATCATAGACTCTCCATTCAGATGTTTTAGAAGGGACCCAGACTGTTGGAGGTGAGGGGGTGGTGATGCAAACCTAGTAGAAATGGTTGCTAAAGACAAGATACAGGTAGACGATCTCTTCTTGAGCCAAGCTCCCCAGTGAGCTTCTGACAGTAGCATTTGTCCAAGAATGCCAGAGAGAGAGGGTGAGAGAGAGTCCCTGAGAACGCTGGGAGCTTCACTAAGCAAGTGTGACCTTTCCCTGTCCTTGGGTCAGTGCCTCCTCTCTCAGCGAGGCCTGGAGTCCTTGGGAACCCTCTTGCTCTGGTCTCTCCAGCCCCTCTCCAGCCCCACAGAGGAGGGATGCTGGCTGGAGCTCCCCATGTGGGGGTGGCAGTTGGCCTCCGCCACGACGATCGCTCCCATCTAATGAAAACATTTCGAAATGGCACAAAGCAAAGGCATAAAGCAAAGCAGAGCCACTGATGTGTGGGCAGGTGCGGGCCAAGAAAAAAAAGGGGTTTGAGTATGCAAAGTTGAATTGCTGAGACATGGGATATCTTAATAGCGTGGGAAACGGGGATTGTGAGATCAAAGGCTATGATAAGAGGGAGATTATTTCATCACGACTGTGCAGAGGAGACGGACGGTCATACGTGCAGGGCAGACACCGCACACACGCCCATTTCTTTGATTTCAAGGTGGGAAACACTCAGTCCAAGCCTGGTGCCCTTCCCAGACTCCCTACCACTGGTCAATTCTGCACTGGTTTTACTTGCTGGTGGAACGTAAGATCTTCCAAGGCCCACCACATTTGCTCTTGTTTGATTTTCATTTTATTTCCAGCTCATACTTTTATTTCTTTTTTTTTTTTTTTAAAGATTTTATTTATTTGACAGAGAGAGATCCAGCGAGAGAGGGAACACAAGCAGGGGGAGTGGGAGAGGGAGAAGCAGGCTTCCCGCGGAGCGGGGAGCCCGACGCGGGGCTCGATCCCAGGACCCTGGGACCATGACCTGAGCCGAAGGCAGACGCTTAACGACTGAGCCACCCAGGCGCCCTCATACTTTTATTTCTTTATAGCTAAGTATTTTTCTCTGGTGAAGCATTCTGGCTTCTGCTTGACGTCCCGGCCTATGTTCTTTATTTGGTTGTAACCATTGGGAGTTAATTTGGAGGTTTTTTTTAAAAAAATTATTATTGCATTTTAAGAATGACAAACCAGTTTGCCAGCATTATTTCTAGTTCTTAAAATTCAAAGCAGTTTGTTAGAGATTGTTCTTTGCTTTTGGAGATGGAGCTGGTTTCGGTTTTATAGTCCGTTGTCTTCACACCCATCTTGGTGACTAATACTCTAAGATGGATTTCCTTTTTTTTTTTTTTCCCCTTTCCTTGAAGTGGGTTTCAAATCCCCAAAGAATTTCTGGGAGGGGAAAAAAATCCTTTAATTGAAAGCAAGAGAAAACAAAAAAGCATAAGAGAGCTGACAAAAATATCATATTTAATGAAACCAAGTTCCATCCCTGCAGATGGCTATGGAGGCACAGAATGACCTAAAGATAGAAAACCATGTTTCCTTTACGTGCCTTGTAAAGGGTGTTTTGTTTTTTGAATGTTGCACGTATGACTGACTGGTGCCTCGCGGAGCCCCTGATTGAGCAGGTAAGAGTCCAACCCACCCTTCTGGAAGGGTTGGGTCCCCCATGGCAGTGCTAAGATGGTTTGTGAGGGCATCCTGGATTCTGCTCTCCTCCGACTGCCTGTGGCACATGCGGTGTGTCCTACAGCATTGGGCACTCAGACGCAGCCACTTCCCAGCTATGTGACCTGGGGCAAGGGACTTAACCTCCTTGGGCCTCAGTCTCCTCCTCTGCAAGCTGGTGGGAATTGTATCCACCTCCACGGGTTTTTGTGAGGATTATTTAAGACATGTGGGGTAAGTTCTTGGTACAATGTCTGGTTCTTAGAGAACGGTGCTGGTTCTTCTTGTGGCCTGATCTTCCTATCTGTGTGTATAGCCAGATCATAATCTCCTGTGGGGTGGATCTGGGCCTTGCACACTTGAGGAGTTTCCTGGGTGCTGGATACCCAAGGAGGCCCTTACAGTTTGCGTGGGCTAAACGAGTAACCAAGAATAATGGAATTACTGAGGCACATTTCTTAAAATAATCTGAAAAAGTACCAACCTCTTTGAACTCTCCTCTTAAAGAAACAAATTAAGTAAAACACGAAAAAAAATGAACACATTAAAAACCTCTACAAGGTTGAAATGAACTTTATTTCATTAGAAATTAATGACTTGAAAGTTTTCCTGTTCTGCTATTAATTCTTGCATCTCATTGGTAGCTTTTCTTTTCCGCCTTCTGTCTGTGAAATCATGCTCCCCGAGGCTGAGAAGACGTGGGTAGGTTTTGCAGCTGGAAATAGACGTGACCTTTTTCCATTAGGGAAGGGTAATGTGGCCCTAAGAATGGCATATGACCCTCTGGTCCATGAGAGCGCAGCTTATTTTGGAATCTTCTTTGCTAGAGAACAAGGGGAACTGGTATATCTCCAGATCCCCTTTTCTAACTCCCTCTGTACATGCTCTGGCTCCCATCCAGCCCAGAACTCTTTTAAACACTTGGCTGGGGTCTCTGACCACCAACACGTCCCCCCCCAATACACGCAGCCTGCGTGCATTTTTCCTGACCTCACTCCTTTTCTCTGCCTTGCTCTCTGTGCAGTAACACCCCCTCTCTTTGGTTCTCCAGCTTGGCAGTTTATCTCTCTGCATGCTAATTGCTCATCTTGGTCCTTTTTAAGATAGGGTATGGACACCCTAATCCACTGAATTGGGTTCATTGACCCAAGGAAATATTGTCTTTCTCTTTTGCTCCTTCTTCTCTCCTTCCTTCTTCCTTCTTTTCCCCTCCTTCGTTTATTTCAGTACATGTACCTTGCAGCTACATTTCTGGCTGGTGTTTCATATTTAAAAAAATTCAGAAAAACCTTTTATTTTGATGTCCTTTACTTTATAAAAATTCCATATCATACCTAGCAACCCAGATTGGCCCGAAAGATAAATAGCAGCTACTCTTTCTTTTTCAAATTAGGAAAGGTTTCCCTCTAGGAACAATAGCTGGTACACTGACAGTGAACCCATTTATTAAAACAATTTATATTTCACTTTTTGAAATGTGTCTATTGCATAATTTGAGGGAAACCTGTGTTTCTTTATGGGTTTTTCACCTCCTCCTTTTTACTCCGGTCCTTCCTTCCCCTGTCCTAGCCATGGTCAGTTTGGTAGAAACTTACCAGCCAGAGCACTTTAATATATTCATCTGGTGAGTAAAGTCCAGATCCCTTTGATTTGAATCCTTCCCTTGCTTTGTCAGGGCAAGACGGGGTGGGGGTGGGGGGCGGGCAGGATGGGTGTGAAGGGAGTCACACTGCTTTTTAATCACTTGGAAAACATACCCTTCCCTTTGGCTTTGCTTCTGTTCGGAGGCTTTCAAGCTTGTTAAGTCACACCTGGCCCCCAAATAATTGCATCCTCCGCAGTAAAGTTTATTGCCCCCTTCAATAGGGGGGGAATGAAAACTGGGCAAATTTAGAGACAGACCACAGGCTTCACCAAGCAGTGAAATCCACCCAGGTGTGACATGGTGGGGAGGCAAAGCATCACCCCGGAGGAGAAGACCTGCACGGGGCTGGATGGCACCCTTACTTACCCACGCTTCCCGGGGCTTTGGAATGGATGAAGCCTGTCTGCCCTGAGCAGCAAGAGTGACCTGGGCTTGGAAGACTGGTTAATGATGCCCCTACTTGTTTAGTGATCTTTGCTTTCTACATTTTTAAAATCCTTTCTTTCAAACAGCCTCAGAATGCCTTTGTGCTTTCATCTCTGCCAAGGCCAAAGGAGCAGCATGGGTTAAGTCTAGTTAGCTGTGCCCATGCTTACAGACAGCCTCTCTGTCTTTCACACACACACACACACACACACACACCCACACACACACCCCAAACTTAACTGATTTAATTTCCATTATGAAAAGTGAAGTCCTGGTAGGGAATTGGGGGATTGCCTTTGGGAACAAAGTTAACAGCACACAATGGGAATACTGAGTCTGAGAAAGATTACCCTTTCTGTTTTTTCTCTTTAAGGGCAATACGGTAACTGACTCTGGCTGCAGACCGATATGCCAGGAGAGCTTCACTTACTTACACAGATAGGCTGCTTTTGCCCCTTTCTCTGGTCGCCTGATCTCTCTCGATGTGCTGCTCTTAGAACTTCCTGGCGCTCAGGCCTGGCCTCGCAAAAGGGAACCGCCATTCGTGTCCAGACACATTTGCAGACTTCTGGCAAAATAGCCGGAGCTCACGAAAATTTACACTTTTCCTGGCACCTGGCCGAGAGTATGAGCAGGATTTGGCTTGGGTTTGCTTTCAGTTAGAAAAGCCCTTTGGGGGTGGGGGTGGAGAGTTGGGGGTGAGGTGGCAGCAAGATCCTCGTGAAGGGTCAGAGCTGCTGAAATAAATATCAGCTCGGCTAGGGAGAGCAATTCCTGTAATTATATCTGCCCGATGACTTATAATCAGCATTCTTAACAGAGTCTGTAACTTTCATGTTTTCTCCTCCTGTGTGCGATCTGGGTGGCACTGATGGTGTGGGTGGGAGAGAGAATAACACCTTGATTAAAAAAAGTGGTGTTAGTGGTGGTTGGTGCTGTTAGCATGAACATCATTCTCATTGAGATTACCTTTGAAATAATGCCAGTGGGGCATTTGCTGGAATTTCTGGTGGTGGGGAAGGGGCCGAGGGACTGTGTATTGTTTTTCGCCAGGAGAATCCTGTGTGTATAGACATATAAAATACCAAAACAAAGCTGAGTGTGTGAACGTAGCTCAGACTTGCCTTATCGGTCCTGCCCTCCAAATGAGGGTCCACTTTGGATCCCAACCTAACCCATCCTCTATCTCCCCCTTTTGAAACACTTGAGAGAAACCAGCCGTCTGCCAGTCCCTAAGCTGTGTGTCATTTCCTTTACTCTCCAAGCCTCACTCTTTCCACAGAGGAGACTTTTCAAATTAACGTTTTCAGTTCATTAAAGACCTTTTCGCAAACATTTCGTTCTGGTAAAGGCAGTGTTTCATCTGGAAATGGTCAGGCTCACGTTGGCACAGAATGGTGTGAGAAATAAAAAAAAATCAAATCCCTTCTTACCAAGTGGACAGACAGCATGCAGGAAACCTCAAATGGGTCTTCCTTAGAGGATGGAGAGATGTCTTTGGAAGGAAAAAGCAAAGTCAATGAATGAAAATTATTTGCTCGTTTGTTTTGCAAAACTAACAAGGGAATAGGGGAACTGGGCTTTCATTCCCTTTCTTTCAAAAAAAAAAAAGTTTCTCTGGGAAGAAGAAACTCACACTGTGCCCCTTTGTCTTGCTTTTGCTAATGCCCATTGCAGCCTCTCCAGAGCTTGCTCTGTGCTTGGGGAGTAATGCATGAAAATCCCTCTGCCTCCAAATGAAAATATGCATGGCCTTCTTTTCCCTGCCCAGTTTGAACCAGACACTTAGAGAGTCTCATGCAAATGGCTGGCTTCCCCAGACAGACCAATGGAGCAAAGCAGCAGTACCTTGACAAGCTTGAGTGCTTGGGGCTTGTTGGACAAAATTACAGAAAATATGCAGTCGCTGGAGATAGGCATACAGGATGTTCAGTTTCTGCTGCTGCTGTTCCCCCAACCTGGGAGAAGGAACCCAAGAATCTAGTGCAGGAAGGAACCTGAGAGATTAGCGAGACTGTGTGTGGATTTTTTTTGGAAAACTGTGTTTTGTAGAGCCCGAGATGACCTCAGGATTAGTTCCATTTCTACATGGTGGAGTTTGGTATAAGATTTCCACTAGACCTCAAACTCCCTGAGGCCTCAGGCCCTATTTGTGTTGTTCATGTTATCTGCTCAAAATCAGCTCTGGGTAAAAATTTGCTAAGTGAATAAAGAATGGATAATGTAGCTTAAAAGGAGTTTGAAAACCATGGATCTCATCTTTTTGCCCTTCCCTTCCCCCCATTTTGTGTCAAGGCCAGAGATGCTGGATGGGTTTCCGAAGGTCCCCCAGCTGGCCACTGGCAGGGCCAGGGGCTGGAAACCCAGGCCTAGCCTACAGCTAGGGTCCTAGTGTTGCCTCTGTCAGTGGGACCGAACAAAAACCACAAATGCCAGTTTCTTGGGGGCAGCTTTCAGGTAGGGACACTGCTCCTCACTCAGCTTCCAACCAGTGGGCATGACGAGGTGGAGTGTTTAAGACTGCGAGCTGCACAAGAGCAGGGAGTATGTCTGTTTTGTCAGCTCTGCGTTCTGTGCGCCTAGCACAGTGCCTGAAAGTAGCTGCTCAGCCACTGTAAGAATTTGATGAGTGAATGGACACAAACACAACTCCAGCTGGAGTTCCCTTCTCTTGGATAATCTAGGGAGAAAAGATCATTCTCAGTCCCAAGTTTGACCTCAAGAACTTGAGGGCCACAGAGATCTCTGGGTCTTAATTGAAGTGTTAGCACCAATGGAGCATCACCCTCAGCAGCAGCCAGTCTCCTTCGTCATCATCATCATCACCATCAACAGCACCAGGCAGATACGAGGTGCCTTACGCTTATGAGGCTGCACATTTCTTCTGAGGGAAATGAGCAGTTTTTGCCTTGTTTGAACATGGCTACCGGTTGGTCCTACCCCTATAATCTTCTCATTCTTGCCTTTGTAAATAATAGACTTCTACAGCCTGAATTCATGGGGTGATGAACAAAGTACTGGCCTGCTGAAGTAGCAGATTTGGGTGTAGAGTTGGCTCCACAGCTTGTGAGGTTCTGCAATCTTGTACACATCCCTTGTCCTATTTGACCTTCGGTTTCTCCACCTGTCAAAAGGGGAAATGGATTTGCTATTTACCAGGTGTGTGATGTTGGTCAAACCACTTAATCTTTAGCTCTAAGCCTCAGTGTTCTTTTTTTTTTTTATAGATTTTATTTATTTATTTGAGAGAGAGAATGAGAGAGAGAGAGCATGAGAGGGGGGAGGGTCAGAGGGAGAAGCAGACTCCCTGCTGAGCAGGGAGCCCGATGCGGGACTCGATCCCGGGACTCCAGGATCATGACCTGAGCCGAAGGCAGTCACCCAACCAACTGAGCCACCCAGGTGCCCAGCCTCAGTGTTCTTAACTATAAAATGGGTTATTAACAGTATGTACTTCTCAGGGTTAATGTCAGGATTACATGAGTTCATGTATGCAAAATGGTAGCATAGTAAGTACTTGATACATATATTGTCATACTTGTTCTCATCTCACAGGAATTGTGAAAACCGTATGGAATGATTCATTCTACAGAAGAATTCTGTGTAACATAGGGGATGGCTATTGAATTTTTAATTATTTTCTCTGTGTAGCCAATTAAGTCGCCAGCATTCACACTTAGCTATTTGACAGAAATACCAAAGGTAAATAGTTCCAAGTGGAAGTCATGACCTTTGCTCATTTCCAGCGCTCTTCCCATCTCCTTCACCCCCTGACCCCCAACTCATCTCCTCTTCCTGTGTTTCCTGTTTCAGTGAATGAGGTCAACAACTTTGTAGTTGCCCAAACAACTGTCCAACAGTTGGGAAGAAATCAGTTTCTACCTCACCTTCATAACCAGTCAATTACCATGTCCTACCAATTTCCCCAGTTAGTGGACTCTCTCCAAAAGCCAGATGTACTGCTCTCTCAGCACTGTCCTACCCGGCATCCAGCCAGAGCCTGTTGCCTGGGCTTGGGCAGCTGTCTATCGGTGGCCCTGCTTGCCCATTCTTGCTGTCTACCCTCATATATTTGTGTCTTCTCACTTATTGCCTCTGGCCTTTACACAGACTACTCTTCTTCTCTCCACCTGGACAACCCTTCAGAAGTTAGCTTAGAGAATTCCTGCAGGAAGCTCCCATGATTGCCCTTTTCTGGTATGAGTTTCTTTTAGGGGCATCTTAACTATACTGCCCTGGACATACCTCTGCCATAGTATTTGTCATCAGACCATGTTAAGATTTTAGAGCTTCTAAACCTGGATTAAGATATCTTCATTTTGATATGCGACCTAAAATAAAGGCAATACTAAACTATATATGTTGTAGTGATAATAGCTAACACTTACGAGCTCTTGTTATATAACAGGCTTTGGTGCTTTATGTTAAAATTCATTTAAGTTTCACAATGGCTAACAATCACGTAATATGCTCTATGCTGTCCCCATTTTATAGATAAAGAAATTGAGGCCCAGAATGTTTAAGAAACTTGTCCAAGGTCACAGAGCTATTAAATGGCAGAGCTGTGCTTCAAATATAGGCAGAATTGCTCCAGAATCTGTATTCCTAACCATACACTGTAAAGAAATTTAATACAATTCTGATTTTCCCTATTTTGCATTTTTTGGAGAAAAATCCAATACAAAATTCTTTCAAAAATCTTTCTCTTTTTCTCCTGCTGCTGGCACTGCTAGGCTGAGCCTCTGTGTAGGTGCTTAGCTTGCCTACTGGTCACCCTGTGTTCCTCAGCTCATAGTATGGAATTGCCTGTGACATGTCTGTCTGCCTTCTGGACTCTGATCCCTGAGGGCAGGTCCTGTGTCTGTGTCTGGGTGCCCCACAGGGAGAGGCTTACCCAAGATGCAGGGCCAGTGTGGATAACCACAGCCTGGCTAGATAGATCACAGCTCATGGTTTCCTATTTGTTCCTTCCTTAACCAGGTTCAGCTTACCTTGCCAGAGCTAGTGACAGGGTGGGCTGAGGTAAGTAAGGGTGACTTAATCTTCTCTGGAACTTTGTATTTCCTATCCTGTACTCCTGCTACTGATTCCCTGGTAGTTTCCTGCTTCTCTCCACAGTTCTCCACATGCCCTCAAAAACTTGTTTCTCTTAAGCTGTAGTTGGTAGGAGTTGTGAGTTGTAAATACATTCTAATATACTAAATATAAGTGATAAAGAAATAAAGTCTCTCCCCCACTCCCCTTGTTCTCAGGACCCCTCATTCTAAAACGAACACTATCAGATTAAAATACACGCAAGGGAGCTGCTTTCCTAATTGGGAGGAGGTTGAGGTGAGGTTTCAGCAACATCCTTCTGAAAGGTTCTTGACCTCTGCAGCCATCCCCAGTCCTGACCCTGGAAGTACAGATGAGCCCATGAGCTCTTCAGTTCTCCTTGGGGGACTCTCTCCTCCATAGGATTAGTTGTTTTTCTTTGTACTATTGAGATGCTTTACTGAGTACTTATTCACTCGGTATTATGAGGAGAAAGCTTGTATTTGCCTTATCAGTGTTTTGTTTGCTTGTTTCTTTTTGGGTGCTAGATTCCCTTTTTCTTTGGCCCTCAAAGAGATTTCATCCTCCAAAGGAAACAATGATGCCTCTGTCCAGAACTTTCTCTTTTCTGACTCTTCTTGGTTTCATTTAACTTAAGCTAACCTATTGGAAATATGGCTCTCTATATGCATTGCATTTTATTCTTTCCATAAATAAGGATCAAGCCTACTATGTACCAACAAGGGTGCCAGGCTTGTTATGGGAGAATTCATCATGGCAAGGGAACAGGGGGGGTTGGGGGTAGCACTGAGGAAAGATGCAGAGAAACGACTGTATTCAGAGCTACTAGGAGTCCTACTGGGTGCAAACAGTCTCCTAGGTATGATAGTTGTAGTGTTCCTGGGGAGGGTTCTGCATTCTGTATGCATATATCGATTAAATGTCTTCTAGTCTTGATTACTTTAAGGTGTGATCTCATAGGAGTCAGGGGAACAGAATTACCTTTAACTTTTCCATCACTCTCAGATTCTTTGACAATTAAACTGGTGAGTTCAGATTTTGTACTTTTGCAGCTGATTACAAGTAGGGCCAAGATATGTTTAGGCCTGGGAGAGAGCATTTGATTTTTGGATTAGGAGGCTTATAGACGCTGATTCCATTTGGGCAATTAGTTTTTCACATTGCAATGAACAATGAAAATTTTTAGTGTAAGTATATCCCCAATATTGCCTGGGATATACTTAGAGTAAACAAATATTTGTTGTTTACATGAAATTCAAATTTAACTGGGTATCTTGTTGTGGTGGTTTTTTGTTTGTTTGTTTGTTGTGGTTTATTTTCAGGTTTTATCTGGCAACCCTAGAAGATAGGCACTTGAGGAATGGGCTTTGAAAAGATCCACACTTGTATGTGCCTGGTTTTGTTTGTATTTTAGGTATGTGTTTGAGGGAGAGAAGGGAGGGTCTAGGGGAGAAGTACTTGGGCAACTGGACAAGAGCTTGTTATAGGAAAAGTCTGACAGGGAAATTAATAGTGAGTATTTACTCATAAAATAATTCTGGTTATCTCAGGAGAGGCAACCCTGGGCTTAGTGATCTTCTAGAGAGGAGTGTCTTGGCATCATGGCCTTAGTAAGGGGCATGGTGAAAGGAAGACTAGAAGGTGCCGGGAAGGCTGAATGTCTTTATTATGGTCAGTCAGTTTGATCTTGAGCAACCCATTTCAGTCTGCTTTGTCTCATTTTCTGTATCTGTCAGAAGGGGCTTAATAATAATTATTTTATTTACTTCAAGGTAGATGTGGCTGCTCAAGGACCTTCACGGGTTAAAGGCACTCTTAGTTTTGGAAGCCTCACCCCACATTATATTAATCTTTAAAATGCACATACATTGCATGATATGTGTGTGTTTGTGTGTTTGTGTGGGCACACACATAATTTTGCTGGAAAATAATTTTTGTAATTTGCTTTGTTAATTATGACTTTATCATTTTGATTTCACAGTTTCTGTTTTGTAATTTGGAGCCCCCATCTTTTTTTTTTTTCATCTCAAACATTTTCTTGGCCCTTGACAAGCCTATTGGTCTTAATCACTGTGCCCATAGTGACTGATACATGCGATGACTTTGCTTATGGGTACTTCCAGGACAAGAGTGACCTAAAAGGAACAAAAGGTTGTATTAAAATCGAGTTCAGCATCCCAGCAAAACTATTCTCCATCCCCTTTTATCCTATTCCTGGGCCTTCTGAGTTTTATGGTATCCGTAGTTGTCCCCCAAGTGCAAGCGTCTAATTAGGCTTGACACTACCGAGGCGTTTCCCTGACATTTATGTCACTGTCTCTCAATCTTTAGCAGCATTTGGTCTTGTGGGAAGCACAACAAACAATGTCAGAAACAACATAAAATTCCCCATTAGAGGGGGCCCTCGGAAACCGCGCTGCTGTTTATTAGGCGCACTCAAAAGGGAGGCCGAAGGGTGGAGCCGGGTGTGTGGATTCAGGGCTTGGAGGAAGAAATAAAATGGCTCATTTAAATTCTTAAGAACTGCATAGGAGGCAGAAGACACAATGAGTATCTCAGAGAAGAAAGGCCATCAGTTGAACAAACTAATCACATGGTAATCAAAGGGGAGTGATTCGCTGCCTACTGAGAAGTACTTTAGAAGAAGTTCCTGCCGGGGAGAGCAAAGACCCTATTGAATGACAGCTTTCATAAATTATAGATTTTTAAAAATTGCACAAAGGAATGTATAATAACGTGAGAAATGGATATAAAGACAAAAAGTGCCCAAAGCGTCTGAGCAAGGTCCGGGAATAGGCGGGCCTGATGTGGGAGGGGCGGTGCAAGCCTTTGCGGGAAGCCCCCTCCCAGCGCAAACCACGCCCCACGCAAAGCCCCGCCCTCATCCGGGTTTCTTACCGCGGAAGTAGGGATGCCCAGTGTTACCTGAGTGCCGTCGGGGTTTGGAACCCTCTAGTCTGGCTCAACATGGACCTTAACAAGGGGGGTAGGTGCCAGTTCTCTGTCTCCACCGCAAACCCCACTCCTCGGTGTACAGACTGCGGAGTCTAAGCTTTGGCCCCGGGGGCACGGGAAGGCCGGGAAAAGCTGCCCAATTCGGAGTCTGGCTTGTGCGCAAGGCCTGGCTCCCTGGGTGGAATCAGGGTGGGCCGCTCCTTGTGGCGGGGGTTGGTGGGAGGACTGCCCATCCAAATTTCTTCTCTCCTCTTGTCCTAGGCTTATCATAAATGTGGGCGCTCAGTCCCTCTGCCCCTTCTCTTGTAGCCATGAGGTCATAGGGGATTGTGGCCCGCAGGGAAGGGCTGCCCGGGGCCAAGGGCGACTGTGAGTTGATTCTGAGCGACAGGGCTGGCCAGCCATCAACCAAGATCACGTGGGCCGAGTTTGCCTTATGGCCTCGTCCCTGCAATCAGCAGCCCTTTTCTTCCACGTGTGTCCACTGTAGCTGCCTTGAGGCATCTTCTCGGGTGAGTGCCAACAGTTCCGTATGCACTGGTAGCTGATAACCAAGGTGATGACTGGTAAAGCCTTCAGATATGACTCTACATGGGCGTATCTGCCTTAGAAAAGGTGGTTTGAGAAGTTGAGAAAGTCAAACCAAGTTAGAAGTATTAGGACTGGGTGTTCTTTTTAGCTGTGCCATCCAGGAACAGTTGCTTAACCTTCCTGGGTCAAAGTTAAAAGGGATATATGACTAGTAGCTTTTTCTCAGTTGTGATGAGAAGTTCAGATGAGGTCTTAGATGTAAAGGCCCAAGGCCCAACTCAGAGTGAGTGTTCAATAATGTCAGCTGTTACCATGCTCCTGAGGTCTTCCTGAGCAGGGCGGCCGATTGCAGAAATTGGCACAGGTGAACTTAGCTCTCTTCCTGACATCCTAGAATATTCAGAGTAGAGAAAGAGCATTGCCCAGTGTGAGTTCCTAACAGCACCTCTCAGGCAACTGTGAGAGCTCCTCTTATTTTAGGGTAATTATGCTAACCATTGTAACAAATGACCCCCAGGTTTCAATAGCATACCATTATAAAGTGTTCTTTCTAGCTCACATCATAGTCCCATGTAGATTGGTTGGGGGAGGAGGCCTTTCTTTACCATGTTGTCATTCAGGGGCCCAAATTGCTTCCACGTAAAGGTTCAGTCCTCTTCACCAGGTGGCTTCCAAGTATCCTTGGAGTCATTCATGGTAGACCATGGAGGAGAGAGAATGGAGAAGGTACGCCTGCTCTTAACGGCCCCTAATCCATCACTTGAGCTCATGTCCATTGGCAAGAATCAGTCACACATCTCCACGAATGTGCAAGGGGTCTCGGTAATGTAGTTTAGCTGTGAGTTCAGAAGAGAAAACAGGCTTGATGAGAACCTACTTGTCCCCGGCATAGACTCCCAAGTGATACAGAATAGCTCAAAACGGGGCCCGAGGTTCTTAACCCAAGGTTCTTGAATTTTTGGAGGGTTCATGAACCTCTTGAAATTGGATTGAAAATGTTGTATATATGAGCCTTTTCACTTTCATCGTATTTCCAAGGCTGAGTGGGTGAAGTCCTGCCCCTGCTTGGACCAGAGTAGTGTTATGGTACCTGCTTCCTGTGTCTGATATTCTTTGAAAAATGGTGGGTGCAGCGTCAGGATTTCTGTCTCCTTTTCTCTTTCCTTTTCTTCCGCTCCTCTAGTTGGGAGAGAATGATGGAGAAGGGAGCAGAGATCTGTTAACACCATATCCTATGACGGTGCTCCATTGAGAGGCTGTTAACATTACGGACAGGGGTTTATGTGGCTGTGAAGAATCTAGGAGACTGCAGCGGGCAGGGTAAGGACCCAGCCTTGCCCTTCCAGAATGGAGCCAGGACTAAGGTTCATCTGGACCTTGCCAATTTTCAGTTTAGGGGCATGGTGAGAAGAGGGAGGGAGATCAGAGAGAAGGGACTCCCAGATGCCCATCTGAGACAGCCTCTGTAAGTACTGAGTGGTGACTTGATGGGAAATTGGACATTTTTCACTATTGTCTCAATGCTACATCTGCTTGAGATGGGTTCAGAGTGCCATTTTTTTTTTCTTCCTGGTAATGGGCTTTACCTCAATGACCTTCCAGACATCGAGGGCATGGCTGAGGGGTTACAGTCATTTCCATGGCTTAAAAAGTTGGAAAACCACTGGTGTAGTTTAACAATGGGGCTTTGTGCTCTCGCCTAGACCCTGCCTAATGGAGGACCTTTGTTTCCAGCAGTTCCTGGCACTGGACTTCAGGAGGCCATTGGCCCTGTTTTTCTCCTAAAGTCAGAAATAGTTGCAGCTGGCATTTTGTTTTCATCCTATCTCCTTAAATTCAGGGACCTGCCCCCTTTTGAGGCCACTGCTGAACAGGAGTGGCCTGCTCTCTCTCCCTCCCATTTGTAAGGCAGGGCAGGAGACAATACTCTGTCCAGCCTGGAGCGTCGGCTGTCTGGATGGGTGCAACGCCAGCTGTCAGCCTGGGATGAGGTCAGACAGAGGCCACCGTGGTTCCAGGTGGGCAGGGGTCACCCAGGTGACCAAACTGCACTGGAGGCCCAGAGAGTGTGCAGGAGCATGAACTTTTGGCCTCCTCTGCAGGAGAGGAGCTGCAAGTGCTGAGCAGAATGAGCTGCAGACTCTGGCCAGGGTGCCAGCATTCCAGGTACCTTGATTCTTTTAGGAAGTTCAGGTTGTCTACTGAGCTTGGGTGTCTGCAACCTGAACACAGGGGCCTCTGCTATGCTGGCTGGGCAGCCTGTCACCATTAATAGTTTTATCATCTGGGGGAGTGCTTCAGGCAGAGGTGGTACATGGATCAGACCCTCTCTCTCTGGCTTTGGAGGCAGTGAAGTTTAGTGGTTAGGGAGGAACATTCTGGAGCCAGATAGCCTGTGTTCATATTCTGCTCTACCACTGTGCAAGTGACTCAGTTTGTTCCTTTATAAAATAGGCCAAATAAGACTATGTACTTATTTCATAGGATTGTTGTAAGTTTGACTGAGTTGATGCATGTTAACACACTTAAAGCAGTGGCTGGTAAACAGTAAGCACTCAGTAAATGCCAGTTTTTATTATTAGCTAAAAATACACAGCCTGTAAGCAGATCTCCAGGGGAAAGGGACCCTTCTCACTCGTGACAACTCAGGATTCTGTGAGTGGTACTTAAGTCTGTCCGTTATCATCTCTGAGAAGCTTCTCTGATCACCAGATCCACAGGGCTGTCTTTTGTTTTAACTGCCCTGGTAGTTGTGTTCTGGCACCTTCTTATCTAAATAATTCCTTCAGAGAGGGGTCTCTGCCTTATCTTTTCTACCAGTTCTCCCCAACAACTACTATAATAAATTCTTATTAAACATTTGTTTTATGGTTGACAGATTGTACACTCTGGTCTTTTCTAATAAATTCAAACTCTTTGTATGAATATCCTTCATGAAAGGAAAATTTTCTGTCCTAGGCTAAGATCCTGACAGGTTTGTGCTTTTTATAAACTCCAGTTTTTAAAAAAACACTCTCCTAAGACCAAAACTATATTGTAAAGATACAGTAACAAAACAGTATGGTACTAGTTCAGGAAAAGGTTAGACAGAGTAATGAAACAAAATAGAAAGACCAGAAATATATGAGACTTTATGAAATTATAAAGGTGGTATTGCAAAGCAATGGAGAATTGGTATATTGATCAGTGGTGTTCAGATGCTGACAGGTCATCTGGAAAAATAAATAAAACTGGATCCCTAAATGTAAAACATAAAAGTATAATTACAAAAAAATGATACTCAAGTAGAGCAGACATTTCTAAGTCTAGCATGAAATTGTGGGAGCTATAAAAAACTGATTAGTTTGATAACATAAAATCTGAAACTTCCAAATGGCAGAATATTATAAAAATTGGAAATAAACATGGGTAACTAATTCTACATAGCAAAAATACCATAAATAAATGAAAAAATGACTAGCTGGGGAGCATCTTTTAAACATATATGTCCTTAATATACAAAGAGCTCTTTCAAATCAGTAAAAAGACAAATATACCAATAGGAAATTTCAAGAATAGACATTTCAAAGAAAAAGACATATAAGTGGCCAGTAAATATATAAAAGATTATCTTATAATTTCTAAAAAGAAGATTAAACCATATATCATTTTCACTTATCTAATTGGTAGTTTCCAGAGTCTCATAATGCCTGGTTTTTCCAGGGTGTTGTGTAACAAGCTCTCAAACAGTGTTGGTGAACATGTAAATTGGTACTATTTTTTGAAAAAGTGGTTTGATAATATCACAATTCAAGTTGTGCATTTCTGTTGACATAGAAATGCCATTTCCAGTAATTTATCCTATGTACACTTGTGGATATGTGTACATGTATATATCTCTCTCCATACATATAGAAGTGAACATTTAGGGGCGCCTGGGTGGCTCAGTTGTTAAGCGTCTGCCTTCAGCTCAGGTCATGATTCCAGGGTCCTGGGATCGAGCCCTGCTCCGTGGGAAGCCTGCTTCTCCCTCTCCCACTCCCCCTGCTTGTGTTCCCTCTCTCACTGTCTCTCTCTATCAAATAAATAAATAAAATCTTTAAAAAAAATGAACATTTAACATGCACCATTGCTTACAACAGCAAAAATTGGAAACAACCTAAATTTCCATCAGTAGGAGAATGGTTAGATAAATAATCATACTTTGATACAGTGGAATTCTTGTGCAGCTGCTAAAAAGAATGAAATAAGTGTTTCTCTCTCTATTTTTATAGAAATGTGTCCAAAATATCTTAAGAGAAATAGTAATGAAACAGTATATGTAGTATGATCTCACTCGTATAAAAATATTTGTATGTATTATATTCTCGCATGGGTGTAACAGAGTTTTGGAAGGAAGGAAGAGTTAACAGTTTTCACCTATGGGAGTAGGATGGGAGGGTGCTGGTAAGGGAAGAGAGGTCTTTGAACTTTTAACTTTGCACCCTTCTGAATTCTTTTGTTTATAGCAAGCATGTATTACCTTTAACATAAAAAAAGTCCTAAAATCTAAAAAAATTATATTGATGTCAACACAATAATAGCAATATCAATAATTTTTAGAAAATATTTAATATCACCACCATGTCCAGTTGTATAGGTTTCATTCTATAAATCCAAATGGCACCACTCACAAAAAATATTTTTCAGAATATATTTTAACAGCATCACCATGTCCAGTTGTACAGGTTCATTCTACAAATCCAGATGGCACTGTTCACAGAAATAAACTTCACAGCCATATATGTCCTTTATTTTAGTCCTTGAAGGTCCACCACGGTATTTTCTTTGTTAGGTCAACATATATAAAGTCTTTGATCTCCACAAGATATCACTCCTGAACCAGCTCCACAGAATCCATAGGTACAAGATAAAGGTTGAAACACAGTAGGTACCTATTGCAATGGGTGGGAGACTGAGGAAGAAAAGGGAAGGGAGAATAAAAGATTAAATGAGAGGACTTTGCATGGGCTGGCAGTGGTGGGTGCCGTGAACTGGGGCATAAGGTAACTCAGCTCTGGGGACATATCACTTTATTCATTACTCGTCCTAGACTCCACCTCTTCCTGGCATACCATTTGAAGGAGGATAAGCTTGGCATGGAAGGTCCCTCAACCAGCTGACACCACATTTCCTTTTCTTCTTGCATACCCTTGGTAAGGGCCATTCAGTAGCTGGCTAGGGAACAATATAATCAGGCCTCCCATTTGTGGGCCTCTTTCTTCATTTCTATTTCAGGTGGCTTCCCTTTTGCCTTGCCTTGCCCCAGTGCTAGCATCATGCTCTCAGATCTGAAGGCGTGGTGTAGAGTTCCTTTCTTCTGTTCCTTGTGCTCTTCCATGCCCTCTTTAGTTTGCTACTCAGAAGGCACTTTGAGCACACTTGACTTTCAGGGCTCATCTCTGACTCCAAAGACACTCCTCCTCTCTGCAAGGTGTTCTTTTTTGTCAGAATGCCACTGTTGTCAAACTTACTTTATATTAACTGTGGCCAGCATCGTCGTTAACTTGGAGATGCATGTGCATATTTAAAACCAGAATTGACCAAAATTAACTTTCAGTAATTTTAGTCATTTAGATCCTGGCAGCTCTACTCTTAGGCTCCACCATCCTTGAAAATAGGTTGCCTGTAGATAGTGAAACTTGTAGTTGGTTAGTGCCTCTAATTATACCCATGATTCAGATGATGACTGGTGCAGAATGACTCCTGCCATTGAGTGCAGAAATCACAGTGTTGACCGCCTCTGGCCTGTACCCTTTCAACGGGTATATTGTCCCAAGTTCTGGAGGTTTCAAGCTATGGTGTCTTTCCCCATCATGATTTTTCTCTGTAAGTCTTCAAAGATGAGGAAAGGAGTCAGGAACCTGAATAAGCAAGACCTGGAGTTTTGAGCCAGATCTGTAAAGGGGAATCATTAAAATATTTTCATCTGGATTAATGCCCTGCTGGTGTTATCTTTCTTTTTTTTTTTTTTTTTAAAGATTTTATTTATTTGAGAGAGAGAATGAGATAGAGAGCATGAGAGGGGGGAGGGTCAGAGAGAGAGGCAGACTCCCTGCCGAGCAGGGAGCCCGATGTGGGACTCGATCCCAGGACTCCAGGATCATGACCTGAGCCGAAGGCAGTCGCTTAACCAACTGAGCCACCCAGGCGCCCTGGTGCTATCTTTCTGTAACTATCTAGGGATAAAGTCCAACCGGAATAAGAATAATTAGAAAAAATCCCACTCGAGCCTCCAAGCATCCTATCCTTATCAGAAACTTGGCAGCATTATTCTGGGGTGGTTTTGTGGAGCCCTGTTGGGAAGCAGAGGCCCAGAACCATGCGCTTCTGTAGTTTCCCTCCCCAAGCTAGGATTCCAGGATGAGGAGTCTGTGGTACTTTTCTATCTTGGTTCTGTATGCTTGTTATTTCTTCATCTTCTGTTTTCCCTTTCTGAAGGTTTAATTAATGTACCAACATGACAGTAGAAGACAGTCTTCTGAGAAGGGTCCTTTTGCAATGGAAGTGGTGGTGGAGAGCAGGGAGTAGAAAAAACTGAAAAGTTATGGAGGGTGGGGCACATGGGCTTTGTGCAGGCAAGCGTTGCCACTCAGCAGAGCCTGTCTGCAGGAATCACTGGACTAGAGGCTTCCCTGGCTCTAGAAGCTTCAATAGGATGTCCTGGGCCTGGGGCCCCGCTTCTTTATTATTGTGAAAGTACCTGGGAGTAGGGACCCAGACCAGGAACACCCGCCTTGCCCACCCAATCTGTTTCTTCCTGCTGTGTCAGAGACATACTAGACCCATCCTACTGTAATGGAGATCTTGAGAGTTTGTGTAGTTTGAAACAACCTTTCTTTTTATAAATGGTGACAACTGGGTGCCTAAGAAATGCTGTTTCCCAGGTTGATGTTCTTGTTAGTAGAGAAGAAAGGCCCCTGCTGCTAGGACCGGTATGGAATTTGGAGCCATTTTTCTTGGCTGTTTACCTGGCATTACGATAGTGGACAAGGCATTTTGCCCTCTCTGATGAGATGAAGGCAGATTTCTAGTAGGTTCTGGTGATACTGGTAGGAAGAGAAGGTGTGGTAAGGATTCTGTAGGAGAAACTGGGGGATAGAAACTGGAATGAACCCCCATTTGAAATATGCCTAGACACTGTTCAGTGGAAATGGTTTAAAGCTGGCAACCGGTGTACAAACTGTTATACAATGGCTTGGTAGCGCATGGTCTTAAAAATAAGCACCGAAACGTTTCTTGCCCAGACAAATGTTTTCACAACCACAAAGATGGTGGTAGGAGAGCAGACAAAATTGGTATTTATTTTTTCTACAGGGTTGGTAAGAACTAAAAAGTAAATAAATACACTAGGCTTGCAGATAAGGACTTATTTCCAAGGCTGTCCTAAGATAACCTTTTCTAAGGGAGGTGGGCCTGGGATGGAGGGTTGTGGTATCCAAAGACAAGAAGAACGTACTGTCCAATCCAACTGCAGTTTCCTTTTAATTGTGCCCCGTGTCTTTGGCCTTGAAGGACAGAGACTCAGAATTGGTCCAGTATGATGCTTCATTGGTCATAAAGATTTAATTACAGTTCTTACTTGACCAGGATTGTAACGTGAGGTCCGTAAATATTTATTGGGATTTTCTGTCATCGCCTCTCACTTTCTCCCCTTCCCGCCCACCTTCCTTTGGCCCCCCCTATTAAAAGGATGACCAGTTTTGAATTACGGTAATAGCTGCACTCTTGGTTTAGGACTTACCTCCCTGAAATTTTCAGGACCACTAATTTGTGGTTACTCCAGTGCTAGAATGAACTTGGTGCTCTGGCCTTTAGACTGGCAATGCAGTAAAAGTTTAAAGCGAAGACTGCCTCAGAGCCAAAAGAAGAGAGGAGATTGAAACCTAAAGGTTATCCTGAAATGCACTTTACTGTTATCTATGAGAACAAATGAGTTAAAAAAATTTCAAATACCAGAATACCCTACAGGGAGGAGATATAACTATTAAAGGGCTGTTATAGCTGCAATAAATGTAGGAACAATAAAAATAAATTGATGAAGTAAATGTCAGCGCTGTTCCCCTGAGCTGCTCCCACACCTTTGTCCAAAAGTAGAACATCTCCAATTACAGAGGGTGGAAACAGCCTTCAATGACAATATGACAAGGACAGAACACAGAACGCTGGCACAGAGAACACAATTATGCACAGCCTTGAAAAATTGTATCATAGCACAATGCATGGGAGAAATCAATTAATGATGCAGGGCTTCCACTGCTGTCTAATAATTCTAGAAAGGAAAGGAGGGGAAAAAAAAACTCCATACACCCAGTGCATCAAAAAGGTGACCCTTAAGTGGAAGTCTACATAATACCAGAGGTCAGTCTTCAGAGTTTATAGCATCTGAAATACTCTTTTTTTTCTTCTCAATTTTTTTTCCCCTTAAAAAAAATCTAACAGTCTTAAGGAGGCATTTAAGTAAAAGTCACTTCTTCTCTGGTTAAATAGCCTTGCAAAAGAGAGTTCTTTGGTGGAAAGGGCAGGGATGAGCAAAGTGTGTGGCTGTCGCCGCAAGCCCACCAGCTGAAAGGGGAAAGGCAAAAGTTAGGCATAAACACGGTGGAAGGTAGAAGGTGATTTATCTTGTGCAATTTACAACAGGTGCTAAACATTACGAAAACCAGAGCTATTAAGCAATCAAATTAAGCTATAATTATAACCGAAGAAAACTGTACAGGAATTCTAATTAATTCAAATCTGAACATGTCCAAGAGGAATGCTCCAGCAACCCCACTTCTGAATAAAACAAAACAAAAATAACCCTTGGATAATGCCTTCAGATTGCACAGGAAATTAAGAAATACTTCTCGGCCGGAATATTCCAGGCATTCCTTAGTAAATGGTGAGAGAAATTCCCTGCATTGCCTGAGCACTTGGCTTTTCAGGTACACACCATATAAAGCATGTAGTTGGGGGGCCCTTAACTGGGCAGGATTTGAAGACAGAGTGGACTGAGGGATTCCACCGTACGTGTAAGTACTTCAAAGGGTCTGAAGGGTTAGCTCATTCTTCTCTCCTTTGAAGGGTTTCTCCCAGGGCATGTGAGCCTTTTAAAGAACTGTTCACACTCCCCTTTTATTTTTTATTTTTTTGTGTCTTTGGACCAATTCCATTTTCTTTTCAGCCACTCCTCTTCCAGTCCTCAATCCCAGTCTTTCCACCTGACTTGAGCTTTCTGCTTTTCTTCCACCCCAGGGAGTCCTGGGGTGTCAGAAGACAAGGGCAGGGTTTTCCGTTGGATATGCCTGAACAATGCAAGTTGTGTCCCATTAAGCCACAGATGTTATGGGAAGAAGGGGATGTTTAGGTATTTGAATAAGATTTCCAAACCAAAGTCTGAACCATTTGATTAGGGTGCCTATTTCCCTAATTCATGATTCTTTAACAGTTCAGGAGCAGGAACAACAAAAACAACAGTGACAGCTAACATTTATCAAAGCTTATTATGTACCAGCTATTGTACTGTATTGTACTATTCTTTACCTCAATTACTTATTTATCTCAACTAATTCTCTCAACCACTCTATGAAGGAGGCAGTCTTATAATACCCATTTTACAGAAGAAGAATCAGGGCCCACTGTTGGCTGTTAAATTGACTATAAAACAAAAACCCCTTTCTTTTTATTCAAGTGATGCTCTTATGTTTCTAAATAATTTAATGTAAAATTTCTTTTTACTCTCTCAGGTTAAAGTGGTCGGGAGTGTGGGAGGAAGGAGAGTGATTTTCTCAGGATGAGTTTGCCTTCTGGACTGAGTGTAACTTGGCCCCTGTTGGTAACACAGTTTTGCCCGCCATTTTGAATATTCAGTTATGAACACATCTTTGACCTTTGCTTTGACTTTGCTTCCATTCACATTACAATATAGTGCTTGGGGGCAAAGATGTGTGAAGAAACACTGTGTTCATGCATACTGTTGAATTCATAGCTCTTTTAATCATTACTGGAGTTTGTGTTCTCCTGGGAATCTCTACGCTGACTGTTGAGTGTTGCTAAAGGGCATGTAGCTATTTTTCTTCCATGCTCTGGATCCCTTAGAGCCTTCCTCCAAGGCCACATGCCCTTTCTCTTTGATTCATGGGGCAGGGGAGGGTTGGTAGCTTCCTAGTTTGGCAAGATCAGTCCATAAGCGTTTGTTGGAAGCAATTCTAATAATAACACTGTGAAGAAATTTGCATTCCCATGGATAGATGAGGAAATCAAGAATTAGAGAGTTAGAAATTTGACCAAGATCACATTGCTGGTTATGTGGTAGACCCAAGAAATGAGCTAGAGTGCAAAATGCTCTTCCATGGGCCACCCCACCTATGCGTGGACGTGGACACACACATCCATAGTTTCCCTTCTCTGCCCTTGTGGCATCCTGCAGGGGCTACAGAACTCCACGTGGCCACCTTTTCCCTCTTGCTTTTGAGGGCATCTGCCAAACCTGGGACTGAGGGGAGTGCAGAAACTGCCCAAGGCTCACCGCAGGGAGATTTATGCCAACAAAAATGGCTTTTGTGTAGGGTGCCAGGTAGGCCCTCCAGCCTGGAGTCTTCCAAAGGGCAGCTTAGACATTCACTGACCTAGCACAGGACTTGGCACACAGTGGCTCCTCAGTAGAAGGTAGACAGTGTTGCAACTGGGAGATACAAAGACCCCCTCCCACCCCCCATCATGGAAATATGTACTACCTGGGCAAAAGCTAAAATCTAGGTACATTCAAAAAGATAGCTAAGAATCCTCAACTTTCATTAAGTAGCTATTATGTGCCAAGACGCTTGCATACATGTCTTGATTCTCACAATCCAATGAGGTTGATAAAATTAGAGAAATTCAGTGACTTGTCCAAGATCTCACAGCTAGTAAAGGGCAGAACTGGGATTTTAATCCAGACGGGTGGACCCAGGAGCCTGGCTCCTCAGCAGTGAGCTGTGCCCATCACAAGTCCATAATACAAGAAGGAGTCCCAAAGGCAGAGTGGGAAAAGCTGAGTAGGAGAGGTCTGTGGACCTGGGGTGGGGTGATTAGGAAGAGTTCTCTGGACAGCTTAGTGGAGGAAGAGGGTCTTTTCAGCTGGGCTCTGACAGATAAGTGGTATTTGGGAAGGCAGTGAATGATGGAAGAGGGAGGCATGTGTAGGCCTCACAAATGGCCATTTTGCTTCATGGCCTGAGGTGTAATCTGTACTTTCTATCCTTTGAAAGATGTGGCAAAGGCCTGCAGTAGCCTGTTGCCCTGACAAGCTTTGCTTGGCATTCTGGCCTCATGGGAATTTTCCCAGCCTCCCCTCTAGTGTCTTGTCCTCCCCTGTGAGGAGCTTCTGGGGTTGAGGAGGCCCTGGCATTCCTTAGGCCTGCACACCCTGCTTCTTGCTTTGAATGTCTCTCCAGTTTTGCGTAAGTAATGGGCATTTCTCCCACCTCTGCTTTGAGGCTAATTTTGACTTCATGCGATAAGACTTGCTTTTAAACTGGCCTAGAGGGGTGACCCCGGGGGCAGCTCTGGGGGTGGGGCTAGAGGCCTGGAATGGGCAAGCCAGTATGGCAGCCACCCAGGTGTCCTGCTTGTGTTCTCTGTAAACTTGGACCAGGAGTCCTTTCTGGGGCCAGAGCATGGTGGTGATGAGCTCTGGCTCTGGGATTGGACTGGATTTAAATCCCAGGGCTCTCATCACCAATGGGGTGGCCCTGAACAGGTCACTTAATGCTCCACTATTCAGTTTCCTCATTGCACCTCTCTCATATGTCTGTTTTGAGGAGTAAATGGAGAAATATGTGAAAAATACTTGGGAGAACATCTGGCATATAATAGATGCTCAATAAATGTTAGCTGTTGTTTTGTACTATTAGAGTTCTAGGAATCTTGTCCTGCCTGTCCATTTCACTGATGGAGTCTGAGAACTAGACAAGTTGTTTACCTGCGTAAGATCACCTACCTGGTATCGGAGCCGGGGCCTCGCTCCAGCAGCACTGGACTCCCAAGCGAGGGCTTTTTCCACGTAACGGAGGTCCTGGGGTTGGGTCTGTTTCTCATAGCATGACATAAGACCCCGTGCATCTTATAAAAAATAGATTCTTGGGCCCCATCCTGGACTCATTAAAACTGAGTTTCTGGAGTAGTGCATGAAAATCTGTGCTGTAGCCAAGAGCATGTCCCTCTGGTCCCTAGTTTCCACCTCCCAGTTGATTCTTACGTACTTTAAACTCTGAGAACTGCCAGCTTAGCTTTGAGTAACTTGGTCAGAATACAAAAGGATCTTCTGCAGCAACGTCTCCAGGTCGTTCAGTCAGGCTGTTTGTGTTCTGCCTCCTGTGTGCCCTGCATGCTGCCCGGTCCGCCTGTACTCAGGGAGCTTATGGATCTGTTGATCAACGTCTTGTGGGGGAGGGGTGGGAATGGGGTGCTGATGAGAAGTGAGGAAAGCTGGTAGGGCTTTGAATGCTCAAGGGGAGGCCGAGATGATCGGTGACACTGACATCTAGAGGGAGCAGAGGCCAGTGAGTGGGGTCAGGATGAACTTCCACACAGGGAGGCCTTTGCAGGATGCAGAGCTTGGAGTAGGCAGAGGAGAGAAGTAAGGGCAGTTCAGCCAGAGCCACCCCTGGAGAGTAGAGCTACTGGGAGCAGGTGTCACTATGGGCAGCTGCAGGGGTGTGGAGTGGGGAGAATAGCCTGACCTACCTAGCTACCAAGATACCCACCCCTTCTTTTGATACTGTCAGGCTGCTGTTTTATGATTAAACAGACTATCCTCCCTCCAGAGCTACTGTTGATTTGATTTCATTTGTATACTTTTTTGTAGCTGTGGGAGGGCAGTTTCCCTCTTGATGTCCTTTGTTCCTGCAACCCCTGCAGAACAGCAGAGGCCAGCATGCACATGGTGTGGCTACAAGAAACATGGGAGCAGCAGGCAGCCAGGGAAGGAGGGAAATGGCCTAGTGCCAGGCGGGGTGCCACCTCCCTCCTGCATTTGCTCCCTGGTTATCCCCTGTCTGCTTGGGAGGGGTAGGGTGGGTTGACCTTCATGGCAGATGTGGAAGAGGAGAATACCCTGGTTCCTGTCACTGGAGTTTGAGTAAATTTATCTGTGCTGCTTTACATTGTTTCTGGAAGCTGGCAGGGTATAAATTAGAAACAAATAAAAATGGGTTTATCAGCACTTTCCAAGTTTTTACCAAATTCAGGGGTGGTAGTGGAAGTGCCTTTCTGAGCCCTTTAAGTCAGGGGTCAAGGTGTGTGTGAGTATAAAGACCAGATAGCTGCTGCCATCCCCTGGGCCTTTCTCACTGAGTGGAGGCTCCCAGCCAGACATCTTTCATCAGGATGTGCTAATGGCTAATAGTCCTAAGTGCTGACCATAGACCATTCACTGTGATAAACTCTTTATGTGGATTGACCGTCCAGGGTGGGTACCAGTATTACCATTTTCCAGCTAAGAAAACTGAGGCCCAGCAAGAATGAGTCACCCAAAGACGCACTGGTGAGTAGTAAATTGGAATTGGAATCTAGGCAGCCTGCCCCAGAAGTCCCACTCAGACGCAGGCCACAGAACAACTGCCCCATTTGCTTGGAGGCAGAAGGGACTCCTGTGTGTTTACTACTAGTTGATTGGAGAGACCGCTGATGTGCTTGGTTTTGTTTTGTTCAGAGGTGGCTGGAATCCGCATTGTTTGTGGCACACAGACTGGCTGCTCCTGGAGGGCAGGGCTGGGGGCTGGTTGAGTTGCTCTGCCAAGGCCCCAGCACCTCCAATTCAATGTGTATGGTGCCTTTGGCTGCAGATGGTCAAGTGCAGCCATTGTTGCACTGTCCAGCTTTGCTAGAGAACCACCTTTTCATTACTGGCAAACTCTCCCCTTCCCATCATTCTTTCACCCACCAAGGTTAGCATCCATCAGTGCTTGCCTGTCATAATTACTACAGTGTATTTGCTTATTGTTTTTGTGGTGATTTTCTATTTCTATCACTTCTTCCACATTTGTTGGTTGGAATTCTGCTGTGAGAAATAGATGCTCCTTCTCCCCCATCTATTTATTTTATTTTTTATTTTTTTTTAAAGATTTTATTTATTTATTTATTTGACAGAGAGAGACACAGTGAGAGAGGGAACACAAGCAGGGGGAGGAGAAGCAGGCTTCCTGCGGAGCAGGGAGCCCCATGTGGGACTCGATCCCAGGACCCTGGGATCATGACCTGAGCCGAAGGCAGACGCTTAACGACTGAGCCACCCAGGCGCCCCCCCCATCTATTTATTTTAATATTTATTTATATTAGCATGGACTTGGACATTTCTTGTATTCAACCCATAGGTCAGCCTTAAATCCTGTTGCCATGGTTGTGAGTTCAGCCTTGCCTCATTTCTAGCCTGGATCACTGCAGCAGTCTCCTGACTGGTCTCCTTGCCTCTAGCTTCATTTCAAACCAGACTGTACATGACCTGAGGCTGTGTAATGCCAATCTGACCATGTCACAATCCTTCAGTTGCTATCTTTGGCCCCTAAGCTCCTTTGTTGAATATTACAGAATGCTTTGCATGCATATTCTCATTGAATTCTCACAATACTTGATGAACTAGGTGGTATCAACCTCATCAGCAATAGCATTCCTCTGGTGCAGATGGAGAAACTGAGGCACAGAGGATTAAGCAACTTTCTCAGGGTTGTTGAGCTATTAAATGTTGAGCTCATACTGCCAGCCACTAGACTTTACCACTGACTACATAGGCCCTTAACGATCTGACTTTGACTGCTTCTCCAACCACATTTTCGCTAACCTTGGCATTCATTGCACTTTCCGTAAATAGTTACTTGTAGGATTTCTCACCCAGCATTGCTGAGGGTGCATGTGACATTTTTGTCAGCAGTGCTGGTAGGGACATTGGTAGCAGTAGAAGGAATAGTTTTCTAAGAACCATAATTGTATGAATAGTGGCCAACTATCCTATGACTGTACATGAGTCTGGTAGTTGAGTATAGGCAACTACTTTGCAAGTCCTTGTGAATTTCCCACCTTTCCTGTCCACACTGGGACTGCCTTCCCAGGCCTGTAACTGCTTTTTCTGTTTCTTCTTTACCACTCAGGATAAGGGAAACCTCCTCTGCAGAGTTTGTCCTGAGCGCCAGTCTGCCATGATGCCTTTCTCATCAAATTCCTTCATTGGGCCCATAGCATGTTGGTTCTACTTTAGATCTGTAGGATATAGGGCTCTTAAGAACTTGTTGTCAAGGATCATGTATTTTAACTTCTTATATGCCTTCACTGCCTGGGGAGTTTCCTTTTATATAATATGTGCTCAATTTGAGGATTCACTAATTGGTAACTAGATGTGAGACATGAAGAGTAAGGACTCTAATGCAAGTTAATATAGGCCCCAAATCCATTATCTAAAACCTGTTGGGCCGTATGTGTTTCAGAATATAGAATTTTTCAGATTTTAGCAAGATATTATGGTGCATATCCAGTATAATTTATAATCCCCCAATTGGTTCTGGGGAATTGTTCCATAGGCAGAGATACTATTTTAGTGAAATGTATAAGTGGGGTAAATAAAAAATTTAAATAGCCTCATAAGTTTTACTGTCAGATAAATTGCACTTTTTCCCCCCCTTTCAGAGTTTTTTCTATTTTGGAATTGCAGATAAAGGCATTAAGGTATTAACAGGTGGCGTAAAGAGGCACCCACATTTTGTTATGGGAGTTGAGATGAAAGAGACTTCTGGGGATGAGAAGGCGAAGGCCACTGGCATTTGTGATCAGGGGAGTGCTGTGACCTTCACCCAGTTATGGACCGAGGCCCTAAATGACAGGGTGAAGAGGCCAGTTAGGAGCAATTACTCCTTGAAGTATCTGGGTGAGAGGTCCTGAGGGCTTGACTTGGGTGGTGGTGTTGGATAGAGAAACAAAACTGGATGGGAAATGTTACAAATATGGGTCATGGAACTTCAGGAGGCAGTTGAATCAAATGTTGCGCTCTACAGTTTGGGAGAGGGTTGATGTCTTTAACAGCACTAGAGTAGGGGGGGATGGGCAGAGGAGAAGACGGATGCATTTGAGCATGTGGAATGCACTTGTATGCCATCCATACTTGAAATCACTTCCAAGAATAAAAGAGAAAATGAGTATAAAACTACTTCTAAAGTGATATGTGCTCTGCAGATATTTGTTACTGTCATCGTTCTGTCTGATATCAGTCTATTATTTTGCAAGTATCTTCATCACTCGCCTGCAGTCCTCTGAGAATAAGCTAGGCCCATTCTCAGACCAGTTTGATCTGCTCCCAAGTCTTTCAGGAGAGAATCACATGTGTGCTCTGTTGGTTTGCATTATCAGCCTGTAAACGATCACTTCTTTAAAAACTACAGATTTTGTCTCTGAATGAATGTTTGGAGCCCAAGTTTCATCTGGGGTATAGGTTTCCTGGCTGGGTTATGAGCCCTGGGAAATAGAGGACTGAATGGGTACAGTGTCAGGCTTGGATAGGTCATAAAGTTCATGGTTAGGTTTTTAAAAGTACAGTTCTACAGCTGCAAACAGTCACAAAGGAGAGGCCCACTCTCTCCTCCTCCTGCCAAGGTTAAAATAGTCCATGACCAGCAGTCTCTGATCAAAATGGCCATCCTCACAGCTAAGTGGAAGCTTCCTGCTGTAGGGCTAGTTTGCCCTTCTCTTTTTCTTGGCTCAGAGGAGAAGGAGGCAGGAGACATCCTGGTTAGATCTCATCCTGTACAGCTGCCTCAAGCTGGAAGGATGGGTTCATTGGGCCAGGTAGGTGGTTATCTCTGTGTCTGGAGGAGTGGGCAGGGCCTCTCTGTCTCCCTGCCTTGCGCCTTTCTCACTGTTGGCTGCTGCTGCTGGGAGCTCTGTAGAGATTCTCAGGACTGGGGTGCAGGGAGGTGTCAAGGGGAGATGGGTCAAGGGACTACATAGAAAGGGAAAACAAAATTGGCAAATACGGTTCAACTCTGATCTCACTTTTTGAGGATTGCTTTGGATAGAACCAAATAGTCTTCAGGAAATGGAAGCCTTACCTCTCTGGAGAAGTGCCAGCCCTCACAAATGATTTGCAAGGTTTCAGTCCCCAGATATAAGAGGGTTCCCATTCTGTCCTCTTTCTTACCCTATCCTTCCACCTGGATGGGGAAGGAGGGGAAGGAGGATCTGGTGTTTGTCTTTCTCAGTGGTTCTAAAACATTTACCTTAAACACATCCTGGCTGACCCAGCACCATGTCTGCAGTTATGAGGAGAGGATGCTGACATCCATAAAGGCTCTTTCTTGGAATTTAAATGCTCCTTTAAATGGCTATAAACTTACCTCCAGAGATAGTGCAGGCTGGAGCCCTCTTTAGCATTCTTGGACTTTAGCATCTGCTGCCCTCCCAAGGGTGTTCAGTGTTTTAAGGAGGAGATGGCAACCTCTGTGAGGGTCCCTGCCTCGTAGATCTGAGCAACAGCTGTGATGGGGAGCAACTTCAGCAGTGGTACTGCTGTGAGGACCTTTCCTCCCCGGGATGGAGAAATGCTAAGAGCTCTGAGGGCTGCCATCGTAACCCAGGTGCCTCACTTTTCCTCCTGGCTGGCTCCCTGACCTGGCTCAAGCTGCCACCTGACTGAGAACACCTTGATATTCCTTTTTGGGGGTCCGAGACATCCTTTCTAGACCCAGAATTGCATTTGCCCTCATTTTGCCTTCTTTTACCAGGAAGAAATGGGAACATAGGGAATCACAATTCTGAGGTTTGCACTGGGGAGCAACTATGGGCCTGATTGAACTTATATTCGATCATGTATCAAGTACAAACTCTGTGTCCCTTCCATCTCTCTCTTTCCAAGTTCCTGAGTTGCCCACTTAGCACTTCTCCTACCTTTCCATTCTTCATCTCCTTACAGTCTGGGCCTGTGACTTTCCAAGTGTGAAGGGATCCTTTGCGTTTTTGGTTAACTTGATTGGCCTCTTTGGTTTTGGACAGTCTTGGCCACTCCCTTTCTCTGGACAGTCTCCTCCATTGATTACTGTGACTTTACTTTCTTGGGCTTTGGACAGATTATTTGGCCTCTGTGAGCCTTGATTGTTCCAGTGTACAATGAGGACAATGGTGGTGTAGCATGGAGTTGTGAAGCATAAGGGTGTGATGTGGTGTTTCCCCAAATGAGATTATGAGTACTGTTGTAGATATGTTTGGTAAACAGTTCATTGAATATTATAGTTGTAGATTTTATTCCAATGTATTTTACCAAAAATACACATCAAACCCATGATTATATTATGGTACTTTGAAATTTTTCTCTTAAAATAATCATAACCAAGTCAATTTATCAAAAGGAAAGCATTTAGCAAATGATACTATTGGTATACGTGGATAGGACCAAAATTGGAAAAGAACTGAGACAGTACACCTAGAGGCACTAGCAAGGTGCCTGGCATATAGAAAATGCTAGTTATTAATTATTATGATTATCCTACACTCTGACCATGGGTTTTCTTGTCTTTTTTGGATTCTCTTCCTCATTGCGCTGTTTAACATAGACTCAGACATAGTATACGTGGGGTTTGTGTGTGTGCATAGAGACACTATATATAGTGGGTATGTATGTATATGTTGTAAGTATGTGTTTGTGTGTGTGTATATGTATAGAGAGAGAGAGCAAGTGTGTGTGTGTGTGTGTGCATAGAGACAAAGACAGAGACAGACAGAAACTTTCTAACTACTCTGGTTACAACCCAGGAATTCTAGAGCTAATTGTGCCTAATCTATGATCCTACCCCCAGTCTGTAAAGAATTTCAGGAGAGGGGAGATGAACATAAACTGAAATAAAGGAAGGCATTCTCTGTAGAGAAAAACATGAAGGGAGATTTTTAGTGTTGTTCATCTATGTGACCCAGTGGAAATTGTCCACTTATGACCTCCTTTATTTTCTAGCCCCCTAGTGCCCCTAAAGACTTGGTGGTCAGCCCTTTGGGTGATGGGAGAGCTGCATGGAAATGAAACAGTGGCAGCCAGGTGTGGGTCAGGTCTCCCCAGGGGACTCTGAAGTTCCTGGCTCTCACCAAGATCTCATTCTATTCTCATGGGGTGTGAGCAGTTACCTGCTCTGCCAGTGGGCTGAGCTAGGAGCCAGATCCCTCTGATGCTAGCTAGCCCTGGTACCAAGAGACACTTATACAAATAGACAGTGATTCTCCACCAGAACTGTAGGGATGTGTTCTAAGCCACATCGACAAATGATAAGCATATTTTAAAAATTCCTGACCATGTCCCACAGCAGACCCTATTGCCACTTGGTGTTTCCTAAATTTCTCTGGAGCAGCTCAGTTGGTCTCTGAAAAGCCATCCCCCCTCCAAAGGGGATTGGAGATTTTCAGATTCTGGGAATACATTAGGATTAAATTCTGGACCCTGTATCTGGTCTTGTATCAGAGTTTTTATGCATGTAGGACAACTGGAGAAATGTACCAAATGTACCAAAATGTGTTATCTTGATGGAGGTTTAAATCTACCTAACCCAGTGTATTGATTAACGGTGCAATGGTTGTAATTTTGTTGATAGTGTATTTTCTGGAATGAGAGATGGAAAGAGTGGAGCAGAAAATTCACAAGCTTCCTCATCTTGGCTCTCTGGTCTCACCTCTCCCTACAACCAACCAGTGGTCCGCAATGCCTATTCTGGAAGCTGAGCTGGAAGCGGGGTAGGGCTGGCAGAGATATCCTTTCCAGAATTCTCTCTCTCTGTCTCCCCCAGGGGACCTCTTGAAGAAACCCTGCAGCAGAGAATTTTCTTGCTCTCCTTATCAAAGAGAAGGATTTCATTTGCTTGTTTATAAATGGGTGCTGTCTAGTAGTTAAATCTGCTTGGGGACTGGGGTGTGGGAGCGTGTTTGAGAGTTTCTCGTTGATAAATATCACGTGGAAATGGAGTTCTGCTAGCATAAGCCAACTCCTGAAAAATGGGTCCCTTAATGTCCTCTCAATGAGACCAGCTACATGACAACTAGCCTGGGGAACTAAAATACTGGTGAGAAATTGAAGCCATAGATCTGTCTCAGAGTGCAGCCTCATCAGCTGTGATTGTTAGGTGTTAAGTTGAAGACTCTACAGCCCTCTGGTCTTGCTTGCTGTCTGATGGATGACAGCTCAGGGATCAGCCAGGGCAGGAAGGGCTGGTGGTGGGTGCTGCTGCCACCAGGTGCTAATTTTATATATGTCCCCCTCTGGCATGTGCTGGGGAAGCCTCAGGGGAGAAGAGAAACCCATGAGAGCTGGTGATTGCATCAGTCAGGGTCTAGCCAGGGAAATAGGAACCACCTGGGATGTTTCACAAAGAGGAGATTTAATGTAGGGAATTGGTTACAAAAGTACTGGAAGGAAGGATTAGAGGAGCAAAAGGGAGAAGGTAGGGTGGTTGTGAAGGAACATTCCAAGGCAGGAATGTCCTTTGCAGCATTCAGAAGCGCAGGAAGATGGCCCGATGGCTGATTGTTGGAACATTTCCAGTGATGGGGGAAGAAGCTTGCTGCCTCAATGAGGTAGCCATTTAATTTCACAGTTGGACACTTCTACTTACAGGCAAGCATCTTGTTGAACTGACACTTGTCTTCAAGAGACTTCTGCCTACAGGTCCTTGTTCTTATACACCATAGGTGATTTCCTCACCCCACCTCCTCTTCACTTTGGCAAGCACTTTGTGTTATGTAGACAAGGGGGGCTTTGGATTTTTTATTAGTCAGGAGTAGGCTTGTCCATGAAAGATAGGACCCTCTCCCACCTCAAAGAAAAGTAGGGGAGGCAGTTTAGGGTAAGTTGGGGGCTCTGCTCATCAATCCCCAGGGAGCCAGTCTCCTTCCAAATTTCTGCTCTGGCAGACCCAAGTATAACCCTCATTCTCATGGTCTAAGATGGAGCCGTAGGTATCACATCTATGTTCCAGCCAGTAGGATGGGTGGAGAGGAGTGGAATGCTAGTTCTCTCTTAAGGAAGTGTCCTGGAAGTTGTCATTGGAAACTTCCACTACATTTGATTGGCCAGAACTTGGTCACATGGTAAAAAATTTAGCTGCAAAGGAGTCTGGGAAATGTATTCTTTGTCTGGACAGCTAAGTGCCTAGTCAAAATTTCTGTGACTATGGAAAAGAGGACAACTATGGTACAGCAAACACCTAGCAGCAGAGTCAACTTTTTGGCTTAACAAAAGTCAGGCAATGTGCTAGGTCAGTGCTTCTCACATTTAATATGATGTGAATGCCCTGGGAAGTTTGTTAAATGCAGATGCTGACTTAAAGATCCCATCGGGGCCTGTGATTCTGCGCTTCTTTCAGGCTCCCAGCTAATACCAGTATTGCTGGTTGAGGACCATACAGTCCACAAAGGCTGAACTCCGGAAATACAGTGTTGAACGGGATGAACAGTGGCTCGTCTGGCATCCCACAAGTGGAGTTGAACCCTAGCCTTAAATTTTACTACAAACCTGCCTTTTGGGTTTTGGGGCTATAGTGAGATTAAAAGAGCTGGCTCCCAGGAAACACTTCATGTAGCTTCCAACCTGCCTTTGGAGAGCCTCCCCCACCTGCCCTCCTGGAGGGTACTGATTGGGCCATATGACATGAGTTGCTCAAATCTAGTATATCAGCCACGGGCTCCAGAAAAACAAGCAGTGGGGGTTTCCTGAGAGCCAGGAGGGATCTTCCGTGATTGCAGAGAGAGAAGGTCCACTGGGCACTGATGACAGCAGAGAGGAAGCTTCAGTCTGGGTATAGGGCAGTACAGCAGAGAGTGCTTCCTCCTGTGCCAGGGAGGACCAGGGCCTGAGAGGAACAAGACCGCCACTGTGGGCCTGCCCAACTCCCCATCTGCTCCGGGAGAAAAAGGACATGGAGCAGAGGCAGGAATTCAGGCAATTAATCCTTTATTTAAAGAATAATAAACAGCCAGATTTTACATACTGAAAGAGGGAACAAGGTAAAAGGGGTTAAAAACTAAAAAGCAAGGACGGCAGACACCAATTAACACAATGCTAATTGACAATTTCCCCAAGCTTCCATGAAACATGCCAGGCCGATTTCCCCAATTGCTAATTAAATCAAACTGCATACACAATACTAATTTCCCTAACTTAGGGAACTCAGTAGACAAATAAAATGAGAAACTAACTTAAACATTTTGTCAAAGTATGGGAAGAAGGATGAATGAAATCTTAACATGAATAAACTTTGGCTTCATGTAAATTTGTTAAAGTTCTGGCATGTTTAATGAAGTCTTGAAATATCCCAGTATCTCCATTCTACTCACAATTGCATAAAAGCACTTTGCTAATCACAAAATAATACACAGCAGTCCTCTTAAACTTACGTTCTCTCCCACTGGTGAAGGGTACCCAGCGCATCATGGAAGTGACATGTAAATTGCGCCATTTAAAAATTATAAAATACTTAATTACAATTAAAAACAAAGGAATAACTTTTCTTTAAAATAGTCCCTGAGGTTCTTTGAGCTGGAGTCTGGCTTTGTGAAAAAGAGAAGCCAGTCACTTAATCACATAGTTGAGTAGAGAGGCTGCTAGCCTTGGCTGGCATTCTTGCAGTCTCCCCTCCCCCCAGCCCTGCACTCACACTTCCTCTGATCTTTCTCAGGGGCCCCATCGCTCCCTCTTCCCACTAGCCCCCCACCGCATCCTGCTTTGAAGTGTCCCCTTTACCCTCTAGGCTACACTCAGGGCTACATTCAGGGCCCACCAGGCTCATAAGCATCCACTTCGAATTATGCCATCACAGAATGGGGATGGATCTTTGAGGTCGTCTATCTAATTCATTCATTTTACTATTGAGAAAATGCATACCGAGAGATGTGGATGTACCTAAGGTCTGATAGCTGGCCTGAGGTTCCCTGTTTTTTTTTTTTTTTTTTTAATTATGCAAGAAAGATATGATTATCTGAATAATCACAGCGAATACTTGCACAGTGTTTACTATGTGTCAGCCACTGTTTTAAGGGCTCTACAGAATCATCCCATTTGATGCTCACCAGTGGTCCTGAGAGGCTGGAATCATCATTTCCCCATTTTACAGATAAAGAAACTGAGGCACTGGAGTGTTAAATGTCTTACTTGAGGTCACATCCTTTAGTGACAGAACTAGATTTTATTCCAGGAAGACTGATTCCAGGTCCATGCTCTTAACCACTCTATTAACCTGCTTTTTTGTAGACTGATTAGAAAATACAGATCAAAATAAAGTAGAAAATGAGAAGTAAGCATCACTTGTAATAATGCTACCAGATATAACCATTATTAGAATTTTGGACATACCCTGATGTAGTTTGTCCTCTTTCTTCTTACCTATTAAAAAGAAGTAGAATCAAACATGTTTACATGCTCTCAAATGATTCACTTGATTTTGCTTTTTTCTCTTAAAAATATGCTGTGAACAGCTTTCTGTTGCTTACGAATGCACATGTATAACATGATATTCAGTCGTTGAAATGCATTCCATTGAATGGATGTGCCACAGTTTATTTAACCTGTGTATCATAGATGACATTTAGGTTGTTTTTTTCGTTTGTATGGTAGGTGCAGTGGACATCTGTACAGAAACTTCTTTATCTTGTTGGCTTTTCCTTATGGTAATCCCTTCACTGTTAAATACATGGAAACCCAAAGATCTGAAAGGTGAGAGGGTGGGAGTGGTAAGTAGGGGTGGGGAGACACTCGTAGATACACAGAACTAGGAAGCTGGATTCTCAACCAGCAATGGAGGGAACCTTGACTCCCTAAATGAAATATTCACCTGAAGCCTGTTCTTTTTTTTTTTTTTTTTTGATTTTTTTTTTTTAAAGATTTTATTTATTTATTTGAGAGAGAGAATGAGAGAGAGCACATGAGAGGGGGGAGGGTCAGAGGGAGAAGCAGACTCCCTGCCGAGCAGGGAGCCCGATGCGGGACTCGATCCAGGGACTCCAGGATCATGACCTGAGCCGAAGGCAGTCGCTTAACCAACTGAGCCACCCAGGCGCCCCACCTGAAGCCTGTTCTTATGCAGCCTGTTTCTTGGGGTCACTAAGGCAAGGGCTAGAGTCCCCTGAAAGAGTATAATAAGAGACTTGCCTTTGTGGCTCAGTAAGCTGTTCTTGGAGGGGTAAGTGATGAGCTTTAGACATATGTATGTTTTAAAAATTCTTGTTGTTATTATTTTATGGTAACGGCTGCTCAGTGGGGTATACGGAACTAGGCTGTTGGTGAAATTTGTTTACATGGATCTGCATGTTCCACCCACCAGCCAGAGGGGCAAGTAGACCTCTCTGCTCAGCCTGGGTTGTAGGCATGGGAGACGGCCATGCACAGCTGCAGAGCTGGGTTCTTTGGCCTTTTTGTTTGACTGGCATCCGTAATGCATTTGTCAAGAGGGAGGCTGCTTATCTGTCCTTGTCCCTTCCTGGGACAAAGGCAGACCTGTCACCGTCAGATCAAGGGAACTCTGGAACCATGTGGAAGGACAGCTGAAAGTCTTTCTCGTTCATTGTGATTTATCATAATCACTGACCCCTCCCCCAGGATGAAATAGGAATGAAATAGTAATGTGATAGGTTAATGCCAATAATTAAAGAGAGTTTAAGACCAGTGTGAGACTGAACTGTGTGTGTGGGTGGTTGAAATGGTTGTTTGATGTGAAAGTCAATGATTGAATTATTCAGAGAGAGTGATTTCCAAATGATAATTTTACACTTTACATAACTGATTTTGATTTATTATAGTGGCACCCAGTTGAGCTGCTTTAGTTCTAAGGGGCTGTCAGCTTCTCTAGCTTTTCCATCCCAAACCCCTGGTTTGGAGCCCAAACACACAAAAACCTGCTCATGTCTGAAATTTGACATTGTTGTTATCTCTCTGGCATGGCTTTTCCCCCTCGTCCCTCATAAGAGGTTATGGCTTGTTTGGCTTGGCAGTTTATAATCTGGCAGAGGAGTGTGTGTGTGTTTGTGTGTGTGTGTACGTACATGAGTGTACACATGCCTGTGTATGTGTATAGTGAATAACCTGATCTCTCTTTCCCTCTCATTGTGGCTTTATGAAAGCTTTGATCTTTTGTCATTTAGTGAGAGGTAGGGCCATGCTGGGAATGGGGCCCCATGGGCAGTTGGAATGAAAACCAGAGAGCAGTGACAAGTCACAGTGCAGCTTCAGAACTGAAAGGAGAGAGTGGAAGGTGTCCGGGAGTCCTACTTCAGGATCAACCCAAGAGAAGGATGCAAGACTTTGTGCAGGTATGAACTTTTGCTAAGTAAATCCATCTGAAAAATTGGGCCTCCAGGGGCTGCTGCCGCTTCTCATCTAAATCTTTTTTGTTGGAAGCGATGCAAGCCAATGCACAGATCTGTTGATCTTTTCTGGAGCAGCCTGGAATGCAAGTGCCATGTGATAGGCAAGCAGGTTACCTACTCTAACATATGTGCTTGGTTGACATCATTCCCCACACCCCCCATCCCTGTGCTACCTCAGTCCCTATCCCTCCTTGCTTATTTAGGACAGGGGATCGCTTATTCTTATGGATAAAAGTGGTGGCGCAAGAACCATTTGTTAGTTGACAAACTCTGAGCACTTAAATATGGTATAGTAATATGGACAATAGCTAACATTTATGGAGTGCTTACTTTGTGACAGAAACTGTCTTAAGGACTTTATCTGTATTAACTCATTTGATTCTCCCTGGAGCCTTATGTAGTAGTACTGTTTTTTGCCCCATTTTGTACATGAGGGGACCGACAGTAACTATCTTAACCCTGAGTGTTAGTGCAGCATTTTGCTACAGCATCTGTCCTAGTGGAAGAGGGCACATTCCATGGCAACTCCTACAGTAAAGGTGTCTTTGCTTTCCCAGGCCTTTTGGATGGCTGGTTGCAGGTCTGTGATCTATGGCCCCAAAATAGGA
This sequence comes from Leptonychotes weddellii, assembly GCF_054177405.1. Lineage (NCBI taxonomy): Eukaryota > Metazoa > Chordata > Mammalia > Carnivora > Phocidae > Leptonychotes > Leptonychotes weddellii. The sequence continues at coordinate 67,890,401 of NC_138378.1, read as the reverse complement.
ATAAAGCAGCCCCATCCAAGAATATGCTGGAAAATTGTGGGGCAACTAGAGGAGTTCGGGGATGTTGAGGAAAGGGTAGGGTGAGTGGAAGGAAGGAAAAGGAGCTGGGGCACCGTTGTGGAGGAAGGGCAGGAGGGGCAGAGGGAATGGAGGCATCTGCAAAGGGCTCTGGAAGCCCAGACCTTACCCTTGGTGTTCAGCTCTCAGGTCAGATTCCCAGGATGACAGACAGGTCCTGAAAGGAGCTTTAAATTCCCTAACCTATGGAACTTGTCAACTCGACACTGTCCTCCTTCTCTGCTTTGGTCTAATTTTAATAGCAGTATTAAAAATGCCTGGACCTGGGGTTCAGTTACCACTAGAAGTGCCCAGTGCTGCCTGCCTCATAAACCTGGTGGATGATTTCAAGGAGGGGAAGTTAAATAATTTAGTAGTAATCAAAATGCTACTTTTATAGCAAAATAAGTATTAATAAATTATAGAGTAGAAACAAAATTCTGATGAATTCAGGATAAAGCATGGGATCTCAAAGAACTTTTTCCTTTCACTGGGCTAGGCTCTCAGACCCCTGGCAGTGTGGATCCACTCTTCTCTGCCCTTTGGGGCATTTCGGGAGAGAAGCAGGAATAGCTCTGCCGCTCATTATCCCCCAGTCTTGCCCAGCAATCCCCTGGGGTACGTGAGGTGTGGCTTCAACCAAGCCCTCTTTGTATATGATTCCAGGAGACTCCCGGCCTCAGGACTTCCACTGTGCATAATACCCTAATAAACTTAGGGGTGGAATGACTTGCAAAGGAAGATAGGAACCTTGGAGACCTTGGAGAAAAAAGAATAGAAACACAGGACTTAAAAGCAGAAAGTTTTGTGTATGATAAAAGACAATATAAATACATTTATATGACAGATGACCAACTGGGGGAAGATATTTGCATCATATATAAAGGATTACTATTCTTAATATACGAAGGAGGTTGTACAAAGCAGGAAGTAAAAGACAACCCTTAGAAAAATGGGCAAAAGTATGAACAGGTAATTACAGAAAAACATGTCAATGGCTGATAAACATTTGAAAAGATACTCAGCCTCACTAGTTATTAAAGAAATGTTAAACACGAATATATAATTGTTTCTTCACCTAGGAGATTTGCAAAAATGAAAACATTTGATGCTGACAAGCATTCAGGGAAATGGGCGGACTCAAATAGTGTCAGTGGGAATCGGTATTTCATTTCTAGTGAGCAGTTTGGCTGGATTCCTTAGAATTTAAAGTGCTCTTATGTAGCACCTAAAAATAATAGCAGGAGTATTATGTCTGTATTAGGGACATATGTAGAATGACATTCTTTATAATTGGTTTGTGAAATGGTTGCAGTTAAAATATCCAGTAAGAGGGGAAATGATGAGATGTATAATCCCAGGCATGTGAAGATTATGCAGCATATTACCTTATTAGGCAGATCTTTATATGCTGGTATGAGAATAAGCGCAAGTGCAGGCCGATAGCATGGTCACTCACTTTTTGATTTAAAAAAAAAAAAAAAAGATGTGTTTATATAGTTATGTTGTGGAAACATATGTACAAACCAGGAAAGAGCAATGTACCAAACTCCAAAGAGGGCTCTAGTTGGTGAGATTAGAGATGGCTTTTCTTTCATGTGTTTTGTAGTGTTTTTCAGAGATGAAACAAACATGAACAAATGCACGTCTGTGCAATCATTGGGCCCCCAGTATTCACCATTTTATATTCCTGGTTGGATGTCTAGATGTGTATCTTTCCCCCCTTACTGTACTCCTAGAATCCAAGTTCTCAGGCTTGGAGGTGACCTCGGTGTTTCATCCAGCCTGTTTTCCAAATGAGACTGTGAGGCTGGTTTATCTGTCATCCCAGCATCCTATCTGGTTAGTTTTTCCTTTCCGTCTCAGTTGTGTTCTGGTCTGGATTATAAATTACATGGCTCCCCTGTGTAGAGAGGTCAGATAACAGTTCAAGTTCACAGAGTTGGTGAGAGGTGGAGGCAGGGATTAAACTCAGAGCTCCTGATTTCATTGGATTTGGTAAAAGGCAATTCTTGACTTCAGCGAGCTTCTAGTAACTTTGTCAAGAAGAAGTATGATCCCACAAAGGCAGGTAGTCCTCTGGGGAATACTGGGTTTAGAATCAGGCTGGATTTAATTCTTAGTGCTGCCTCTTGTTCCTGGCTGTTCTCTGAGCTCAGCTTCCTTATCTGTAAAATGGGGTTAATAATGCCTGTCTCAGAGGGTTGATGTATTAAATACAGTGCTGAGCATAATGCTTAGTACATAAACTTCATTTACTAAAGGAGCAGTCCAGTGTAATTCTAAATAATGTAAAACTCCAAATGTATGGAATTCTCCGATGTGGAAAATGAAATTTTCACTGTGTCCTGGTACAGAAGGACACCAGGCACCTTGGACAAACCCATTCTCATTTCATAGATGCTCTTTCCAAATATGTGAGGGAAAGTGTGCTTTAGGAATGCTGGACCATGGAAAAACTTTGAGTTGCTTGTTAGAAGTCAAAGTTGATGGCTAAGTGGTTTGGTTCTCTCAGGTGCGTGTTGTAGAGTCAGAGCCTCTTGCAGTCAGAAGGGAACTTGGAAATGATCTCGTGCCACTGGGGCAGAAATTGCTCTGGCAGCTTTCAGTAGCCAGAACCCGTATTGTCTTACACTGATCCTGTTGGGGAATAACCACAAGAGGCCTTTTGGTCCTCTCTCTTGTCTCTAGCTTTCCTCCTGCAGGAGTCCTGGCTGTGAAGAGCCTCTGAAAAGCCACAGCTCTCTTAGAGTACCTACCACCCAGCTGGTTAGGAGCCTGGGTCAGAGGCGCTTGGTGGCCAGTTCACACCCTCTGTGTCCCTGGCCCTGCCTGAGTCTCTAGGTGAATACCTCTCTTGCTTCCTGGTCAGCACAATAAAGGAATTTTGGGTTTTCACTTCTGAACTAGCAGGAAGGGACAAAGGACCTGGATGAAAATAACAACAAAAATACCACTTTTATACACTTCAAAATGGCACTTGTTCTTTGCACTTTTGATCCTAAAATCTCACTTATTCTTAGCAGTGAACAAAATTCAGAAGGGTTTGTAGGTAGGTTTATTTTCCATTCCCCACGTTTTCTTTCCTTACAGTTTGAATGTAGCATTTTCTTCTGCATCTTCCAAAGAAGGCAGACTATTCCAGAACAACAAGGACATGTTTTAAAGGGTTACATGCTGAACCTGAACTAATATTATTGGACAAAAAGTTTTAGACTCTTAAGCTGTTATGTTTATCACAACAATAATTTCTGATATTTTGTGAACATTCACTATGTGCCAGACACTGCCGAGTGCTTTACAAGCGTGATCTCATTTAATTCTATTAAGAATCTCTGAGTTTGATGCTGTTATTATCTCTGTTATTCAAATACTGAAACCGGGGCTTAAGGAAATTAACTTGCCCAAAGTTCCCAGCTAGAAAATTCCAGTATGAAGGCAGATCTCTCTGATGTCAACAACCACGTCTTAACTCTATATTGAATTGCCTCCCATTATGCCTGTTAACCTACAGTGTGCCGGGCACTGCCCTAGAGAAGAGTTCTATTGTTGGCAGGTTTTGACCATGAGTATCTATGGCACACTTGAAACATTTTTGTCCGGTTCTGATTGACACCTCCCTCTTCCTTCACCTCCTTTTTTTTTTTTTTTTTTTTTTAAAGAAGAAAGTCCCAAATACCTGCTGGTTGCCATATCTCCCAGCTTATATGGTCAACATTTCATTACATTAGCATTTGTTTTCACTAAAAAAGTAATCACATTACTGCCTTTCATGTCACATTAGTGAAAATGGATACCAATATGATACATATTAATAGAATATGATGGGAAATTGCTAATACAATTAGACTTTCACATTTTATTAGTTCTGGAGTGACACCATATGCTTGGAACAGCGGTGATGAGGAACAAGGTGGAAAGTGGTAGATGCCTTTCTATCCTGTACAGACAGAGCAAGCTCCCAGGGGGCCCTGGTGCATTCATGGGGTCCCATGCTCAGTTTCTGAGCCCCACTTCCTGTTCCTTCCTGTAACATGAGCACCTTTTGGATTTGGGCTAGGAGAGGAGTTCCTCCTTCACAGCCAGGCTGTGTTGCCTGAACTGTGGTCATTAAAGTATCATGTGACATGATACTGCCTGGGTGGCCCCAGATCAGATAAATTAATATTTTATTATCCCTTCTGTGGCAGGTGCTGGTGAAGAGGGGGGACACAGGCAGGGGAAATGTCCCCAGGGCCCTTCCCAACACTCGTCCTCTGGTTTGGCTAGGGGCCTTAGGACTAGCATTTGGTTGCTTTGTCCTCTCAGAGGTCCCCTGACTTTCCATCCTTCTCTTCCTGCCCACACCCCCTTTTCTCCATTCACCCAAGTGATGGGAGGAAATTTCTTGACCGTGTCACTGGTGGACATTGTTTGAGGGACATCTCTAGTTCATACTCAGTCCTGGTTAATTGTCTCCAGCCACATTGGATTCTACTCCTGGGACTTTGTCTCCTCCTGTCCCCTACTTGAAACACTGTCCAAATCCAATTTGTCTCTTCAGGCCCACTTCAAATCCTGTTCTCCCCATGAAGCCATCCCTGTATACCCCAGGCCGATGTTACCCCTGAATCAAACATACACTGTATACCTGCTTGTATATTCCCATATGACTTTGCTAACAAGTTACAGTGGCCACTTCCTGGCCTTATTCAAAAGAAAAAAATGTGATTCCAAACTGAGACTGAAACAGATAAACCTTGTTAATGTTAGACTTGAAAGGACATGAGGGCCACTGTGGAATCCCGAGGGTATGGGGTGTGGGACAGTCTGGTAAGTAGCAACCAGGACTCAGAGAGGGGCAGGGCCCTTGCTTTCTTTTCTCTACAGCTTCTTTCTTGGCATTTTTAATTTTATTTGCCTTTCCCTGGAACAAGATCCAGAACTTGGGACCTTGGACGGAAATGGGAAGAAAAACTGTGGCAATTAAGGAAGACGCCTGTTGCCTTGACAAAGGATTCACTTTGAGGGGAGGAGAAGTAGAGGAAAAGAAAAAAGGTGGGATAAGGATAACATGGCTTTTAAGTAATAGGTAATTTACTTTGGAGAAAGCTACACACTGTGGAAAAAATAAAAAGCGACCTTATGGCCTCAGAATAGTCAGGCAACCTAAATCAGTATGGCAGCAAGCACTTCATTCGTCAGCTCTTCTGTGCTCCTCTGCAGGGGAGGACAGAGCAAGGCAGCAGATTGGGAACTTGCCCTCCAGAAGCTTATGAAGCTCCATGGGCCTAGGAGCAAGGTCTCTGGTCTGCAGTTGAGAAACCTGAGCGTACACTTGAAGAACTGAAGGATGCTATAGTAGGTGAAATGTAAGGCCTCGTCCTACTCTCAAATACTATAATTGTCCTGAAGAGTGCACATCCCAGGTGCCAAGTGAGAGAGCCTGAGCATCAGACTGGGGATCCTAGTGTGAGGAAGTGGGTATGGATGTGGGTTGGCGGGGACCCAGTAGGGTCGAGATTGCTGGAGCAGGAGGGCTGGGGAGTGCTCTCAGAGCAGGAGAAGGCACTAGCAAAGGTGGGATGTGGGGGATTGTGAATAAGGGTTTCTGTAGCAAGGCTGAATTGCAAGGCTGGAGCCAGATGGTTGGCAGCGTGGGATGGCAGCCTAGAAAGTGTGGACTTGACCCTGTAGGTATAAGGAAGCCAGTGAAGGCAGATTCTGTTTTTCGCTGGAACTTGCCTCTCTGATGGCTCATGAAGGGCTCCCAGGAGGGCAGCCAGTTCTGTCCAGTTATTGTGCAGGTCTTGGAGTGCTGGCAGATGATTCTGTCATCAAAGTTGGGGGTCCTATGGGAGGTGGGTATGAAGGAAGCCATCCTGGGGTGGGAAGATGTTGGATGGGTAGGTTTGCTTATCAGTTTTCAAAGTGAAGGGAAGGCTGAGGGTGTATCGGGGGCCTCTTTTAAAATTCATTTCCAGTCTGCCTCTTAAAGGGTGAGAGGCTTTCAAAGTAAACCAGATGAAGTCCCCAGTCAGCATGGCTTAGTCAGTTCTCCCTCTCCCATCCAGGTGGCTCTGTGGGCTTTCTCATTCTTGCCTTTTAAGAACACACAGATACACAGAGACACAGTTTGAGGGTGACTGTGGGAGTGTGCCTGGCTTAGGCTGAGTCCCATAAGATCCCACACAAGCTGAAAGTAAAATTGAGGCAATAGCCAATCACTTAGTGAACCCAAAGAGTCCTGACCCAGTGTACCAGGCCAGGGGGTTCTGGCCACAAGATGTCCCCTGAGGTGGAGAACATTTCATTAATGTTGTGTCATCACGGTTGCCATCTCGGGGAGAATACCCCAGCCATCCAAACATGCCATTGACTGGTGTAGTCCTTTTTATTTGTTCTCCCTCTTCCCAGTGTATTTCCTAAATGCACATGTAAAATGGGTATTTGTACGTTCCACGGATTACATATTGAAATCGTTATCACCATCCAGGCCACTATAACAAACAATACTGATTATAGAGCAGGGATATATTTTGTAATTATAATGTTCTTCAAACTTCTCTGATTGACACTCAGCATATTTAAACAGAGATGATCAAAAATTATGTTCACAGCGCGGACCTTGTCTTCCCTTCGCCTGCACAAAAGCTCGCCTCAGTAGGTAACAGCCACCAGGCTGCCTTTGAGCAGCTGTGTCGAGATGGGATTCAGTTTCTTTGGGGGTGGGGGGGAAGACACCCCGGCTTTCAAATCAAAGAAAATTCAGTTTAGAGAAAGATGTACCTTGTGGAAATAAATAAAAGGCTCAGTGTACCGTCAGCCTGCCGTCTTAAATCAATAATGTAGGCAGTCCATCTTGCATGCCCATTCAGCTCCTCACTCATTCTGCGTGAGGGGGAGGAGCACCTGCCTTCCAGCCTGGTCCCAGAATAAAAGCCGTTATTGAGAGAGAGAGATGTCCAGGGGTGCAAGTGAGTCTTGCTCTGCTCTTCAAGGCCTCTCTGGAGCTGGCCTGGCGGTATGCCTGCCAGAGGTCTGAAGATGTTAATGTCCTTTACCTCTAGATCACATCAATCTGCCTCCATAATTTTGCCAAGCAGGGACACCTGGACGGAAGGCTCTATTTTCTTTCAGTGGCCCCTGGCTTATAAAACAAAACCAGCAAAGAGCATGTAATCCATGTATTCTTGTGGTGTGCCTAATGGGGGTTTTTGAGAATGCCAGGTACTGTGAGAAGACTCTGAGAAAAAAAAGAAAAGAAAAAAAAAAAGGCAGCATTTTTTAATCATCTTTGTTTACAAAGTGTTAACATTCAGTCTTGAATCAAAGAGAACAGCTTCCAGGTAGAAAAGTCTCTGGTTTGTTTTTTGTCACCTACCAGCTACCAGCATGTCTCTCCTCCAAACTTTGCACAGAATCAACTTACCTTGATTTAAGCAACAAAGGAAAGGACTTGGGGGTTAAAAGGGTGGGAAAGCGGGAAGCTTTTAAAAGATTATCCTTTTGGAGTTTTGATAGATTAAGAGGGTGATCAGACGAGGCAGCATCTTAATAATAGGGCCATGTGAATTTTGGCTAGACTAATGGAAGCTCTTTTGTCAATTTCCTGTACCCTGTACTTGACAGGACTCAGGAAATGGCACGACTGGCCCACCTTTGATACCTAGAAGGGGCTTAATGAGATTTAAAGGTGTGCTACCACGACTGGAGTTTCCCACATGAAGTTTAAGTTACACACAAACTTCTTTGCACCGGCCCCTAGCTGGCTTTGTTGCCTGTCTGCCAGGATCCAGAACGTGTTGTCTCTATAGAAGTAACAGCTGAAAGCGGGCAGCTGAGTTCCTGAACAGAAATTGTATTTCTAAGAAGATTTTTTTTTTTTTAGGTTCCATTCAGGACTGTGTCTCTGAAATATTATCTATCATAAAAAACATGACATGAATTTACTATGGCAGTCAGCTGCAATTTTTAAATACACTTGTTAGGTTAGTGAGTAACATCTTCCCTTTGCAAAGAGACAGAGAAGAGAAGGAATATCAGACTGTTATTTCTTGGGGGTGGATGGGGAGGGGTGTGGGTGAGGCCATGCCAGAACGTGTGAGCTCATATGGGCCCCAAATGTTTCTGATGGGATATTTGAGCTGGAAATATTCAACGTGAAAGATCCCGCCTCAAGGAGCACTCTTCAGCTGCAAAGGGTCTGGGAGTCGTGACAAGTCCATGTGTGCCTGTTACGTGGGTTTGAGGGTGGAGCTGCCTGGGTTACAAAGTCATTCTTGCTAACCTTTTATGATTGTGGATTTTCAGGCGACCCCCAAGGAAGCACAAAGGTCTGTCTCTGGCAGTGACTCCGGGGGGGGCCATGGTAGAATAGAACAGACCCTAGTTAAAGTGGTTGAGAACTGCTCTCAGAATCCTGTTCATTTCGGTACCTGCCTCTTGCGTGCATTAGGCCCGGTTGCCTGGAGGCAGGAAGCTCCTCTGTTGGCCATAAGGCTAGAGATCCTGTACTATACCACCTACTGAGAGTAGACCTCCCTTCCTGGGAAGCTGCCAGCCAAGACTTGTTTGCCATTCCAGAGCTTCTTTTGAATTCTAGCCCTGAGGGGTTGTAGATGAACTTGGCTGTAGCATGTTCTCTGTCCATTCCAAGTAAAAGCTCAAGTTGTTGGTCGTCTTTAGCGCTTTGGTTATGACACCTATAGAAGTGGCCCCTGGACTCCTCCATTGGGGTGGCCATGGCCCCTTGCCTGTCTGTTGTCACTAGGCACAATCAGACCTACATACAGTACTCTTCCAGCTTCTGAATTAGACGACAATGTTCAAATTTCCCAAAGAATCAAGGTCTGAGTTGCTTAGGAGCCAAACTGATAACCATGTAGATTGGTATTTAAAGGGGCAAACCTCCCAGGAATATTTCAAACTGATTTTCAGGATACACAGTATCCATATTTTAGTTTTGAATTGTCCAGAGATGCACTTGACGGATCAATGAGAATAAGTGGGATGGATGAGTCTTGTTAGAGTTCAGGTTTTTCTGTTTTACCTCATCTAGCCTTATAAGAATGGATTCTCTTTCTTCCCTTTTTCCCATCTGATGCTCAGGATTTATAAATATCAGATCCCCTTTTGTCATCATTGGCCTGGCATCAGCTAACCTTTCTCTCTCGGTTTTCCTTCTGTGGTATTTGAGGCACCACTTGGGAGAAATCAAATATAAACTGACCTATTTTACAGATAGGCTGAGAAATTTGTGTGATTTTTTTTTTTTTAAATGCACATCTGTTTGAAATATCCGCAAATAGAAGCCATTGGAATGCTCACACATGGCTCCTAAAAATGTGCGAAGGGCCAGGTAAGGTTGGAGGCTCCATGTTCAGGAGCCCCAGGGGGAGGCTGGCTGATGTGGCTGTGGGCCGGTGGCTGCCGGCTGTACCGCCTGTGATGGAGACCAACATGCGTGAGACTTGGAGGCACACTGACCTCGGCCCAGACGCCAGTGCCACCACTCAGTAGCTGTATGACTTAGAAAAACCACTTAGGCCTTCTGAATGGTGCCCTTAGCTGTGGAATGGGGATAATGCCTACTTCATGAGGTTGCTGTAAGCTTTCCATTTTTTGAGCACAAGCCGCAGTAAGAAATGCAGTTTATACCACAACCCGGCACACACACATATATAACTCACACTTAGGAAACTGAACGAAACATTTCATGAAACCGTTTTTACGTATATGCTAAAAGTAGCTCCTGATATTTTCTTTTCTATTCTATTTTTCATTCAACATGGTGATTACAATCCACCAAATTGATTTCAGGGCCAAATCATTTGACAGACACTATAGGTACTCAATACATGTCCATTCCCTTACTATGTTAAAGAACCAGAATCTTTATTCATCAGGATATAATCAGCTGTGCTACAGAAACAAGCCCTGACATAGCTGGGGCATAACATGATGGGAGTTTCTTGCTTTTGCAAAATTCAGTTTGGGTTGGGCAGGTTTTTAAGTCAGGTCTCCTCTGTCTGGATCCAGGTAGCTTGCAGCTTACCACTTTGTCATCTTCACATGTGGCCTCCCTACAGTTGCCACCAAAAGGAAAGAGATGGCATATCTCCCAGATGCCTTTAAGGATTGGATCTGAAAGTTGCATTATCACTGCTCCCACCATTCTGATGGGCAGAGCTCACTCAGGTACATGGCCCCAACCCAACTGCCAGGGAGGCTGGGACATGCAGTCTTCCTGTGTGTGCAGGAGAAGGAAACAGTAAGGAGGTACAGTGAATGACATAAACCGTATACCGTAGTATTAAGGCATGATACTGAGGCTCAGCAATCGAGTAATTAAGATGTAGGATTGGTCTGATTTGGGGTAATGCTGGCTAGCCGCAAAGCAACAGCCTGAGTTAATGACTTCAGGGGGCTTTGTGGTTTTCTTTATGCCATCCTCATCTTTCTAAAGTTTCACAGACTCACTTGTGGGTGTAGATGGTTTTCTACAACTGGTGTGAGTTTACCTGTTGCTGGATCTTTGGGGGCTCAGTGGTGGAGTTCTTACAGGACAGTGGAGTAGGGTGTAAAGCTCTGTTTCCAGTTGGTGAGCCCAGACTGTGCCTATCACTAGCTGGCAATTAGAGCGAACATTTATATTGAGTGCTTACCATGTGCTTACAGGCATTGAGCTAAGTAGTTCACGGCTTTATCTCAATTCATCATCATCACACACTTATTAGGCAGAGTCTTAGACATCTTAGTCCCCTTTTGAGATCATTTGTACTGATAAGTTTACTTCACAGGTGAAAAAAGCTCAAGTTCAGGGCTGTTAAGTTATTTCCCTAGGGTTGCACAGCAACCTGGTTATGTAAAAATCAACCTGGTTAGTGGTTATACTAGGATCCAAAGCCCAGATTTCTTGATTCCCTACAACAAGGACATGAGGGCAATGTGGGACACATTTTAGTGGCCTTAGCAGAGTGTTCATTGTACCTTCAATTTAGAATCTTCAGTTTTTCCCTGGTATACACCAGAAATTCTAATTAGTGCTGAAATAGAATGCCCCCAAACTGCAGTTACTATTAAACTTTGAGTTTTCGTTTAAACTGGTCATTCTAGGCAGAAATATCTGAAGTTTTTACAAAAGCCATCTCAGGTATGGGCCTGGTGATTTAAACTGTTATTATCAACTTAAGGTAGAAGTACATGTCTAGGTTATAGTTAAAGATCCTTATCCACGGTTTTTACTTGTTTTCACATAAATCTGCATGCTGTCCTCTTCTACTCAGCAATCCTTGGTTGCTACCAGTACTAAAGAGAAAAATTGGAATTTGCCATAAGAATGCAAATGTGCTTCTGACAATGACAGGATAGAGGGGAGGGAGTTGGTTTAAGCCACAGCCTAGAGGATGTAAGTTCTTCTTAAGGAAGAACTTTCTAGCAGTGAAGCAGTTAAGCGCTCCTAGAGGTAAGTGAGGAGTGTTCTGCTGCATCTGTTTTTGGAGGTCTTTAAAGTTGCCTCCCTAGATTGGCTCAGGTCAGAGGTGCTGACCTATGACTTCCTGAGTTTTCCTCCCTAGGGAGAGGGATTCTATGATTTTGTGAAATTATCTTCTAGTTCAGTGTCACAACAGTCTCTTTAAGTAGTTACAGAAAGTAACAACCCTGTGTGAGGTGTGTACATGCGTATATGCAGTTTGCACACCAGTGGCCCAGGCCCAAGTGTCCTTTAGAATGCCTCCTGAGGAGGGCCAAAGGGCATGAATATTTAGAACGAGGTGTTCCTAGCCTGCCTGGCCAGAACTTGCAGTCTTCCTGTCTTTGCAGCTGCCAGTGTGATATTCTTTTTCTCTTTCACACCCCCCACCCTTTTATATTTTAAGGTCAAGAAAAGGACCAAAATTTGAGACTAGTCAGGTAGGTGCTTCCAGCGTCAGTAATCTCCTTCCTTCACCCTGCCTCTGCAAACATGGAGGCTCCTTTAAGCTCGCATTTAATCATGCGTCCTGAAAGGGGTGCGGATAAGAGGTGCAGCATCTCACAGCTTCGCTGTTAGCTAGTGTTTAAAGGGATGTGCTGCTTGGGGGGTACCTGGGCTCCCAGGGCCTACTCCATGGTCTGCACTCAGCTGGGGAGAGCATTTTTGTGCTGTGTATGTACTGATGATTTTATTAACTGCAAACCAAGCTTTTCTGCCTCAACACTGACTCCTGATATTCTTGCATAATGTGTTTGACATTTCTAAGACAGTGCAGTCTGAGGAGAATGAGCACTGAATTGGGAATCAGGAGTGCCAGTTTTTGTCCTGATTTGGCTGTTGACCTGATCCTTCCCCCTAGGCAGCTCACCTAACCTCTCTGTGCCTCATTACCTTCCTTTCCCCACCTGGAAAATAAGGACCATTTCCTCTATCTGCTCTAACTCAGCCACGTCAGGTACATCCAAGCAATTTACTTGGTGCTTTTGGTGGGGAAGGTGTGCTATACATTCACAATGGGTGTTTTTGTTTTTGTTGTGACTATAGTTATTTTACTCATTTTTTAATGGCTCAGTAGAAACTGCTGTGAACCTAGTATCACAGGACAAACCGTGTCTTACAGTGATCTACTTTGAGTTGCGATCTTTCAGAGCTGTGATATAATTTCCAAGTGCCGCCTTCTGAATGCAAGGCAGCATTTGTCCTAACTCTCCAGACCCAGCTATGCGGGTCCCTATTCTGAGAGATGTGTCCATCCTTCTTCCACTTTTTCACTGGTAGGTGAAAAAGGTAGGTTCCTTTTTAGTTTTTGTTTTGTTTCTGTTTTTTTCATTCTAAAGATTTGTAAGCTCCCTTCCCCTACCCCAATCCTACTCTTTATTTATTTATTTATTTATTTATTTATTTGTTTGTTTGTTTGTCCTGGTTGAAAGAAAGTCTCCTGAGGCTTATCACCTGCAGATGGTGCTTCTGAAAAGGAAACTGTTTCAGAAAGTTCTAAGCACTGAAAATGGGTGTGTAATGAACCCTGTTTTGCATCTTTAATTATAGCATTTGCCACTGTGCATGCTGTAATCATATGCTTTCTCTAGAGCCAAAGCAATGTGCAATTCCAGGTCCATTCATTAGTGAACCGGCAGATCAATCACAGGTCTTGTCAAAAACATCACTGCAGTGTGGGGGTCCCTTTGCATAGACCATGGGATCAGATCTATGATGGACTTCTCCCTGAGGGGTTCAAAGACCTTCTTAACAAATGTCTTGCTCAAGTGTGCAGGTTTTCTGATGTCTCTTTGTCTCTGTTGCTTCCTCTCACCCTCCCTACTCCCATGTCATAGTGACTGCTGGTCCTTGAAAACATGACATTTGACAAGTGAAGGATGCAAGAGGCAGATGTAGGGACAGAGAGGGAGATTTATATGATCCCAGGAGAGTGCCCAGAAGGTCTCTTGGCTTACAAATATCTTGCTTATTCAGGTTTCACAAAGTATAAAATTCCTCCACCAGGGGTAGGCTTTTGGGTTAAGCGTTGCCCTTGGAGGAGAGAGGGCTTCACATTTAAACAGCAAACACTTGCAAGAGGTAATCCAGAGCCCACACAGTTAAAAACATGTGTTTGTAGCGACCTGTTCTCTCCCTGATCTGAGGGTCATAGAGCAGAGGAGAGGGCCTGCTGGGTGTCAGTGTGGAGACTGCAGCTTTGCTGTGGGCAAAAGGCCGGAAGGGGCTAGAGGGTGTTGAGGATCAACCTGGCTTCCTTCCCGGTCATGCTGTAGCCTAGCCTTGGTGAGCAGAGATTTGGGCCAAGGTGATGAAAAGGATTAAGGAAGTGATAAAATCAGACCAACAATGTTCAGAGTTCAGATGTCACAACTAAATGATTGGCCAATGTCACATTAAGGCCCGGGCTTCTCTTTAGGAAAGGTCTTGAGTTTCTATGTGCAACACCTAATACTTCTCCAACATATTTATTAATAATAATTATTATTTTTATTAACATATTATTGTCATACATATAACATTATATATATATATATATATAATATAATGTATTATTAATTATTGTTATCTGCTTCCCCTCAAGAGAATGTTAGTTCCTGAGGGCAGCTTCTTTGTTGTGTTCATTGTATTCAGGTACCTAGAACAGTGCCTGGCAAACATACCATAGTTGGTGCTCAGTAAGTGTTTGTTGAATAAGTTACCAAGTTTATTCTTCTCCTCTCTTCCATTCTGGTGCCTCTGTACTACTGATTGCTGCCCCAGGAATCCTTAGACTTGTAGGCTTGGCACCATCTTTCTTCTCTAGGGCCCTCTCAGAATTGGGACCGTTGCAAATATTCGATTCGCACCCCTTTCCTTCAAGCGAGCAGGCTGTGAACAGTGATACGGCGGTCTCCACTGTGCTTTTCTGCACCGTGCCAGGGACGGTGTATCACAGAGGGCAAGGCCTGGGAGTGAATGTAAACAAACAAGCCCCTGAGTTTAAAATAGACCATTGAGCAGCTCACAAAATAGGCCCCTTGTTTTTAAAAGAGCAGTGGACGCTCTCAAGAAATAATAAGTCTGGAAGCTGGATGGAACGCTCTGATGCTTTCTGGCTGCGTTTGTCCTCCGAACTTTCTCTGCGTCTGGCACGCCTGTGGTAGAGCCGCTGCCAGCCACGGCCCAGGAGCTGCGGGCGATGGAAAGTTCATCTTGCCGCTGAAGGGAAATGGAAATCTCTTGGAAAAAGCTGCAACACGCTTGTTGTGCTAATATTCAAGAGACACAGACTCCCTTTGCCGAGGGAGTCCAGTGTTCATCCCAAGAGGAGCGAGAGATTTGACGATAGACGAAATAAGGTTCTGGAACATGTGTGACCTAGACACATTTTCTTAATATCACCTAACCCATGTTTCCTCATCTGCAAAAGCAGGACATTAGTGCCTACTTTATAGACTTGTTGAAATGAGATGATGTAAATGTAGATTCCACGAGTTTGGGGCTTCCTTTGTTGTATTCATTTCTCCGCACCCAGTGCCTTACACCCCGCCTGGCATCTGAGAGGTGACAGCCGCACTAACCCCTTCTACACAGGAGCAGTAGAGGACAGCAGAGTTCCTTTGTCAGCAGTTTGAAGGCATAAATAGCGTTCTTTTCCCTTCCTTCCCTCCAGAATCTTTTTCTTTAAAAAAAAAAAATGTACACACACACCCACAAATAATGTATTAGTACATTCTCATTGTAAAACATTTTAACAAGTAAGAAATATATTTCACTTCTTCCCAGAATAACCACTGTGGAAGTATTTCTTTCCAGAGACTATGTGTCTGTCTCCTCTCTCTAGCTCTTGTCTGTCTGTTTCATGTATTTCTACAGCTACATGCCTATCTTCCTCTTTATCTACTTGTGATGCTTAATTTTATGTGTCACCTTGGGCCAGAATGCACAGACCTTTGGTGAAACGTTATTCTGGATGTTCTGTGGAGGTGTTTTTTAGGTGAGATTAACATGTAAATTGGTAGACTTCCAGTAAAGCAGGTCCCCGTCCATAATATAGGTGGGTCTCATCCAGTCAGGTTGATGGCCCTAATAGAACAAAGACTGCCTTTGGATTCAAACTGCAACTCTTCCTTGGTCTTTAGCCTGCCAACCTACCCTGAAGATTTGGGACTTTCCAGGCCTCTACAATTATGTGAGCCAATTCAGTAGAATTAATACATTGCTCTGTCCATATATATATTCTATTGTTTCTGTTTCTATAGAGAATCTTGATGCTATGACCCAGTCCCTATCCTATCCTATCCTATCCTATCCTATCCTATCCTATCCTATCCTATCCTATTCTATCCTATCCTATCCTTTTTTTCCTTCCATCTGTCCATCTTTCCATAGCAGGATAATTTATTGAGATTAATTTGTATTCCATTCTTACTGTTTCTTCTCCCATTCTAAGGAGGAGCCAGCTTTGTATTGTAAAGTCTGAGCTGAAATTGCTTGCCCATAGCTTCCCTTTCTGAAAGGTCCAGCAACTTGGGGGTGGGGGCACGGTAGGATTGGAAAAGAGGCAGAAGCTCTGAGATCGGGAGATAGGGAGATGCCCCAAGATCAGGGATAGCTTCTATGGGATGGGACCTTGTCCATACGTTTACCTTTTCCTTGGGCAAGGACAGGGCCTACGGGAGGGTTAAGTTGTCTCATGTGCCCAAGGGGCACTTGAGTCACCAGGGTCTTCTACAAAGACTCCCATGCCTAAAGATGATACGATTCCTGTGTTGTTTAGATCGTTTAATGACCAAAGTAAACCAAAGGCTGGAAGGGCCACACGGACATCTTCATTTTGTATGACCCGTTTGTATACATAGAGGGGTAGGGAGTGAGGAGATACAGGTTAAATAATGACTGATATTGTATATAGCTGTCCAGCTCTAATAACATTTATGTGAAAATGTTTATGTACTGTATGTATAGTTTTAAGTGCTCCAAGTGTTTCTTTTTTTCTTTTTTTTTCTTTTTGAGTGTTCAAGTGTTTAAAGTGGGACTTGGCATTTTTCATTTACTACATCTTGGATAACTTGCCATAACTCTTACTCTTCTAAGTATTCTGTAAAATATTCCATATTACTGGGGCACCTGGGTGGTTCAGTCTGTTAAGTGCCGACTCTTGATTTTGGTTCAGGTCATGATCTCAGGGTTGTGAGATGGAGCCCTGCATCAGCTCTGCCCAGAGTCTGCTTGTGATTCTCTCTCCCTCTCCCTCTGCCCCTCCCCCTGCTCATGCTCTCTCTCTCAAATAAATAAATAAATCTAAAAAAATTCCACATTGTTGATATGGCTTACTTCATATAAACTATTTCCTATTGATAAGTATTTAATTGTTTCCATTTTTTAAATTGTAAACAGGAGTGCCTGGGTGGCTCAGTCGGTTAAACATCTGCCTTCGGCTCAGGTCATGATCCTAGGGTCCTGGGATTGAGCCCCGGGTCAGGCTCCTTGCTCAGTGGGAAGTCTGCTTCTCCCTCTGCTGTTCCCCCTGCTTGTGCTCTCCTCTACTCCTCAAGTAAATAAATAAAAAAAAAATCTTAAAACAAAAAAACAAGTGATTTTATTAAAATAAATTGTAAACAGTACTCCAGTGAATATCCTTTAACACTGGGTAATTATTCCTAATTGCCTGAAAAACTGAACCTCCTCTCCTCCCAGAATTCTGTTCTACCTTCACATGCTCGCAGGAGCCCAGCTATATGACAGGCCCAGCTATATTCCATTCTCCCCACTGGAATCTGTGATCTTATGAAGAAGGTAAGACCTGAAAAACAAGAGACTTTTCTCTGTGGCCACACAACATGGACTGGGAAGTCAGGACTGGCAACGTAATCAGGGGAGTCATGGGAGATGGAGGCTGTTTGCGAGTGGGAGCAGAACCTTCCCTGATGAATCCTACACCTTCTGTGACACTTCCTGGGAACACTTGAATGTGTGGCAAATCAGGCTTCCCTCTATAGTAATTCTCAAGCTGTTTACCTTTCTGTATTTCCCTTTGGTGTTATTACCTTGTTTTAAAGAATAAAGACTTGACAGAGCTACAGTCCCAGGCTCTCGTCCTCTGAAAAGTTTGTATCATTGCTGTGCGTACTTTTGTACTTTTACCATATATATATTTCCATAAATAACATAAACTATTGTTTTATGTGTTTTAAAATTCTACGGATCTTTTCAGCAAGATGTAAACACATGGCCAGAGACTTAGTCTTTTCTTTGTAAACCTGCCAGCCTTACTGAGTAGTTATTGTGGTATTCACGCTTGACCAGATTTGAGAAGGTGGAATCTGGGAGGCCACCTTGCTTTCCTTCCTCACATTCGTCCCACCCCTCCCTCCTGGTGCCTTTCTCCTCAGATCCCTCTGCCAGGGGCCTGACATTTATTTCTGAAGGCTTTTGAAAGACTCTAGGCCAAGACCTCAGCTCATAAAAACTTAAAGATCTGTTCTCCAAGGAGCCTTTTTATGGGGAAACACCTGAGAGGGAAAATTTAAAAGCTGAGGAAGGAATGCATCTCTAGTGAGTGAATTCTGAGAGTGGACGGGGACCTTTTGGGCTCCTCTTTGGACTGCTCCAAAAGTGAAAGTACATGAAGGGATGCAGCCTCATTTACCTCCTTGACTAATGTTGGTAACCAGACATGGAGAAGAAAATGCCCCTCATATTGTCCCGATCAGAAATAGGGCTCTTCCTGATAGGGCTATTTAGAAAATCCCATTCCTGGTCACTTTATGGTAAAAGGAGTGCTATCTTTCTTTTTAGACAGCCTTGTCTCTGGCCAGAGTGGACAAGTGAAAAGTGGGAGGATGAAATACCCAGCCCTCTGACTCTGGAAGGTGCCAGGACCAAGCTCCTCTGGCCCCAGGTGAAGCCTCTCATTCCTTCCAGTGCACAGAGGATAAAGTAGCAGGGCCTCTTCTTTCCTTCCCTGCTTTCCTCCCTTCCTTCTTTCTTTCCTTCCTTCTTTCCAAATGTCTAGGAAGTGTGACTCTTCTTGTTTCAGGTATGTGCACTTCAGTATGATTTGATTTAATCTGTTTTTTTTTTTTTTTAAGCTGAAGGAATGCTAGTGTTGGCACAGGTCTTTTTGTGTCGGTAAAAGGAAGCAACAAAGAAAAGAGGTATGAAAAGTTCCTTTTGGTATAAGAACAATTTGTCATAAGATTCCGTACCCCAAATACCCAGTCTTGAAGAGACTATTTTTGCCATCAGTCTTGTCACCCAAGACTCTGTTCTTTCCCTTCTTTTCTTCCCTTCCTTCCCCCTCTGACACTTCTATATGTGTGTCTGAATATAGTAAAGTTGCTTTGAGCTTTTTTTTTTTTTTTTCAATTATTCAACAGCTTTCAAGTGGAGAAAAATTTGGGTCTTTTAATTTCATTTTTGGCTTTTTTTTTTTTTTTTTTTGCATGTGTGTGTCTCCTTTCTATTTGCTAAACAGTAATTGCGGATCTTCCTAGCCACCTTTAATACTCCCAGCTAATTATCCTGAAATAAATCTCTTTCAAGCCCGCATGCCAGCAGTTCTGGGATCCGAGCAGCTCTTTCAGCTCCCGGCTGCCTGTCACTCAAATGGGCCTCAGCTGCAACTCCGAATGATGAGTATTAACCTCCCGCTGGGAAGATTCGCCCAATCTCCCCACTTCCAACAGCAGCTCCCAGGGCCGCACCATGCTCCTACCTGTTAGCCTAAGCTGGGATTTTCTTCTGCTAACGCTGTGATTTTAGAAAAGTGGAAGAGGATTCCTGGGAGAAAGACACTCAGTTAACCTTCTCCTAATTGCCATTCAAGATGGAAAAGGGAGAGAAAGATGGTGGCTGTCCCAGGAGGGCAGCTGGGCCATGGAGTGGCCTGCAGCCTTGCCAGGAAGCACACGGGTCTGCTGGTGTGTGTGTGTGTGTGAGTGTATTCTGGCCCAGGGGTCTATGTTCATAGACTCCTGCGTGAGGGTGGTTGATGGCTGGTGTCTGGGGATAGGCCTTGATTTGGGCTTACTGTCTTCTCTGATGTCCTCCCTTCCTCTCACACGTCCCTCAGTGATGTACTTCGGTAGTTCACTGTGGTCTCCTCCTTCCTCCAGTCTCTGCTGTTCCCTTCCAGATTTTCTTTTGCCTTGTGCAGCAAGATTCATCGTTTTTTGTTTTTGTTTTTTTGCTGTTCTTTAGCTTGTTTATTTGTTCGGAAGTCTGTGGCTGGTCCCGTTTTCCTCTCCTGGATGAGGCCGTGCTCTCCTCTCACTCATTTCTCTTCTGATTCCACAGGCTTCCCAGCTTCCCTACCAGATCAGTGTGGTGAGAAGAACGGGTGGCTACTTGGGCAGGCCCCATAGCCAGTGGGTAATAGCACAGGCTCTGAAGTGACACTGCGCGGTGCTTGGCGAAGAGTAATAGTCTAGTTAAATGAATGAATGTATGAATAAATCATAACATAACATAACATATCTTGTCCCCAAACATTAGGACACCTTCTTCTTAGACTGACTTCTCTGAAACCTTTTCTCTCCATTCTGTGGAAGACTGTTAACCAGTTGCCAGTTCCCCTCCTTGTGGGGAAAATTCCACTTCCTGGGCACTGGCAGACACGGTCACAAGACTGGATTAGGCCAGTAAATGTTAACGAAAGCCAGTGTGTGTCACTTCCAGGTGGAAGCTGTGGTAACTTAGTATTCTCTTTCTCTTCTGTCACATTTGCTGGCAAAGTTTCAGATAGTGGCTGCTCCCTGAGCTTGGATATTGGGGCGAGAGCCCTCAGTTGATCTGCCATTGGCATATACCTTTGTAGTTTTATGCCACTGAAGTTTTGGGTTTTTTAAGTGACCGTACCATACTCGTACTATCCTGACTAATGCACAAATACGCAAATATACTCATCTGTTATTATATGTGGTTTCTTTTCCTCAGCCTTTAAGTGTACAATTTTTACCTGCCTCTGAATAAAGATGTTTTTCTACTTAGCTGGCCTCTTATTTCTTTTCATTGTTACAAACCAGATATCAGAAACCCAAATCCTGGCCAAAAAGAGAAATGTTTTTGTTTAGATACTTAACTAGGTGGGTAAGTCTCACATCATCCCTGCATCCCTAGTAAATTATGTGGAACACCAGATAACTCCTCTGTATATCTTGTCTCAAGATATCCAGGCAGGATTGCAACATATAGTTGTGAGGTTGTGCACTGAACAATTAAGGGTCAGGGCACTCTTAAAGACCACAGCATGAATGGCCATGTGAACCCTTTGCTGGGCTCCTCTAACAGAGGATCTACTTATAAGAAATTTCCAGGAGCCAGGGAGCAACTGTGCATTCCACCATCAATACAGAACCAGAGAGTTCATTCTAAATGATATCCTGACCATTGCTGAATTCCTCCAGGAAATTATAATGAGAGGACCCCTTACCATGTTGCCTCTTTGTCACAACTCAAGCAAAATGAGGGCCTGATTCTTCCAGGCTTCCTGCCATTCTCATTTACCCCGTAACCTCAGCTCCAGAGAGGCCCACGGACTTGTGCTGCATTGTGTTTTGGAGGACAGTGTTTTCTGATTTTCCCTTTTTTGTGGGCTCTTTCTTCTGGGCCTGTCCAATAGGGGGCGCTCAGTAGATTTCACCTCAACATCCATCCCCTCTGGACTTTAATCCTCCTGCCCCGGATTACTTTTGTCTGCCAAACCTTGGTCTTGGTCAGTCAGGGCTCTGCCCTCAGACATAGTGATATTTTAATCCCAAGAGCACTAAACAGTGAAATGTACATTACATGTTGGTCTTGGGTTTTCTTTAAGAGTGTTCCAGCTTTAAGCTCCGACATAGAATGAATACTATTAATTGCCAGAAGAATCCTTTGCAGCTGAATATTTCCTGCATCTATAAATCATCCTCCTACTGCCTACCATGACAGTTATGCAAGTGACCTTTGGATTTCACAATTAAAAAAAATTTATGACATTGTAATCCACTCCATCCATGGGAATGCACCACACTGAGATTGTGAAGTCAAAGAATGAGCGAAAAACAATCATCAGTGAAAACAATAAGAAAATGATGGTTTGAACTGAAAGGCATTGTGTTGTAATAGGAAGAGTTCCAATCCCAGCTCTATCACTGACTGTCCATGTGACCTTGAGTGGATCACTTAACCTCTCTGGGTCTTAGTTTTCCTGTCTGTAAAAATGTGAAAGGATCCTTTCCAGTTCCAGCATTTTCCAATTCTAGAATGTAATGTTTATGAATATTAAATCATAGTAACTTCAAAAATGTATTGGTATTCCCAGCAAACTTTTGAAATGAACAAGGTTAGTTATCTCCATTTCACATTTGAGACCTATTGAAATTATGTACTTTGTCCAAAATTATGTAGACCCTTTAGTGGTGGAAGTGTGATCAGAACCTAGCAATCCAGAGTCTCGTACCTTATATTAGACAAGAGGGAGTTGTCTTGCCCATGCTTACTAGAGTAGGAATTACTGAGACACACTCTACCATAACTCAGTTCAGTCAGTGCTAATTGAATGTATTTTATGTTTAGTGGTAAATAAAGTGTGTTCCCTAGCCTTAAAGAAGGTATGGTCTTGTGAGGGTCTGTTACAAAAACAAATGTAGGAAGTGCTGTGGTAAAGGTATTTTCAGGACTTCCTCTTCCAATCAGGATGGAGTAAGAGGAACAGGATTTACTTTCCCACCCAAAAAACTGTGAAACTGGACAAAATATAGGAAATAATGGCTTTCAAGTCATTAGGCATAAGGCAACAAAGGATGGTATCTCTGATGTCTGGGAAACATATGAAGTGAGCCCTATGATCATTTCAGCTTAATGTCTGAAGAAAGTTTCCAAACCATGGTATAGGAAAGGAAATCCCAATAGTTTCTCTGAGTTTAGAAGACACGGCTGCAGTCTGGGAAGTCAAAGTGGCTAGAGTGCACAGGGCAGACTAGCAGAGTGGAGACCTTTATAGAGATCTGTAGAGGGTCCCATCAAATCGTTGGTTGAGTGGTACTAATCAGTGCATACATGTGAGGAAACTACTCAAGGCTGGAGAATGAATCAATTACAAGGATTAGAGGAAACATATCTTTGCAGATCATATAGTGGCAGAAATAGTTCCTGTTTCATTCAGAACAGAAAACCTCATAATCCACAGGACATTGAATAGAACACTCAGAAGGGTTTTGTCTAGTAGTAGAAAACATTAGCCAAAGATTAAATGTTGATCCTATCCAGTGAAACTTAAAAAAAAAAAAGACATAAAGAATCAAACTGTTTCCAAGCAACCTAACTGTGATACAGAAAAAAAAAAATCTCAAAATGTTTAGAGGAATACAAAAATATCTAGTACTCAACAAAGTAAAATTCATAATGTCTAGCAATCTGATAAAAAAAACCCATAAGGCATGCAAAGAAGCAGGAAAATATGACCCATAGTGAAGAGAAAAATCTGTTAATGGAAACCAACTATGAAATTACACATGATAGAATTTATAGACAAGGACACTGAAACCATTACAACTGCTTTAAGTTTATAAATTCAAGAAACCAGCATTGCAGGAGGAAACATCAGTGAACTTGAAGACATAGCAATAGAAACTATCCATAATAAAACAGAAAGAGGAGAACAGACTGAAAAACAAAAAAAACAAAACCCAAGCAAGAACAGCACCAGTGATCTTTGGGACAACTGCATGTGGTCTAATATATGTGTCAGTGGAGTCCTTAAAAGGAAAGAGAGAGAAGCAAGACAGGGAAAAAAAAAAAAATTGAAGAAAAAAATGGATAAAATTTTCCAAGAGAAATGAGAAACTTAGTGGGAAATGGAAGTATAAAGTTGTAAGTTACTTCTATATGAAGTGGTACTGTTATCACAAAGGTTGCATGTGATAAAGATGAATAAGGTAAACTGTAAAACTTACTAAAATAACATAATTAGTTAATAAGCCAAAAAGCAAATGAAATGTAATCATAAAAAATACTTAATCCAAAATAATGTAGGAAAGAAGTAAAAGGGAACAGGTAGGACAGATAGAAAACCAACAGCAATATGAGAGGTTAATCCAGCCATATCATTAATCACAGTAAATATAAATGATCCAAAAATCCCAATCAAAAGACAGAAATTGTCAGATGTGATAAAAAAAAAGACCCAACTCTATATCATCTGTAAAAAATCCATTTTTAATCAAAGACACAAAAGTATGGAAAATGGTATATCATGCTGAAACTAATAAAGAAAAAAAAGCAGGACTGGTTATTTTAATATCAAACAAAGTAGATTTCTGAACAAAGAATATTACCTAGGATAAAGAGTGTCATTCATAGTGACAAAAGTGCCAATTTCTCAATGGGATCTTATAATCCTAAAGATAAAAGAACTGAGACAATTGCAAGAAAAAATAGATTACACAGTCTTAATCAGAAATTTCAACACCCCTCTCCCAGTATACTTCATGGAACAAGTGGACAGAAAATCAGTAAGGATATGGGAGACTTGGACACTATAAACCATTTTGTTCTAATTGAATTTTATAGTTCAAACTACCCAACAACAGCAGAGTACACATTCTATTCAAGTTTATACAGAGTATTTTTTTTCCATGATAGACCATATTCTGGATCATAAAACAGGCCTCTATAAATTTGATAGGATTCAATTCAGTATGTTCTCTGATCATGAAGGAAGTAAATTAGAACTCAATATCAAAGATATTTTGAAAACTCCCAGATTTTTGAGAATTATGTAGCACACTTAAAAATGCCCGTGGGTCAAAAAAGTAATCAAAAAGGAAAAGTAAAAAGTATTTTGAGTTGAGCAAAAATGAAAAAGATATATATATCAAAATTTGTGAGAAGCAGCTAACATAGTCTTAAAGGGAAATTTATAGCACTAAATTGCTGTATTACAAAAGGTTGCAAGCTAATGACCTCAACCTCCACTTTGATAAATTAAAATGAGAAAGATACTTAAAACCCAAAGGAAGGAGAAGACATGAGTATTAGACATCACAATGGAAATAAACAGAAAACAGAAAAATAATAGAGGTAAATCAGTGAAACTCAAAGCTGGCTCTTTGAGAAGATCAATAAAATTGATACATCTCTAGTAAGACTCATAAGGAGAAAAGGAGAGAAGACACAAATTACCAACATCAGAAATGAGAGTGGTAATATCACTGTGGATTTTGCAGATGTTTAAGGGATAATAAAGGAGAACTTTATGCCAGTATTTCTACAACTTATATAGAAAAGATAAAAACTACCAAAGCTCATTCAGGAAGAAATAGTTAACCTTAATAATAGCTTAAAACTTTCCTACAAAGAAGACTCCAGGGCCAGAGAGTTTCATGAAGAAATTCTACTGAACATTTAAGAAAGAAATAATGAATTCTACATAAACTTTTCCAGTAAATTGAAGAGGACAAAGTACTCTTCAACTCATTTGATGAGACAGCGTGAGAGAGATACCACAACCAGACAGACACTACAAGAAAATAAAACTATGTATTGACAGTCCTCATGATCATAGATGCAATATTCTTACCAAAGTGTTAGCAGTCAAATTCAATAATATGTTAAAGGATAATACATCAAAACTAAGTGGTGTTTATCTCAGGAATTCAGTGTTGATTTAACATTTGAAAGTTAAGTGGATTCACCAATTTAACAATTTAAATTAAAAAAAATTAAATGTCCTCTCAATAAGTGCAAAGCAAAACAAACCCAAAACATTTTGACAAAATTCAACTTCATTCCTGATATAAGCACCTAGTAAACAAAGGATAGAAGTAAACTTCCTGACAATAATGGGTATCTTTGAAAAATGTATAGTTGACATTATATGTAATGGTGCCAGATTGAATGCTTTTCTCCAGTGCTTTTCTTGAGCCTTGTTTGGAAGGCTCCAAGACAAGGATGTCCATTCTGCTAATCAACATTTTACTGGAGCGTCTAGGCAGTACAATATGGCAAAAAAGAAAGAAAGAAACAATGAAGGAAAAAATATAAAAAGACACTGAAATATTTGTGCATGGCATAATTACCTAAATAGAAAATCTTGTGAAATCTACAAAAAAGCTACTAGACTTAATCAGTGAATTTAAAGTTGCAGGGCAAAAGATCAATATACATAATTCAGTTACATTTGTATATGCTAGCAACAAAAAATCAGAAATTGAAATAAAAAAATACAACTTACAATAGCATTGAAGCTATGAAATATTATGAACAAATTCACTAAAAGTTGCATGAGACCTGTACTCCAAAAGCTAGAAAACAATGCTAAGAGAAATTAAGGAGTACATAAATAATTGGAGAGGTATACTATACTCATGGATTGAAAAATTCAGTATTGTTAAGGTTCTGTCCAAATGATCTGTAAGTCCAATCAAAATTGCAACGTCTGGCTTTTTTTTTTTTCTTTATAGAAATTGGCAAGCTGCTTCTAAAGTTCACATGGAAATGCAAAGGACTCAGAATACCCAAAACAACTTTGAAGAAGGACAGTGTTGGAGGATTTATTATAAAGCTACAATAATCAAGACAGTGTGGTATTGGCATAAAGATAAATCAACGGAACAGAATAGAGTTGAGAAACAGACACACATGTATGTTGATTGATTTTTGACAAATGTTCAAAGACAATGCAGTGGTGAGAGAATTTTCTTTTCAATAAATGGCACTGGAACCATTGTATATCCATATAAAAGAAACAGAAAAAGAACTTCAACTCTCACTTTATGTCATATACAAAAATTAACTCAAAATGGACCACAGACCTAAAATAAAATCTAAAACGAAAACCTAGAAGAAAACATAGGAGGTTGTCTTTACTTAGGGTTAGATCTGCATCAGAAGCATGATTCATAGGGAAAAAAAATCAACAAACTGGATTTAATCAAAATTAAGAATGTGTACTTTTCAGAAGTTACTATTAAGAGAATAAAAAGACAAGCTGTAGACAGGGAGAAAATATTTGTAAAGCACATATTTGATGAAGGACTTGTATCCAGAATATATAAAGAATCTCAACATTCAACTGTAAGAAAATAACCCTTCTCTCTTGGGTAAAAGGTTTAAATAGACATTTTACCAAAGAAGATATATTGATGACCATTACATCCATGCTTATTGATCAACATTGTTAGTCATAGGGGAAATGCAGATTAAAACCACAGTATGTTACCATTGTTCATCTACAAGAATGTCTAAAATAAAAATTACTGATCAAAGCACGTGTTGGCAGTATATGTAGCAGCTGGAACTTTCATACACTGCTGGTGGAAATGTAAAATGATAAAAAGATTTTTGAAAGCAGTTTGCAGTTTCTTTACCCATCCATTCTACTTCTAGGTATATGTCAAAGAGAAATGAAACCATGTGCCATGTAAAGACTTGTTCATAGCAGCTTTATTTGTAATTGCCAAAAAGTCTAAACAACTCAAGTGTCCATCAGCAGTTGAATGGATAAACAAATTGTGTATCTATACAATAGACCATTATGCAGGAATAAAAATAAACTATATCTAAAACATAGATGAATCTTTTTTTTTTTTTTTATGTTTTATTTAAGTGATTTCTACACCCAGCATGGGGCTCAAACTCATGACCCTGAGATCAAGAGTTGGATGCTCTATTGACTGAATCAGCCAGGCGTCCCAACATAGATCAATTGAAGTAATTATTTTGAGTAAAAGAGCCAGACTATTTAAATGAAGAGGACATAATGTATGATTCCATTTATAAAAAATTTTAGAAAATGCCAAATAATCTTTAGTGAAAGATCAGTGGTTGCCTGGGAATGGGGTAAAGGGGAGGAGGAGCAGGAGAGTGGGATTATCAAGGGGCATGAGGAAACACTATCTTAATTGTGGTGATGGTTTCATGAATGTGTATGTCAAAATTTATCATATTGTATACTTTAAACATAGTTTATTATATGTTAATTATACCTAATAAAGCTGTTAAGAAACAGCAAAAATATATTAAAGCAAGTTACATTTCTTAACAAAACAGATAAAATTGTTTATCTGGATTCAAATATCCATACTTCTGCAAATTAAAATTGAGACTGATGAAAATAAGAGGGATGCTCAGGGCTCTGGGGTGGTCTAGAAGACTCAGAGCATATAACCAATAGCGTTTTTCTAGCCTTACGTTATATTATGCTAATAATTAGACAAGCAGGAATGCATGTGCCATAGAACATTCCTTCCAAATTCTAAGCCACATTCTGATTCAGTAGGTCTGGGTTGCAGGAGACCAGGAATCTGCATTTGTAATGAGTCCTGTAGGTGATTGTGATGCAGATGAGTCATGGGCCACAGGAGAGAAATATTGGTCAAAAATCTCTGCAGCATCATAATCTCCTGTTTTTCTTTTCAAGCTTGGCTTTTATTTGCTTCTTTTGGTTAAGGTAAATAGTTTACCTGGCTTGACTCTGTAGTATCTTCTATTTGATAAGACCTAGCTGCCCACCTTTGGATGGAATCAGTGCTCAGAAATACTGTTACAACGTTATGTTTGGGAATAACCCCAGCAGTGTTGTTACAGCCATAAGAACAACCTTAGTCACGTAGTCCAGGCCCTGCCCTCCCTAAGGAACATCCATCCCTCTTAAACCATTTCAGGCAAGTAAAGGCTGGGCTTTCACAGCCCAAGGGCAGGGAGGTCTTGCTTGCTACAGGCTCTGGTGCCAATCACTCTTAGGTGGGAAGTTCTTTTTTGGGTTTCACGGTGTTCCTCCAGCAGTTGCCCTTGAGGGCTGTGACTTTTGCAGTTTAATGGATCAAGTCACTCTTCTACTTGAAACATTTTGGAAGCTTTCCATAGCTGGCGGGATAAAACCCAAACTCCTGACCTTGGCCAATAAGCTCTGCATGATCTCTGCCCTGACTGCCCCTTCCACTGCACCTCCACCAAACACCAGCCAAATTTTGGACTTGACTCTTGGTGCTCAAACACACCAAGAAATCCCTTCCCACCTTAGGCCTCCTTCATGCATTTCCTTCTGAAAGTTTTCTTTGGCCCTTATATGGCTGGCTTCTCTCATTCTTTATACCTAATCAAGATGTCGCCTCCTCAGGGAGACCTTCCCTGACTATCCTCTCTGAAGTTGGCTCTCTCCTCTGCCCAGTTACTCTTTGTCCCATCTCTCATCACAAGTTGTGATTATTTTTATATTCTCTTCACCAGAATGTCAGCTCTGCTTTGCTCATCACTGTATTGTCATTATTGGTTGAATAAATAGATTACTCCTCCAAGATGCCCTAATTTTTAGAATTGCTATGTCAGTGGTTTAAATAGAGTTCTTCTACCTGAAGGTCTTGGGCATCAGTGTTTTCGAAACTGTATCAAAAAACCTCTTTGTTTAGAGTGACAGCTCTCCCTGCCCCTCTCCCCCTGAAAAAAAAAAAAGACCCACTTTTGAGCCCAGCAAAACAGCAAAGCATTTAGAGCAGATAGAAGACAATAGATAGATATTTGCTACCAAACAGTCTTCCCTGTCATGTTCACCCAGAAGTCAACTCCCATCTGGGGAAAATGGTTCAGAAATTGAGTTCAGGATTTAGCTGAGTCTTGTTGTGGCTTTAGGCTTCTCTGATACTATTTTTGATAGGCCTGCAGGCAAGACTGGGCTCCTGGCAGTATGGCTGGGGGGGGGGGTGGTGGTGGTGGTGGTATGTGTGGCTAGATGACCTCTGACTTCTTGGTTTTTCCAGGAAGATGGGAAATGAGTGATTGTTCTTGATCATATAGTGTGAAAAGTACCACATTTGTGTGCAAGTTCTGAGGCCAGAAAGGTGGTCATGATCATGACTGTTCCTCTTTGAAGTTAACAAAGCCCGAAAAGCCTAATAGCAGGTGTCACTCTTTGTGCCACAGGAAAGTCTGACCCCGGGTGCTAAAAAGCTGAGCTTCCTTGAAGGAGATGCATTTGTGGAATCTCTTTGACTCCATACTTTTTCTCTGAACACATTTTCATTTTACTTCCAGTTGATTTCTCTCCTTTTTTCCTCCTCCTCCTTTCTTTCTCTTCTATTTTATTTTTCCCAGATGTTTTCCCTTTCATATCCAGGTCACTTTTTAGTTTTTCCTGTCTCTTCTCTATCTCCATGGCTCACCTCATGTTTTTTTTTTTTTTTTCATTTCCCCCCGCTCTTCCTTTCCTTGTCTTCATTTAAGATCATCCTATGAAACCAGGGACATCCTTTTTTCATCACTTGAATCTGGCCTAGTGGTGACTGACTATATTAATACTGCACATAAATTTAAAACAATATGGTATTCTGGTCAATTGAATATTTTTTTATCATTATAAAGTGTCCCTCTTTAGTTCTGTGAATAATTTTTGCCTAAAATCCTATTTTGATATTAATTTAGCTGTGGCAGCTTTATTTTTGTTAGTATTTGCATAGTATATATTTTTTTATATCTTCTCAACCTTTTTGTATGATTATATTTAATGAGTGTCACTTGTAGGCAGCATATATTTTTGGAATTTTGGGTTTTATCCTGTCTGGTAATATTTCTCTTTCAATTAGAGTATTTTGTCCATCTGTCTTTTTTTTTTTTTTTTTTAAAGATTTTAGTTATTTATTTGACAGAGAGGGACACAGCGAGAGAGGGAACACAAGCAGGGGGAGTGGGAGAGGGAGAAGCAGGCTTCCCGTGGAACAGGGAGCCCGATGCAGGGCTCAATCCCAGGACCCCGGGATCATGACCTGAGCTGAAGGCAGATGCTTACCAACTGAGCCACCCAGGTGCCCCTATCCATCTGTCTTTTAATATATTTATGGACATATTTGGGTTTAAATCTACACACTTACTATTTATTTTATGTTTGTCTAACCTATAGTATTCCATGTTCTCTCCTTCTTTGCTTTCTTTTCAATTTATTATTTCTTTTTTATTTCATTTTCTATCTCTATTAGTTTGTTATATTTTTGGTGATAATTATAACAGATACCCAAAGAATTTACATATACATCTTTGACATAAGTATAAAATAAATGAGAACTTTCATCAGTTACTGGTTAAAGCAAAGAGCCTTTCAATTTATATGCTACTATGATAATTTTAATTTATAGATATTTTAAGTCTAACAAAACAAAATTATTATTGTATAGAGTTGCTATTCATTTAGCATATCCACGTATTTGCTGTTCCTGTTGCTCCTCATGTCTTCCTGCATCTTTAAGGCTCCTCTGGGAGTGACATCATTCTGTGTATAGACATTTCTTTTAGTTCAGGTCTACTGACAAATTCTCTCAGTTTTTATTTGTGTGAAAAGTAGCCTGATTTCACTGACAGTTTTCAGTGACACTTTAGCTGGGTATAGGATTTTGGAATGACTGTTATTTTCTCAGCACTTTTAGGATATTGTTACATTATTGTCAGACTTGTGCTGTCATAGGAAGTCAGATGTGAGTTCTGTTGTTGCTTCTGTCATTTTTCCTGTTTTAATTCAAAGACCCTCTTTTTGGGTTAATGATCTTTTTTTTTGATAAGTAGGTAAGATTTAAACATTTTTTTAAGTTGGTATTTATCCTGCTTGATATTCATAGTGAATGCTTTGTGAATTTGTGCTTTTGTATATGTCAGCAGTTTTAGAAAATGCTCTTATATATTGCTGTTCCTCCATTCTTTCTTCTGTGATAACAATTATATTACCTAGCCTTTTCTTATAAATCTTGATATCTTGTATGTTTTCTCTGTTTTCCATCCTTTTATCTTTTAGTGTTCTGTTCTGGACATTCTATTCTGACTTTATATTCTAGTTCACTAACTTTCTAGTTGTGTTTAATCTGTTGTTAAAGCCTTCCATTGATTAAAACATTTTAGTTACTTTAATTTTTTTAGTTTTAGTATTATATTTTTAGTGCATTTATTTCCTTCTTAAAGTAGTTTCCAGTTGATTGCCTGAATTTTCTTTTTTTTTCTTTTTTGATTGCCTGAATTTTCCATTTTGGCTTTAAATTCTTCGAATATATTAAGTATAGTTATTTTAAAGTCTGTGATGGCTATTATCTGGGTTCTTTTGTAAGCTCGGTTATTTTTGATTGAGTACCAGGTATTGCATATGAAAAAAATAAAGATAATTTGAAGCTTAGAATAAGGTATCTTACTTTAGAGAGGACTTAATTTACTTGTTACTGGAAACTAGGGGCCCTCTGAGGCTCACAATCCAGGCTCACATTAATCTAATCAGCAATAGTTGTTCAAACTTGGCTCTTAGTTCCTATGAGAACTGGTTTATTTTGATTCAAACTTACTCTTATGATAAGGTTATATCCCTTTCATGACCCAACCAAAAATTCAGGGTTTTACTAGGCTCTCTGCCTTGCTGATCTGGAATTTGATTTTTTTTTTCCCTGTCACAAGACAATTTGTCAAAAGGTCTTAAGTTTTACACCTCTCAACCACCTGTACTGGAGTTGGCTGAGCCCCTAGGGTGTGGGGAAAAGTAGCCTCAAATGCCAAACTGACTTCTCTGGGTTTCCTTTTTATCACTCAGACTTGGTTCTGTAATTCTTCTCTGTCTTGGAACATCTCCAGTGCCAGGTAATTTTTATATATTGCCTAGATTTTTGAGTTGTTCTCTGTATGAAGGTTTGTCCCAGTTTCCTAGTCTACCAATACAAGCAGGCACAGCTATTATGTTGCTGTGTAATCCTGGACAGATCATTTCCCATCTCTGGACCTCAGTTTTCACACCTATATGATAAAAGGGTTAGACTGGAAGACCTCCCCACATCCATCTTTCAGCCAGTGTCAGCATTATTCTTGATCTGTAGGCTGTATGCATCAGACCTGTGGGTTAGACTGTCAGTTTTATAGGGAAGGCCTAGTTATTTCTACATAGCACTGGCATCCTGCCCCATTTGGTCAAGGTCACTAGTAAGGCTTTGGAATGATGGCAGTGAGCACAATTGTTACTTTTGGGAGACTGAAAACATGTAGTATAATGCTAGAATATAGCTAGCTTGAAATAAATACCCTTCTACCCATACTGGTGTGAAATGTAGGTAGGGATGTTTCATTTTTCTCTCAACTCAGAAATAGGAAGGACTCCCCAGGGCTATTTATCACAGGCAGAAGGGAGATAAATAAAGAACAGGGATGTTAATTTACTCAAACTCCAAACTCAAAGTCCCTTCGATGGAGCAGAGGCACCGAGAAAGCCCTGATGTAAGGTTTCTGGGGAACCATCTGGAAGGTCTGCCACTCATCTCACTCTACATGAGTGCACATACACACACACACACACACACCCCAAACACGTGTGCCTAATGATGACCACATTACAAATGGACACATCTGGTGGAAAGAGTTTCCAGTAGGAATTTCAAAGCACTATCACTTTCATTCTAAGGGACTAATTTAGTTACATTTTGCTCCTGGTTCTTTATTTTGAAGAGCAGCTTAGAACATCATTGCTTTTTAATACACTGTTGCAGAGCTCCAGCTATGAGAAAACGGGTCTTGCAGTACTACTTGAGCTTCCTGTGGGTTAAGACAGACCCTGAGGTCAAATTGTCTGGGTTCAAATCCTGACTCTCCAAATGTACCAGTTGAACCTGGGATGAATTGTTAAATTTCCTTGTGTCTTCTTTCCTCATTTATAATATGAGGAGGGGCGCCTGGGTGGCTCAGATGGTTAAGCGACTGCCTTCGGCTCAGGTCATGATCCTGGAGTCCCGGGATCGAGTCCCGCATCGGGCTCCCTGCTCGGCGGGGAGTCTGCTTCTCCCTCTGACCCTCCTCCCTCTCATGCTCTCTGTCTCTCATTCTCTCTCTCTCAAATAAATAAATAAAATCTTTAAAAATATATATATATAATATGAGGATAATGAATAGTACCTGTGTCCAAGAGCTGTGGTGAGGAGTAGATAAGTTAGTCCATGTGAAGTGTGTGGGAGGGTGAGCTGTTGATTCAGATAACTGGTATGTCAACCCTTCTTTACTGGTACAGTGTGTAAGCCACAGAGGCACATCAGCAAGAGGTGAAGTGAACTAGGTAGAGTGCTGGATTCAGGGTCAGAAGACCCACTGTTGTGTTACACTAATTGTTGGCTTAACTCCCAGAACTTTTGGACCTCAGTTCAGTCTTCAAACCTTTCCTGTAAAATAGGACAGTAACACTCCCATCTACCTCACAGGGTGAATCACAGATCAAATGATGGATATAGAAGTTTTTTGCAAAAGTGCTAAGTGCCACATAAATATGTCACTGAAGGTGATGGAAGACCCATGATCCTTTTTAGGAGAGATGAAAAGAGAGGCTACAGGATAAGTGGGGGGGGTAGGTTCCAGCTTTTTACTGCAGTTTCCAAGCCTGTGCTCTTTCTGTGTGACTCTACTCTCGGCATTCTCCAGCACATGAACTGTCTTGCTGGGCTGCCTGTGGAAGGGATCTCATGGTCCCTTAGAGTCGGTCTTGTATTCCATTTCTTTTCACCCAGGGTCTAGTCCTGCAGACTCTGAACTTGGTATCTGGCAACATGTCCATTTGGCTGATCGAGGAAATCCTAGGCCCTCGCTCCAAGGAGTGAGCAGGAGGATTAAAAGCGCCTCTGGAGTGATGATGTGGGACAGTAACCTGGCATGGTGTGGACCAGATGGTGGGGGCCAGATTGGGTGTGGTCAGAGCCCTGAGGTGGACACAAAGAATAGGTCAGGATAAGCGATGTATTAGTTTCCTCTGGCTGCTGTAACTAGTTACCAACAACAGACTATTCTTTTACAGTTCGGGAGGCCAGAAGTCTGAAATCACTATCAATGGGCCAAATCAAGTGTCAGCAGTCTCATGCTTCCACTGAGGGCCTTAGGGATAATCTGTTCCTTGCCTCTTGCAGCTTCTGGTGGCTATGGGTATTTCTTGGCTCATTCCAATCTCTGCTTCTGTGATCACATTGCCTTGTCCATCTCTTCTGTTTTTCTTCTACATCTTTCTTTCTTTTTTTTTTTTAGTTATTATTTTAGAGAAAGAGAAAGAGCACAAATGGGAGGGGCAGAGGGAGAGGGAGAGAGACTCTCAAGCAGACTCTGCACTGAGCACAGACCCCGATGTTGGGCTCATTCGCACGACCCTGAGATCATGACCTGAGCTGAGACCAAGAGTTGGATGCTTAAGCAACTGCACCACCCAGGTACCCCTCTTCTGCATCTTTCTTGTAAAGACAGTTGCTGTGGCGTTTAGGGTCCACACAGATAATCTAGGATAATGTCCTCATCTCAAGATCTTTAAGTTAACTGTATCTACAAAGACACCTTTACCAAATAAGGTAACACAGATTCCAGGGATTAGAATGAAGGTATCTTTGGGGGGCTGTTTAGCCTCCTACAAGTGGTAGGGCAGGAAATGGGGAGAGCAGGAGATAGCTCACACAGGGCAATTCCTGGAATGAGGGCAAAAAGAATTAGAACCTGTCCTGATGGAGCAGAGGAAATTAGACAAAATGGGAACAAAAATATATCTAAGGGGAAAGTACCAAAGAAGGCTTTGTAACTGCCTGACCTGAGTAAAATAATGATTTTCACTAAAGACCTTCTGGGTGCCAGGTACTGGTCTTGGGGCTGGAAAGAAGGCAGCATGGAGTTTGCAGTCATTAGGTGAGTGAGTAAGTAAGTGAATGAATAAGTTAGAACATTCTTTAGCAAGGAAGGGCTTTGTTTCTTGTTAACATCAGGTATCAAGGCTGTCAAGAAGAGCTAACCGAAGATGTGCCGTTGGAGATCAGAGAGTAGGTCCTCTGGCTGCAGTGGGGTCTCTTGGGTGGAGGAAGGTCTGCCCTTACCCAACTGGAGGAGGAGAAGGGTTTATTTAACTGAGCGGTTGTCAGCCCTGTCTGTGCATTGATCACCTGAGGGGCTTTTAATGAATGCCCAGACCCCACCCTCAAGAGATTCTGATTCAAGGAATCAGGAGGGGGCTGGCCATGTCTGTATGATAAGAGCTCCCTGGTGATTCTAATGTGCATCCAGGGATGAAAATCGGGGCTAACTTTTCTTTCGGGTCAGACTTGGCTACAGAACAAGGCTCTGAGAGTTACTTTATGCTGTGTGATCTTCTTGGACATATCATGTAACTTCTGTAAGTCTCTGTTTACTCATCTGTAAAATGGGGATAACAGTACTGACCTTATACATCTCTCGAATGATTAAAGTAGAAAATACTTGCAAAGTGCTCATCATGATATCTGGCACATGGTAAATGCTCAGTAATTATCCTTACGGCCCTTACTGAGGTAGGGATTATTGTGCCAATTTTATAGATTCAGGAATTGTGATTTATACATGTCAGGTTAACTTGTTCAAAGCCACATTTTTAGTAAATGGAGGATATAAAATTCGCCCAGACCTCCTTTAAAGACCTTTAGTTCTACCCAATCTTTTGACAGTGAAGTATTAAAACCCAGCTACTCCACTCTCTTTGGCCTCTGTGGCTGTGAAGGAGCTGGCCTACTGCTCGTCTGTTAAGACCCTGGTTCCACCTCGGGTGGGGTGGGAGGGATGGGGTGACTGAGTGATAGACACTGGGGAGGGTG
>NC_138378.1:67849193-67854238 GCF_054177405.1 Leptonychotes weddellii | reverse complement strand
TCTGAAAAACAGGCTGGGGGTTCTAGAGGGGAGAGGGGTGGGAGGATGGGTTGGCCTGGTGGTGGGTATTGAGGAGGGCACGTTCTGCATGGAGCACTGGGTGTTATGCACAAACAATGAATCATGGAACACTTCATCTAGAACTAATGATGTAATGTATGGGGATTAACATAAGAATAAAAAAAAAAAGAAAAAAAAAAAAGACCCTGGTTCCACCTCAATACCTAGGAATTTAGGATGGGAGAGAAGCCCCCTGACCTTCCCTCTTAGCCCCATCTCTTACTCTGAGATAAAGTAGACATACAATTGCTATAGAGAGGTAGAGCAGGCTGAATAATGACCCCCCTCCCCCGCCAATGATACCAGTTCCTAATTCCTGGAACTTATGAACCTTATGTGTCAAAGTCTTTGCAGATGTGATTAAATTAAGGATTTTGAGATGAGAAGGTTTTTCTGAGTTATCCAGGTGGGCCCTAAATGCCATCACAAGTTTTTTTTTTTTTTAAAAGACTTTATTTATTTATTTGACAGAGACACAGCGAGAGCAGGAACACAAGCAGGGGGAGTGGGAGAGGGAGAAGCAGGCTTCCCGCTGAGCAGGGAGCCCGATGCGGGGCTCGATCCCGGGACCCTGGGATCATGATCTGAGCCAAAGGCAGATGCTTAACGACTGAGCCACCCAGGTGCCCCATCACAAGTGTTCTTTTTTTTTTTTTTTTTTTTAAGATTTTATTTATTTATTTGAGAGAGAGAATGAGAGAGAGCACATGAGAGTGGGGAGGGTCAGAGGGAGAAGCAGACTCCCTGCCGAGCAGGGAGCCGGACGCAGGACTCGATCCCGGGACTCCAGGATCATGACCTGAGCCGAAGGTAGTCGCTTAACCAACTGAGCCACCCAGGCGCCCCCATCACAAGTGTTCTTATAAGAGAAGGGCAGAGAAAGATTTGATATATATGTGTTTACAGAGGAGAAGGCAGTGCAGCTACAGAGGCAGAGATCTAAGTGATGCAACCATAAGCCAAGGAATGTCTTTAGCCTCCAGGAGCAGGAAGAAGCAAAGCATGGAGTCTCTTCTAGTCCCTCCCAAGGGAGTTTTGGCCCACGTTACTGGTTTTGAACTACTAGTCTCCGTAACTGTGAAAGAATAAATTTCTGTTGTTTTAAGCCACCCCGTTTGTGGTAGTTTGTTATAGTAGCCACAGGAAACTAATACTGGAGGTTCTCTTTGGACACCCCTATGGTCTTCAGTGGTACCTTCAGGTCACAGCAAACCTGACTGTACTCTACTTGTGTCTCTTCTGGCTGTCTGATCACTGGCACAGGGCCAGAAGGGTCCTAGGGAAGTATGTGCCCCTGCAGCCCAGGGCAGCAGGCAGACTTCACTGCATTGGGTCACTGCTGTCCTTTACCACCACCTGAGCTTCTGTGTTGGGGAGTGGACATGAGTCTTCTTATTGACTATGCTACTAGATGGAGAAAGCATGTCTAGCATGGTTTGGGGTAGAGCCAAAGAGGCTGACAGCCATCCAAGTTGCCATTCCCTGCCTCCTTTTTGACGTTGAGGGTCCCCAGCTGAATTTACCCCCATCTTCCCGCTCCTGTTGCTCAAGGGCAAGGGCTTTCTGGAACAATTTTACTCAGTGCACCAGGAACAAAGGAGAAACCAAATGCCTTGCTTGAGAACGACCCATATGGAGGAGTCAAGGCAAGGCCCAGCCCAGTGACAGGATAATTGCTTAAATATCTGCTTTAAGTATAAAGGCAGACTCTACCTCCAGCTGGAGTTCAGGTTCCCACAGGTCATGAAAACAAAGAGGGGAACGGAGAATTAAAGAGGAATAGAAATGGAAATGATTAGGAAAGATTGCCACTACTTATAGCGTATGTGTGTGTGTGTGGGGGGGTGCTGGGGAGTAGAGAATTAACCCTTTTGGGATTGTGCAAGTAGGGTGTGGGCTTACTGCTCTTGGCTTTCCTTCTCAGGATGGGAAGGTGGAGGCCTGAGCCCATGGCTGAAGTGCTCTGCTCCAGGGACAGCTCTCCCAGGACCTGGAGAAGAGGCTGGTGGAGCTCATATAGGGTATTGGGCTTTGGGCAGTGCGAGTTGGGTATGGCTTTGAGTGGTGGGGGTGAGTTTGTGGGTAGCACATTCAGGTTTCTTGATACTTTATCAGAATTCCTCCTTTCTGCTCTGCTGCTTGAGCTCATCTTGTCTTCTGGCTGGTGATGCCTCTTTATGCTTGCTGTTTCTGCCAACTCAGCACTCTGGCACTCCCAGATTCGTGGGGGGAGGTGGTTGGGATGGGGGTCTCTGCACTCACTGCCATGGCATTCTCTGTTTCTTCTTTGTAATCCTCAATATGCTGGCAATTATTTAGCTAATTCTAATGATCTTATCGCCTCAATTCTTAGAAGCAGAAGTTTTCACATTTTAACATTCCTGGAATTAGGGCCTGGCTTACAATTAATGAGCATATTTAATGGGTATATTAGACATTGTTCCCCAGAGAAGTAGAACCAATAGGATATCTGTCTATGTATGTATCTCCTACTATATATCCTATCAAGTTATATTCTATCTATATATTTATATCTGTGTCTGTCTTTAGAGATTTTAAGGAGTTGGCTTACATGGTTGTGGGGAGTGGAATGTCTAAAATTTGTGGCCAGCAGTCTAGAAATTCAGGTAGGGTTTCTATGTTGCAGTCTTGAAGCAGAATTTTTTTTCTTTGGAAACTTTAGTCTTTGCTGTTAAGGCCTTCAACTGATTGGGCCTACCCACATTGTGGAGGGTAGTAATCTGCTTTACTTAAAGTTCACTGACTGTAAATATTAATTTCATCTAAAAATTACCTTCACAACAACACCTAGACTAGTGTTTGACTAAACAGCTGGGCACCATAGCCTAGCCAAGTTGACACATGGAATCAACCACCACAGTAGGATAGTCATTTGATTATTTTCATTCAATCATTTACTCACTTATTCATTCCTCCTCCAAAAAAATCTGCTATACAAGTATGTGCGGTCTTAGTGGGTACCTTAAACATTGGGCTATAATGGCATTTGTTTTGCGTCTGCCTTCTGGTAGCTATGAGCTTGATGAAGGCAGGGGTCATACTTGTTTGTTCACTGCAACATCTTCAATGCAGAGAACTGGCACGTGGTTGGTCCTCAATATTGGTTAACTACCTGATTGGCCAGGTGGATAAGCAATAAATGATTTGAATTCAGGTGCTTCTTTGACTTTTAATTTCCTCTTTTCAGGACTGTTACAGGGCCTTTTCCCACTTCCTTTTCCCCATTGTGAAGACTACATACTTCTTTTCTTCTCTCCAGTCTTTCTGGCTCCTTGTCCCCCATCCCTTTTATTTGGCTGATGCTCTGTGCCTAATCATGTTAGCCAGCACTGGCATTATAGAGATGTTTGCAATCCAATCCAGGTCTGATTATAAGCTTCAGCAGCCCCAGGCTACTTTAAGAATGTGTTGATTGGTGGGGGTTGGGGAGCCCCCGAGGGGACCAGCATTTTTGGCTGATGGAGCCGCCCACATGTGTGTCTGGGCACCGCAAGGGAGCCTGGGCTGGTTGGGTTTTGGATCTCTCCTTGATCAGGCTCCTGGTGGGGTATTTATCGTGGCTGGGCATCTAAGCCCTTCCTGATTGTATTAAGCCTCATGAAAGTGAGGCCCAAAACAATCCGGCTAGTGTGGCTAGTGCTGTAACCACAGCAAAGGTGCCCTGTATTTCTTGTCATTCTCTGTTCGAGCGCATTTCAACTTTTCTCCCAACACTGGGAGTATAAAGAAACTGCCACGTGTTTCTCTGGTTTGCAAGCATTACCTCATTTCCCTTGTCTAGGATATTAATTCAGAAATATTTATTAAGTGATTTCAGGATTTGGGGCAATTTTGAAAGCATTCAGTTGAAATTCCAAGAAGGATGTCATGGGTTTAAAGGAAATTAGCTACCTCTCCCCTTCTCTCCATTTTCTCAAAAGCACCCTGTATTTTTCTTTAGAGCACTTTGCTTTCTTGTCATTGTTCCCTAAATTATTTACATTCATTCCTTCGATGTCTGTCTTCCCTACTACACTGTAAAAATCTCCATCTGGGCAGGGTCCATGAGTGCTGTCTTTACCATTCTATTCCCAGGGGCAGGCACAATAAATTCTTGACCATCTATTGACTTTTGATTGACAAATGATATGGCATTCCACTCACAAGGTGTAATTATGTTTCTGAACGTTTGTACACAGGAGGAAGGAATATTCGTATAGTCACACATAGTTATGTGTGTGAAAACTGGATCTTTGGGATCAAGCTAAAAGCTCATGCTGTATCTCAAAGAGCCTTAAAGTGGTCCTTTCTTGTGTTCCTTGAAAAGATACGAGACAAGTCTATGTGAGTCACCAACCCTAGGGAGGCCAGTGTGAAATGAAATTACTTCAGGTTTTACAATTGTGAAGATGCACATCCCCATTTTTGCATATTGTAGTACTCTGTACTCTGCTAAAATGTGGGGCTCAGTGAATCAGACTTGGTCGACTCATCTCTTGGTTCTGCCAGTGTCTAGATGTCCCACATGAATGTTGTATGGCACAATATTTGCCATCTCTATGCCTTAGCCCTTTCATGTATAAAAGGGGATAATAATATTTTTCACCTCATAGA
Source organism: Leptonychotes weddellii (assembly GCF_054177405.1). Lineage (NCBI taxonomy): Eukaryota > Metazoa > Chordata > Mammalia > Carnivora > Phocidae > Leptonychotes > Leptonychotes weddellii. Next base: position 67,849,564 of record NC_138378.1, on the reverse strand, counting down.
CTTGTTCTGGGATTATGTGAGATAATTATATGAAGTACTGAGGTCAGTGCCTAGCTCAGAGTAAAGTGAATGAACATCAGTTATTATTATTTCCATAAATGTATAATAGTGAAGTTGTCTTTGCATGCATGCATGGTGAGTTAAGAAAAAAAAGAGAGAAGAATAAGTTTTTTAGAAGGAAAAACTCCGATTACTAAAAGTAATGTGGGCTCTTCCTATAAGTAGAAATGAGGCTGATAGTCCAGGACACAGCACTGTTGGGGGGAAGGAAAGGAGGGAGCAGTATGGAGAAGATATATTGTCAAGGATGTGTGTTAGCAAGGAATTGGGATGATAGAAAAAAGAATGAAAGATACATCCAGTCATTGACT
>NC_138378.1:67833037-67849093 GCF_054177405.1 Leptonychotes weddellii | reverse complement strand
GCCAGTCCCCCCCCCCCCCCCGCCCCAGGACAGTTATTGGGGTCAGAAATTGCATTGCCAAGCAATTACTAGCAGCGACCAAAATGTTTCTGATTTCAGAGTACTCTTGTAGTAAGACAGAATTGATCAGAAAGTATATTATCTTGCTGCTCAGAGCCAACATAGATGACTTGCCTTAGAGCCACAGTGATTCAGCTTTGAATGAATCCTCAAGGTTCATTCAGTAGAGTGGGCTTCAAATATACTTTGAGAAGTAAAGACCAGGTTGGCACATTCCCTTCCAAGTCTTCCCCTCAACTTGGCCTATGGTGGAGTTCCTGGCCAATTCAGGATTTCGTTTTCATTCCTTTAGCACAAAGGACTTGGTTTTAATTGATTGAGGTATATTGTTATTATATTAAAAAGTAACATATTACAAAAAAAGTCAGACACTTAAAAAGTACTATATTACAGATATTACTGTGAAGTGTTTTTCTATCCCGAAGAACTTTTCACATCAATTGGATGATTTGACTTTTTCAACAACCCTTTGAGGTAAGTTGGGTAGATAAGTATATTATTAATTTCATTTTAAACATGGAGACTCGAGGAGGGAAAGTGATTACTTATCCAAAGACGTCCAGTGGCTGAGCTGGCGATAATAACAGCTACTATGTAGCAGTCACCACGTACCAGGTACTACTGTAAGTATTCATTTAGTCTTTGCAGTGACCCAATGAGGAAGGCACAGTTATTATCCCTGTTATGCAGATGAGGAAACGGAGGCATAGAAAGATGAAATCAGTTGCCTTATATTACAGCTGCGAGATGGTGGGGCTGAGATGAGAACCCATATACCTTGGCTCTAGAGTCTAGGTACTCACCTACTATGGTATATTGAACATTTCGGTGCATGGTCTCAGGAACTCTCTGGTAATTCTTACTGTGCTTACTGCCCCCGTTCAGTGTTCCCCGTCTTCTTTAGGGTTCTCCCAATCTTAGATGGACAAAGCCTGTTTTAAAATGTTAAGAAACCAGAGATTTAAAAATATCTATTTATTATAAAAGCTAGATCACTAGTTGGAGAACAAGACAGGAACCACCTTCAAAATGATAATGAAATGAAAGACTGAAGCTTATGAGGAGGGAGAATGCTGCTGAAACTGTTGTCTCATTCTTTTGGTTGTTGCCAAGGACTCCTGTTGGCTTCCTGCTCTGTGCAGTTTTATTTTGTTGAGGTAGGAGGAGGCATATCAATGCTCAGTTCAGTCTCATGGTGGGGAAGGGGTTCTGTGTCAGTTGCATTTTCTTTGTGAACTTCACAGAAGTGTTGGCAGCAACCGGATTTGAGGTCTTTCAGGTAAGGACTGTAGAGCCACTGGTGGAGCCTGATTTTCTGGTGAGCTCCTAGGTTTGTGGGATATTAAAATCATGGGAAAGCTGTTCAAGTATTCTGGAAGAAAGATATTTTAAAACCTTAATTTCTCTTTAAGGACTGTAGGTGTTTTGGTGCTAATAGTTTAGGTTGTTCTATTCAGAAATGAGGTCCTTATAGCCAGGGGTCAAAAAGGTAATTTTCAGGGTTATTTTGAGACAATGAGAATGCACTGAGAGGGAGGTAGCTGATATTTGATTCTTTGGACCACCAAGAGTTTTGTTGATAGAAATAATTCATTTTACCATTAGTGTATGGTTTGGGGAAAATACCGTTTCCTAAGTGGCAGAATTTCTCCCATGGAAGAGATTGCTTTTGGTTGGGTGGGAATGGAGTGGGGAAGTGAATAGGAATTTTCAGGGCTCCAAAATGCTTGTAAGTTTGTTTCTTGCCTGACTTCACATGCAGCAGAATAACTAACTCCGATAACTCCATGGGGGCCTCACCTGGGTTTCCTGTATGGTGTCTAATTTTCTTCCTGCCTGAGTTATTATGTAATCACATTATGTTGTCAAAACTTGGACAGTGGGAGAGAATATGGTAATAGAGAGAGACCCGAATTCCCTGGGCGTTTCTGCTTAACATGACTTTTATGACCTTTGGCATAAGTATTAACCTGAGAATGCCAACTTTGTCATGTCTACAAGCATGTGTGCATGGGTGGACAAGGCGAGATGGGGGGTGACATTAGACATGTATTATAGTAGGCATGATGCCAAGGCAGACAATTGAAGAATGAAAATGTTTGCCAAACTAGTTTATTTGACATCTTTAGATAAATAAATGATGTCGCTTGAGAGAATTTTGTTGTGGAAAAATTGGAATTGGTAATCATGGATTTGAGTGCAGTAAATGTTGTATGCCTACAAATATGAAGAAGGGGCTTATGTTCATGTATTGATGCTCTGAGGGTAATTATAAACACCGCCCCCCCTCACAGATTGTTATACTTATTTTTGTTTGATTTATAAAATTATAAAAATAATGTAGCAATAATATTAAGTGAATTTGGAAGAAAGAAAAAAAAATCTCCAGCAGTCTCACCATTCTGGTATCATAACTTTTTTCATGTTTGAGTTTTCCCTTTTTGCTGTTGGCTGACATATTTCTACCCAGTTGGAATTCTAAGTACACAGACTTTTAATTTACCCAATAACATTTGCAAACTGGAAGCAGCTTCAGTAGTTGATTCATGGAGGGATGAGCAAGAGGGGACATTCAAGAGCATCTGGCCTGATTTCCTTGTTCTGTGGGTGAAATGGCAGAAGTCCAGAGAGGTGAAGGGTTTGCCTACAGGACAAAGATTGGGAGTAGCTGAGCTGGGGCTGTTCCTAGCACAGTGTTGCTTCTGACCACTCTCTGACTTAGTCCTGAGGGAGGCTTGCCTTCAACACCCATGTCTCTTCAACTTGGCTTTTAAGTGTGTGTGTGCATGTGCGTGTGCATGTGTATGTGTGTGTGTGTGTGTGTGTATGCATACATGTAAATATAAATTTATATTTATAGACATGAATTGCTGTCTAATATGTAGAGAAGCTTAATTATGGTAAACTCCAATTTCATAAACAATTATAAAAATTGAAAATATTTGAAAAAAGTCATGGGACTATGAAATTTGACATTTTCTCACATAATATTTTTCTTGCAAAGTCTCCTAAAATAAGTTTTTTCTAAGATTTTACACTGTATACTGTTAGGTTATTTATGATGGACTGCCACTGCCTAGAAATGTGAAACTGTACTGGCACTGGGAAGTAAGCCCATAGGAGATGAAAAAGAGAATAATAATGCCGTAGGGTGAGCTTATTACAATGGACAATTGTTTTCTCACAAACAAAACTGAAGTTTATATAAACCTTATTAAATGGGGAAACCACAAGTTTGTTGATTTATTTATTTATTTGACTCTAAGTAGTAGTAAAGATCAATTCCTCATTGGGGTGGAGGTTCTTTTTTTTTTTTTTTAATCCTGGTCTTTCATATTAGCCTTTAGCAGAAGTCTATAGAAATGGTAGTCACCATCTTGGAATATTTTGACTATATCTAAATTAAAGTCTTCCCTCTTTTAGGTGTAGTTAGCCACACTTTTACAAATGAGTACAGAGAATTAAAGAGAATGAATACATCTAACCAAATTTGCTTGAAAGGTAGATTTGTAGATAACTTTGGGGAGGGAAATTTTTTCCCTAGACTACAAATCGATTTTTGTAGTTAAAAGTATCTGTCAAAGGCAAATATTTTTCCAATTTCAAATCAGATCCTTGAAAGAACACTGTATGTTTTTCTAATAGAAGATGCTCTTTTGAATTTCTGAATTCGGGAAGAAGAATATATCTCTCACATCAGCACACCCTGTCACAAAAATAAGTGCTTCATACATATTACTTGAATGGGTTTTCTTCATTCAGTTTCTTTACTTTCTGTCCTGTTTCCCCTGTTGGTACTCTCCAGAAACAGGTCTTCTCTGTAGTTTGTACCTGTCAGGTGGACTGCTGCAGTAACAAACTAGCCTACACATCTTTGTGACTTCACACTTGTGCTACATATCCATCGTGGGTTGACAGGGAGACTCTGCTCATCCAGTCACTCGGGGGATTTAAGGTGATGGAGGCTTCATTCCACCATGTCTTCCCATATCACTGTTGTAAGGAGGAAAGGATATGGCAAATCGTGCTGCTCTTAAACCCTCTACTCAGAAGAGACATTTGGCCACCTCCTGTAGTAGCTAAGGCAAGACACATGGCCCTCCCTAGGTCAGATCCTATGGTGTTGCCTAGAAAGAGGATCAGAATAAGTGAGAGCAGGCCTCGCGATTATGACACGATGGTATGGTAATAATGATGATTCGGGTGGCCTTTTTCCTGAAGAGTTTAAAGTGGTTTCAGTGTTTATAGCTAATACACATTTAAGAGAGACAGGCAGGTTGCTGGTGCCACTGCTCCTAAAGGAAGTAGAAGGACATAAGGGGGGAGAATTAGTGATGTAGTTGAAGCTATGGAGTGTGCTAGCAGAAATCTGGACACCCAGACCCGTAGATTCCTGATGTCTTGTCTTCAGAACCACCCTCATGACCCGCCTTAGTCTTTTCAGAAATAACTCATTTCTTTAAGCATCTTGAATCCAAGTATCTGTAGTAGTGGGTGACTTTGCAATTTATTTGTTTTATTTTATCTTTTTAAAGATTTTATTTATTTATTTGACAGAGACACAGCGAGAGAGGGAACACAAGCAGGGGGAGTGGGAGAGGGAGAAGCAGGCCTCCCGCGGAGCAGGGAGCCCGATGTGGGGCTCGATCCCAGGACTCTGGGATCATGATCTGAGCCGAAGGCAGATGCTTAACGACTGAGACACCCAGGCGCCCCTGCCTTTGCAATTTAAAGAGGACTTTAAAAGGGTTAGTCTTCTGGAGCAACTCTGGGAGGCTGGATTGTGGAGACTAGAAATAAGAAAATAAAATTTAGATGAAAGTCGGGCAGGTCTGGGTTTAAATTCTAGTTTTGTCTTTCCCCTGTGAAACCTCAGGGAAGTGACTCCACTTGCCTGAGATCCAGTTTCTTCCTCTGAAAAATGAGGGCAGTGTTTGGCACCTTGCAGGCTGTGGAGATGAGCGAAAGAGGAAAGGCCATGCAGAGCATGGCATGATGCTTGGCACTGGGAGCGGTCCCGGGAGTAGGAGCTGTTGGCACTGATCTCCTGCAGTGGCAGTGTTTGGTTTCCCCCATACAGAGTGCCAGAGCAGGCCCCGAAATATTGGGGTGCTGTTCCCAAGTGAGGCTGATGTTGTTTCAAGATAAACCACTCGGCTTTTGTGTGTTGTAAGCTACTCTGTAATTTTGCTAAAATATCATTAAGTTCTAGTAAGTTCCATCATACATTTCAGGGCCTTATTTTTGTTTCATTTTCTCCCCCATTCTTGGAACTGCTTTTAGGGCAACCTAATAGTCATGCTAAGGGTAAGTAGGCACCAAGAAATGACTCAAGTCAAACAGTAGCTTCTAGAACCTTTCTCATTCTAGTTCTAAGAGACCTTTGGATACCCTGTGCCAAGAAACCTGTCTGCTGTTATTTGTGGGGAAGCTCTTGTCATGGTGATAGCAGAGAGGAGTCACAGCCCTGAGCTGGCTACCTTGTTGAAAAGCATAACTCTGCTTTAGGCGAAAGATGGCTGGTCTCGTTTTCCCTGTTTAATGGGAGGCCAGCCTTTGCCAGCTTCATCTGTTGTGGTTCATGTGGGTGGGATCACATGTTTCACCGGTGTTGCTGAGTGCCTCACAGGTCTGATTTCACTCTGAGTTTCTCTTTGCTCCACTTTCTTGGGGTATTGCAGATTGAGGCTGTTTGGACCTAAGTCAGGAGGGAAAAAGAAAACAAAACATCATTTTGATTCAACAGTTGCTTAGTAAGTACCTGCTGACCAGGATCCACCACTTGTTTTGACTATTCTAAGCCAAAAAACAAAATTCAAACTGGTTTATGAGCCTAGATATCATCTCAGTTTTTTTAAGGCTCACAAATAAATCTCTTAAAATGTGTACCTGTTTGTAAAGAGACATAAATATTGGGTCAAAATTTGAAACGTACCTAATTTTGCAACTCAAATTCCAAACTAGTTATAACCCTGTTCCTTATACTTCCTTCTAAATTTCCCCCCACTGGCTTCTCCCCCTCAACCCCAGCAACCTGGCTTCCTCCTTCCCTCTCTTTCTGAGATGCTGAAATGGTTTTATGTATTAGCAAGTCCATTCAAAGCCAGGGAGGTTGATGCTTTTCCTTGAGCAGCTTGAATAAATGATAACAAAACATGACCTTTGCTCAATATGCCCTCCCTGATCCCTTTTTCTCATTTTTTGGGGGGTAATATACCAGGGAGAAAAAAAATTTCCAAACACAGAACTTTATGGCCAGAGACAATCTGGCTGCTGGAATAAACAGTCTGCTCCCTCGTTTACAATTCCATCGTGGGCTTAAATCCTGAGAAGCTCAAGGCTGGCCGCAATAGTTCTTGCTTGGCAGCGGGGAAGTCTGCCAATGTCCCATCAGGCTTGTTTCTTAAGCAAAGTTGTATAAGTTAACAGGTTTTATTGTTGGGGGTAATCTGGGGTTGTTCTTACAGGAGGAAGGGACGAGGCCCCCAGAGTGTTTGCCAGCAACAGCCCTTGGCTTTACTCATTCCTGCTCCTCATTAATTTGTGTGAGCTCAGCTCGGATAACAAATGGTGGGGCAGGGGGATCCTATTCAGCCAGGCCTGGCCCTGGTAAGGCCTGTGAGCTAATTGCTCTAATTGAGTGGGAGGGACTGCCTTCCTCTGATTCTGTCCCTGCCCTGTTTGGAGTGGAATGAATGGAGGCCCACTTCAGCTCCTGCTGGCAGCCCCCGCGGCCAGCTTGGCCATGGGATCCACTGCTGGGATCCACATCACGGACAGCCCTCTTACAACTGCTACTCTGGTCCTTCATTGTGTGAAGAGGTATTCCAACAGTGCTCATTCTGGGCTCTGCTCTCTTGCTTTCCTTTTGGGCTGAGAAACATTCTGCTATAATTTATATCTGGGAAACAGCGTCAGAAATGTGTTAGCGTTCTACTCTGGATGGACAGATCATTTACAGCTAGCACAATATATTACCAATGAGCTGCTCTTTAGGACCTGCTATATAATAGACATGTAATGAAGCATAGGAAACATGGATTTCATTTCCAAGCCCTGGAAAGGGAAAATGGTTTCAGGGTAGAAACCAGGTGGGGGGTGGGGGGTGAGGGCTTGGGGGGACAGGGGTAGGGTCTGTCTCTTTAAGAAAGACTAGGAGGAAAACCAAAAGTCATCAGCTATGAAAGTAACAAATGAGAGCCCAGAGCTGTGGAGCTAATGTGCAAACTTGTTTCTGTCCTCTATGGCGCCATCATTTATTCAGGAGGTAGAAGCAGAAGATGGGGACTTGCATTTGCTTGATACTCAATTATACATTAGTGTACATCACTTGGCAATCTGTTCATATCAATTTAATTGGATTTTAATATTGCCTCTGATCTTGTTGTCCAATTAACAGTACTGGCTGGCAATAAAGCAGAACCACACACTATGTAACACCTTTGATCCCTGCCATATGGAGCTCTTCCATTGATTACCACATTTTCAAAAAATTTCACTCTCTCAATATGGGCTGTGATAAATGGGAGAAAAAGCACATCCCTGATGTGATAAAAATTTCACTTCAACTCGCAACTTCATTTATTTTGTTGACATTCGGCTCTGATTAAGAACAATAAAAAAATCATGCCCTGAATATCATATGCAAATACAACCCTGGGCATGAATCTAATCATGCCATGGGAGCATTACCATGACTAGCCTGGCATCGGCTCAATTTTTTTTAAAGTGACAGCATACACTTCTGGTCTCCCTGTGCAAAGTAGTCACCACCGCTATGTCATTTAATAAACATCTGATGTTTCGGTTCCCACCAAGGCATGAAGAAAGTATTTGAATTTCTGCCTCTTATTATGAGGCCTCTGTGTTCAGGTGATGTCTTGCATTGACCCTCCCTTAGCCCCATTCCCCTGTTCCCTGCTCCCGGAGAGCCAGGCAGCTAGGAGCCTGAATGGGGTGAGGTTAATGGGTGACCCGTCAGGCTTCTGCCTCCTCTCTGGGCCACCCCTCAGAATGGGTAGGGGCATGGAGCTTTGGTTTGGAAAGGGCTGCAATGCCAGGGACAGGACCTGCTTGCTCTAGGAAGCTTGTGACTGTGTGTGTGTGCACGCCAGCTTCCTGTTTGCCTCTTGGAGTTATGCAAGCAATTACGGCTTAATGCCCTGGAGACACTCCCAAATGACAGGATTAACCCCCAAGGGAAATAGGCTTCTGTTGTGAAGGATTACATCAACGTTCTAAAAAGCCCTTGCACAGCTCTGAGGAATCGCTGATCATTTTCAAGCCTCGACAGGAGGTTGCCAGTGGCCAGAGCTGGGAAATGCCTGAGAGGCCCCTGTCTGCTCAGTGGGCTCTGCTCTCACATCCTTCCCGGCTCATCCTACTCTGGGACAGACTCTACGTGCCATCTCTGTCGGTGCTGGGGGGTTCTACCCAGCTGGTACTGGGGAGTTTGAGTCCCAGTTTTAGTGAGGGCTGGCCGCCTTAGCACTCTCATGGCGACCTGGGAGAGAAAAATGGTGGACAAGGTGGCCATGGCCAATGGCAGTGGTAGCCAGAGCTCACCCGGAAATCTAGCAACTTTGGAATGTGGGAGGGGGCTAAGGCTGTCGGTTACACATGTCATAAATTATTTCTTGACCATTAGCAGTGTTTCTGCCTCATAACTGTTCTTCAGGCATATTAAATCAGCAAGAAGGAAGAGCATGCTAGGACATCTGGGGCTGCCAGATAATTCAGTTAATTTCTATTCCCTTGAACCTGGAGGTGTTAATTTGGAAGCACAACAGAAGAGTCTGAAGAATGCTAATACGTCATTTGAATGATTAATGCAATCAGGGGGATTGGGGATACCTCTGTTTACTCTTTAATTTTGACATGGCACAGCAAGGAGGAGAGTGGCTAATTTTCCAAAGTTAAGGGCAAGTTGGTTTCATTTCAGTCACGTGGCCTCAGCTGGGGTTTGGGGAGCTGGGGTGACTCAGAAGGGCTGTATCAGGCGATGGGGGCCAGTTTTGTTCGTATAATGGCTACAGCCAGGAAAACAGATGAAATTGTTTGTGATCTGATGAGCCCTGTCCTCTTGGGTGAGGAAGCTCCCAGAAGCTGCTGGGAACAGCAAACAGAAGGAGAAAAAAGAAAGAAAGAAAGGAAAAGAGGGAGCCTGGAAAAACAAAGCTGAAAATAGGTGATAGCCTTATAACGTACATGTATTTTTATCTGACATTTCCAAATTGAGTGGCTTTCTTTAAAAGAAGGAAAATATTTCCAGATTTATTTAAATGGAACCTTATTAGGGAAAGCTTAGGACTGAGCAATTATTTAAAAATATATTTTGAGGAGAGACGCAAAGGAAGATATTTAATTCTTAGCAAACTGTAGGCATTTTAAAGAAGCCTTGTGTCTATTTCATGGCCTCTGATTAGAGGCGGCTATGACAGTGATAACAGGAAATTTCAAAGGGTACTTCCCCCCACCCCCAGCCAGACACTGTGGAGTAGTATCTCCTTTTTAAAACAAAGGACGTATTGTGAGAATGAAAGGGATTTGGCCCCAAGCACTAAACAAATTCTAGAGAGCAGAAAAAACCCTGTAATTATGTTAATAGTAAATTAATGTTTTGCAATTTACCCATATCACCTCAGAATAGGTGTTGTTCAAAAGTACCTATCGGAAATATTGGAGAAGGGAAGAAGACAAAATGTTTAGTTCCCTAGAAGGCCTTGTGTATAATCTACAAATGGAGCTTCTAGTGCCAGAGATACTTGTTTTCCTGAGGTGCCGCCTAAACACTACTTAGAGAAGCTGGGTTGGCGGGCCACCTTCCTGAGAGCCTCAAGTGATTTGGACTTCCCCTGTCTGTAAACAACCGGTGTGCAGTAGTAGATGGACAGAGATGGAAAGGATGTCACAGGTCCGTTCATCAGGTAACACAGTGAGCGGTACCTCCTGTCATGACTCCTGCCTTTGGCTTTCAGTCTTAGAGGACCCTGGCGTCTCGGTTCAAATAGTGCCCTGTGTTGAATAGACCTCAGTTTTGATTTTCATGTAAAGGTTTCTCAGTACATATAAAGTTCTTTGCCCAAGTCCAACACGTAGATTAATAAACACTTACTGAGGAGCTATATATGCCAGGAAATGTCCTGAGCCCTTTCTGGAAGTTAAGGTTTTTCTTGATTAATTCTCAAAACAACCTTGAGGAGTAGGAGTTGCTACCTGTATTTTACCAATGAGAAAATTGATGCCAGATAGCTTGCCTGTTTTCTAACCAAGCTGTTCTAGGCACAGTTGTGAACTGGACTGGTTTCCTTGGTACCTCCAGGCAGCTTCTCTTGTACATTTTCCCTTTCTCAGTGATGCCTTCTCTTGCCTTCAGGCATCCAGTATTTTTTTTTATGCTGTATATTTTTATTAAAATCTCCTTTCAAGAAAAGATATTATATTAGTCATGTATTCTTTAGTATGAATTTAAACCCAAGTCAGAAATGGTGCTGGGCTTTTTTTTTTTAAACATGATTTTTTTGATTATTTCTCAAGGGATCTCAGTATTTAAAATTTTATAACTAATAATGGAATAAAATATACTACCTGCCTTTTAAAGTAGCTGTGAGGCATTAATGAGTAGGAACAATTGGGGCAGATTTGCCTTAATCTTTCAAGTAAAGTAAATGTTGGCCTTTTCTGTCATATTCCAGCTTGGAGGCACTCTAGAAACCAACATTTCTCATATGTCTTATAATGGATAATGGAAATTGTTTTAAATAAAGCACCAGACTAGGAGAATGGAATTTTTTTTTTTTTTAATAAAACACCAGGGGCGCCTGGATGGCTCAGCTGGTTGAGCATTCCAACTCTTGATTTCAGCTTGGGTCGTGATTCCAGGGTCGTGGGATCGAGCACTGAGTGGGGCTCCACACAGTGCAAAGTTGGCTTGAGATTATTTCTCCCTCTCCCCTCCCCCCCCACCACTCTCATGTGCTCTCTCTCTGTCTCTAAATAAATAAATAAAATCTTAGAAAAATAAATAAAAATAAAGCACCAGATTAGGAGTGAGGAGGCCTGGATTTCAATCCCATGTCACTATGGGACTGGAAAATGAAAGGGTTGGATCATAGCAGTGTTCTCTCCTACCTCCTCATCCATAACAGACATCGTTAATTAATCTTGGGGTTTTATCTGATCAAGCCTGTGTGCTCTTTGGAATCTATTTATACTGATCCTCCAAGGAGCATTATTTATCATTTGCAGTTGGCACTCAGGATGAAACCTATTGCCACCCAAGGGCTAGATGGTGCCCAACATTTCTTCCAGTTAAACACTGTGAGATCTTCAGTCTAGGGTTGGAACTAGGTTCATGGTTCCCAAACCTGTCTGTGCATAAGCATTGGGGTTTTTGTCAGTATACCTCTTCAGTGAGATTCTCTAGGAATGAAATTTGAGAATCTGTATTTTTATAAAGCTCCTCCAGTGATTGTGATGTAGCCAATGGATAGACATTTGGGCACTGCCACTTCAGATTGTGTGATTTAAAGTTCTGTTTATTTTAATAATGGGAATTGGCAAGTTGAAATCATTGCCATTTTATCAGAGGCTCATGAATTGACTTTTAATTCGCTAAAAAGTTTTGATGAATTTCTACTTTTAATTTTTCCTGTTTTATCATCAAGCTTCTAAAGAGTACCATGGAGTGCTCCCCACATCTGGGCTTGTAGAGCCCTGTTCTGACTGGGTCCACATAATGGACTCACAACTTATCAGCAGTGTGGCCTTGGATAGGTCATTTAACATAAACAGGTAATCTTATCTCCTGTAAAATGGAATACCTATCATGCAGAGTTGTCGAGAGATTCTTTTATTTCTACTTGATGTTATGCATAACAGCTTTTGAGCACCTACCATGAACCAGGTGGTATAAAACCGGTGTTTTACTTTTCTTACCATAATCCCCATGTTACACATAGGCACATGTGTATACACAGACAACTGAAACAAACATTTCACAAAACAATGTCCTTACTGTGTGTAATGCATCTTGAAACTTTCTATTCCATTCCATTAAACAATACTGATCATGACCCCTACATTAATTTCATGGGCCACAAATAGGTTATTACCAGCATTAGACCACTCTGTTCTTCAGTACTTCTGCTAACCCCTCACCATGACCATCCCACCCCTGGGTATATACTTCCAGTGATGAGAAACTCTTTGAAGCCAGGAAAAATATCTCTCAGTTCACTCTAGCTAATATTAATGGAGCATCGACTATTAACAGTAATCCACTATCTTCATGCTGCATGTTTTATCTATAGGCCTGTAACTAAGTATTTGGAGTGCTGATTGGGTTTCCATAGTACCCTTCTGCTGGTCCTGTGGCTGTCCAGGACCTACTCTTTCGCTTTCTATTCCAGACAGTGAAATCTTCATTCTTATCAAAACTCAGCTGTCCTCTCACCCAGTGTTGATAAGCTAATTACAGCTAAGAGGTTCCTGACTGACAAAGACAGATGTTGCCTTGCATGTTAAGAGCAACCTTTGAAAGCTAAAACAAGGAATTTTTTTTTATTAGACAAACCTAGTGAAGAGAGAATTTTGGTCATGACAGAATTTTGGAACCCATTATAACTGTTTCTATTCTTGGAACTAGAACCAAGAACTTAGACTGAGTATGTAGTCGTATACTGGGTCTGGTTGGACTGGTGCGGTATCCTGTCATAGTTCCTTTGAACATTCCAAAGTATAGGGGATGCTTCCAGAGGTATTTGAAGGCAGATGAGAGGAGAGTTCACATATGCATTCTCAAGTGTGAGACATGATCAAGAATAAATTATTGTGTGAGGACTGCATTTAGTAATAACCACATAATTCATGTTTGAGGCAAAGACGATGTACTAATGTACGGGAGCATCATGTCTGAAACTCAGATTTGTGCCAGGTTAACATCAGGTTTGGATTTCTTTGTATTGATTAAATTAATTGTTAATCGGATTAGTTATGTTGCTAATTAAGCACTGATCCAAAAGAATTTCTGATTAAAAAAGTCACATATAAGCTTGCTGATTTGATTTGGAAGACACATAGTGTCCTTGTTAAGCCATAGGGAGTTTTATGATGCCCTCTTCCTGGTGGTAGGGTGTAATGGTCAGCCTAATTCTGAAGTCACATTGAATTACCTGAGGATAAGTGGGGAAGAAGAGGAAAAATACACATAGACAGATATCTTCATACAAAGTGCAAAAGGGGAATGGGGGGGGACAGAGAGACAGAGAGAGAGAGGGAGAAGTTATAAATAATACCTTGAGAGACATGATGGACCTAGGGATTAACTAGGCTGTACACAAACGTGTCCTACTACATAATATATTTAAGTAGGAAGCTGGTAATAATAAAGAGTTGTGATTTAAGGATCAACCAGCTGTGACCTTCAGCAAGTTAATTGATCTCTTCGAGCCACTTTCATCATTTAGAAAATAAGAGGGTTAGACAACAAGGTTTCTCTCCAGGCCCTTTCTGAAGCTTGAAAATGCTGTTATTCTAGGGATTTATATAAGTTACACATCAGTGAAACATTACAGTGCTTTCTAAATTAATAAATTTATCCATTTAACAAATACCAAATAAGGGCCTACTGACATTTTAGCTCCTCAATAAAATGACAAAAGTTTCTCAGCCATTCTCACTACTACTTGGCTTTTACACCTTTCTGAGCTCAATCAAAACTCCGGCCATAGCAGGCTAAGGATAGATTCTGTCACAGGAAGGAGGCAGGGTAGCTTCACGATTTAATGCCAAGCCTACTTTGGGCTACAGACATCCCACTACCTTTTGCTTCAGAGGAACACTAGCCAGAAAGGATCTTCCTTCCAGTTTCCATGGGGCAGCAATTGACTGGTGGGTGCAAGGGGAAGAGGGGGAGGAAGGGAGAGGCAGGTCATTCTTCTCAGGGGCCAACCAGACATGTATATCAAAAGCAAATGATATCGGTAAACCCTGGTCTTACTAACGTTGGGAAATGAGATTCTTACGTTTTACGCAACTATCCTTTGGGGTCAGTAGGTCAGAGTTAAAGGGAGAAGAATATGGCGGAAAAACCAATTATAAGACATAAAATAATATGGATCTATACTGGAGAAAATGCTGAAAAAATAATTAAGAAAGTATAGCATGAAAAGTTACTCTTCACTCCTTTCCATACTGTACTTTTTGGAAGGAACTCACTATGTGAAGCCTACACTTAAGAAATGGGAAACTATGGGGCGCCTGGGTGGCTCAGTTGGTTAAGCGACTGCCTTCGGCTCAGGTCATGATCCTGGAGTCCCGGGATCGAGTCCCGCATAGGGCTCCCTGCTCGGCAGGGAGTCTGCTTCTCCCTCTGACCCTCCTCCCTCTCATGCTCTCTGTCTCTCATTCTCTCTGTCTCAAATAAATAAATAAAATCTTTAAAAAAAAAAAAAAAAGAAAAGAAATGGGAAACTATGCTCTACCTGCCTGAGTGGTTCATATATATATATTATTTACAATTCTTTTGCATAGGAGATTTATATATTATCTCCAGTTGTTTATATTAGTATGTGCTCATTTATTCTATACTTTGGCTTATAATCCAGTACCATTTTGTTTATTTTGTTGCTCGGACTGTTGTAGCTTTGGCCATTGGGAGCTCTTTCAGTTAGCTCCTATGTTTCTTTGATATACCCACAGCATTTCAAGTTCCTTTTTTTTCTAAGCACTTCCTTATTTTTTGACACTGTAAGTTACAAGCTCCAGGCTCATCCTGTATACTTCCTGCCCCATTCATAGAATTGACCTCTGTTTTGGAGAATGGTATTGGGAATCAGGATCTGAGTGGTAGGTGTGCTCATTGCTACTGTGCCATTGTTGATGCTAGGCTCTCTGAGCTGGCAGAACAAGGAAGTATATATGTGCATACTAATCCATATATGTATGAACATATCAGTATTTTTAAATGTAACCATCTATATTAAGTCAAATATAAGTTCATAATGATGTCTTCAACTCTAATCCATTACCATATAAATCATTCTAGTCTTTTGCTTATCTGTAAACTCCCTCTCCAACAGTGAGAAACCTGATTCCCGCCATTCACTATCTACTTAATTGTTAATTCCAGGGGCACCTGGGTGGCTCAGTCGGTTAAGTGTTTGCCTTTGGCTCAGGTCATGGTCTCCGGGTCCTGGAATTGAGCCCTTCTGGCTCCCTGCTCAGTGGTGAGTCTGCTTCTTCCTCTCCCTCTGCCTCTGCGATCTCTCTTTTTCTTCTCTCAAATGAATAAATAAAATCTTTAAAAATATTGTTCAGTTTCAGCATACATGTATAGTAGAATCAGAATTATTAACCTGTATCCCTGTGGGATACAACTTTATCAACTTGAGTACAGCGCTTATATACAGTTCCTTTTTGCCTGTAGTCTTAAAAACTCTATTCATTTCCAAAGTTGCTTGGGTCAGCACCTTTTCCTTCTGCCTCCTTCACTGATATTGTTTCATGCATTTATTTATTTATTTTTTAAATTAAACATTAATTTTTTTATTATTATGTTAATCACCATACATTACATCATTAGTTTTTGATGTAGTGTTCCATGATTCATTGTTTGCGTATAACACCCAGTGCTCCATGCAGAACGTGCCCTCTTTAATACCCATCACCAGGCTAACCCATTCTCCCACCCACCTTCCCCTCTAGAACCCTCAGTTTGTTTTTCAGCGTCTATCGTCTCTCATGGTTCATATCCCCCTCCGATTTCCCCCCCTTCATTCTTCCCCTCCTGCTGTCTTCTTCTTCTTTTTTTTTTTTAACATATAATGTATTATTTGTTTCAGAGGTACAGATCTGTGATTCAACAATCTTGAACAATTCACAGCGCTCACCATAGCACATACCCTCCCCAATGTCTATCACCCAGTCACCCCATCCCTCCCACCGCACCCCCCACTCCAGCAACCCTAAGATTGTGTCCTGAGATTAAGAATTCCT
>NC_138378.1:67804315-67832537 GCF_054177405.1 Leptonychotes weddellii | reverse complement strand
AGTGCCTCCCAACATTTTAAAGAAAGAAAAACTTATATATGTACAAAAATAAGGGTTAATATGATGAATGGATGGAATATGACTGTAAAGGTGAAAATTATAAAAGATTTTATAAAAGGAATTGATAAGATAAGAAGTTGGTTGAAAAAAGAAGAGGATTTAAAAAAAAAAGGGAGAGAATGTGATCAGGCAGGAGACTAGAACAAAGTCATACAGTAGAGATTTAGGGTATATTTTGATCTGTTAGAAGAAACTGTATCTCAAAATTTTAAAGAGAGAACAACTTATATATATATGCCAAAAATAAGGGTAACTACTATGAAGGGATAGAATATGACTCTAAAAATGAAAAATAAAAAATATTTTTAAAAAAAAGGGATTGATAAGATGTTGGTTGAAAAAGGAAAAGAAAAATTAAAAAAAAAAAGATAGTTAAAAAAAAATTAACTTTGAAAGGCTAAAGAATCATGGTAAAAAAGCCATGAATTTTATGTGCAGTATTCCCCTAGCGCTGGAGTTTGGCCATTCTCATTGATCGGTAAACTTGGTCTTGGCTGGCTGTTCTTGCTGATCTTCTGGAGGAGGGGCCTGTTGCCATGGTTCCCAAATGTCTTTGCCGGAGGTGGAATTGCCCCGCCCTTGCCGGTCTGGGCTAAGTAATCTGTTCGGGTTTGCTCTTGGGAGCTTTTGTTCCCTGCAAGCTTTCCGTACAGCTCTGGAGGACGAGAGTGAACATGGCGGCCTCCCAATCTCCACCCCGGAGGAGCCGAGAACTGGGGGCCCCACTCCTCAGTGAGCCCCTAGAGAAAAGCAGTCAATCACTCCCGTCTCCCAGGCCTCTGGCCGCACTCCGTGCTCATCCAGCCTGTGACTGAATGTTTCTATCTCTGGCACATGACCCCGTTTGGAGTCTCCAAACCCAGCAGATCTCTGCGGGGCACAGGAGCTCCTCCGAGGGAGGAAGGGGAGTCTCCCCGGATCTGCCTCCGGTTGGGTCCCTGCTGGAAGAGCAGTGGCCCGACTGTGCCGCGGATCATGGTTTATGGCAACCCCGAGCTGAGAGCCCACTCCTCGGATCCGTCTCTGCAGCCGGCTTCCCTCCTTCGATACCTGGGAGCTCTGCCACACTCAGGCACCCCTGGTCTTTCGGTGACCCCGAGGGTCCTGAGACCACACTGTCCCAGCGACGGTTACACCCCCCGCTTAGCCACTGGAGCGACCTCCCTCAGCGGAGCTGACTTCTAAAAGTTCCGATTTTGTGCTCCGAGGCTCTATCACTTGCCGGTAGCGGCTGACGGGGCCCCCTCCCCCGCCGTCTATCCTCCCGAATATTGCCTCGGATTCACTTCTCCGCATGTCCTACCTTCCAGAAGGTGGTCGCTTTTCTGTTCAGAGAGTTGTTGCTATTCCTTTCTTCAATCTCTGTTGAGTTTGTAGGTGTTCAGAATGGTTTGATCCCTATCCAGCTGAATTCCTGGGACCAGACGAAATTTAGTTCTCCTACTCCTCCGCCATCTTGCTCCGCCTCCTGGTTCATGCGTTAATAATACAGTTAGATTCTTTTGTCATAGTCCGTATTTCATCTTTGTGATCACCTGACCTCCTAAATTATATTTAAAATTTTACATACATTAAGTTCATACTTTGTGCTGTAAATGTTTATACATTTTGACAAATGCATAATGGCATGTATCCACTATGACAGTATCATACAGAGAGATTCATAACCCTAAAAAATGCCCTGTGCTTCACCTATTTAGCCCTCTGCTCTTTCTTTGAACTCCTGGCAACCACTGATCATTTTACCATCTATATAGGTTTACTTTTTCAAGGATGTCTTAAAAATTGGAGTCATTGCAGTATGTAACCTTTTCAGACTGGCTTCTTACACTTACCAGTACGCATCCATGTGTCATTCATGTCCTTTTGTGGTTTTTATTGCTGAGTAAAATTCCATTGTATACCCATAGTATACCACAATTTATTCATTTGCACGTTGAGGACAATTTAGTTGCTTCCAGTTTTGGGGGATTATGAATAAAGCTGTTATAAATATTTGGGTACAGGTTTTGGTGTGGACCTAAGTTTTTAAGTTAGTTTGGAAACTACCTAGGAACATGATTGCTGGATTGTATGGGAAGACTGTGTTTAGCCTTGTAAGAAACTGCCAAACGATCTCCCAAAATGACTATCTTTTTGCATTCCCATCAATAATGAATGAGAGTTCCTGTTGCTCTGTGTCCTTGCTGGCATTGGTATTGTTAGTTTTTTGACTGTAGTCATACTGATAGGTGTTTAGTGATATCTCATTGTTGTAATACATAATTCCCTAATGACATATGATGTTGAGCAGCTTTTCATACACTTATTTGCCATCTGTGTATCTTCTTTGGTGAGGTATCTGTTCAGATCTTTTGCGCATGTAAAATTGGATTTTTTGTTGTTGTTGTTGAGTTTTAAGAGATGTTGTACATTTTGGATACCAGTCCTCTTTACCAGATACGTGTTTGGTAAATGTTTTCTCCCAGTCTGTGGCTTGTGTATTGATCCCCTTAATAGTGTCTTTCACAGAGCAGAAATTTTAAATTTTAATAAAGTCCTACTTTTCATTCACAAACTGCTTTTTTGGTGTTCTGTGTAAAAATTCATTACCAAACTTAAGATCACGTAGATTTCTTCTTATGTTTTCTTCTAGAAGTTTTATAGTTTTGGGTTTTATAGTTAGGTGTATGATACATTTTGATTTAATTTTTGTGAAAGGTGTTAGGACTGTGTCTGGATTCTTTTTCTTTTTTTTTTTTTCCTTTTGTATATGGACATACAACTATCCCAGTGCCATTTGTTGAAAAGACTATACTTTCTTCATTGAATTACTTTTGCTCCTTTCTCAAAGACCAGTCAACTAGATTTGTTTGGGTACTCCTTTCTCAAAGATCAGTCAACTAGATTTGTTTGGGTCAATTTCTGGGCTCTCTGTTGTGTTCTATTGATCTTGATATCTGTTCTTTTGCCAATACCACACTGTCTTCATTACTGTAGCTTTATAGTGAATCCTTTACTTTGTTGTTATTCTTCAGTATTATGTTGGGTCTTCCAAGGCTTTTGGCTTTTTACATAAACTTTAGATTCATTTTGTCAATATCTACAAAATAGGTTGCTGTGTTTCTGATTTGGATTGCGTTGAATCTATTTATTGATCAAGTTGGGAGAAGTGACATCATAAACCATGAACACAGAGGATCTGTCCATTAATTTAGATTTCCTTTGATTTCTTTTATCAGAGTTTTGTAGTTTTCTGCATATAAAACTTGTACATATTTTGTCAGATTTTGTATTTCATATTTTTGATGCTATTGTAAATGTTTTATTTCTGTTTTAAAATTTCAGATCCCAGTTGTTTATTGCTGTTACATAGAAAAACAACTGAGTTTTTTATATTTACTTTGTATTGCTTGTATAACAACTTTGCTATACTCATTTATTAGTTATAGGAATTTTTTTTTTTTTTATGTTTTTTAGGGTTTTCTTCACTGGCAGTCATGTCACTTGCAAACAAAGATAGTTTTATTTCTTCCTTCCAAATCTGTATACCTTTTATTTCCTTCCCTTGTCTTATTGTACTAGCTAGGACTCCCAGTATGATGTTGAATGGAATGGTGAGAGTGGACATCTTGCTTGTTTGTGATCTTAGTGGGAAAGTATTTACTTTCTCATCATTGATTGTGATGCAGCTGTAGGTTTTTTTGTAGATGTTCTTTATCAAGTTGAGGCAATTCCCCTTTATTTGTAGTTTGCTAAGAGCTTTCATCACGAACAAGCGTAGGATTTGTCAAATGCTTTTCCTGCATCTATTGATAAGATTGTATGTTTTCTTTTACAGCCTGTTGACATGGAAGATTATATTGATTGATTCTTGAATGTTGGACCAGCCTTGCATACCTGGAATAGATCCTACTTGGTTGTGGTGTATTATCTTTATACATTGTTGAATATTTGCTAATATCTTACTGAGAATTTTTGCATGTAGTTCATGAGCGATATTGACTTTTAGTTTTCCTTTCTTGTAATGTCTTTATTTGGTTTTGGTATTAGGGTAATGCTGGCTTCACAGAATGAGTTAGGAAGTTTTCCCTCTGCCTCTGTTTTCTTTAAAGATTGTGGGAAGTTGGTATATATATATTTTAAAGGTTTGGTGAAATTCACCAGTGAAACCATCAGGGCATACTGCTTTCTTTTTTGGGAAGATATTAACAATGTATTCAGTAAACATGGGGCTATCCCAATTATGTGTTTCTCCTTATGTGGATTTTTTTAGTTTGTATCTTTGAAGGATTGTTCTCTTTTATCTAAGTTATCAAGTTTGTTGGCATAGAATTATTCATAGTAATCCTCTATTACCCTTTTAATGCCCTGGTATTAGTAGTAATAACTCCTCTTTTATTTCTGTTATTGGCATTTTGTGTCTTGTCTCCTGTTTTCTTTGTTAACCTAAGCTATAGGTTTATTAGTTTTATTAGTATTTTTAAAGAACCACCTTGTTTGTTTGTTTTCAGTTTCATTGATTTCTGCTCTAATTTTCCTTGTTTCTCTTCTGATTGCTTTAGGCTTAAGTCATTCTTCATTCTGCAGTTTCTTAAGGTGAAAGCTTAGATTGTTGATTTTAGATCTTTCTTCTTTTCTAATATGTGCATTCTGTGCCATAAGTTTGCCTGTAAACATTGCCTTTGCTGCAACCCACAAATTTTGATAAACTGCATTTTCGTTTGGATCAAAATGTTTTAATTTATCTTGAGACTTCCTCTTTGAGCCATGTGTTATTTAGAGGTGAGTTGTTTAAATTCCTAATATTTGTGGATTTTCTGGGTTTCTTCTTTGGTTTCCAGTTTAACTGTATTATAGTCTGAGAACATATTTTATATGGTTTCTGTTTTTTTCAGATTTGTGAAGGTATGTTTAATAGTCCAGAAAGTGGTCTTTCTTGGTGAATGATTCATGTGAACTTGAGAAGAGTGTGTATTCTGATGTTTTGGAGTCAGGAATTCTGTAAATGTCAATTAGATCAAGTTGATTATAGTATTATTCAGGTCAGCTCTATCCTTATTTTCTGGTTGCTTGATCTATCAAGTGAAAAAGAGGTGTTGAAGTCTCCAACTATAATGCTTGGTTTGTCTTTTTCTCCTTGTGATTCTGTCAGTTTTTTGCCTCATGTATTTTGACAGTCTGTTGTTAGGTACATAAATGCTAAGGATTGTTATATCTTCTTGGAGAATTAACTCCATTATCACTATGTAATGTCCTTTTAATTCCTGATAATTTTCCTTGTTCTGAGGTCTGCTTTGTTTGAAGCAGCTCAGCTTTGTTTTTTATTAGTGTTTACTTTTAACCTGCCTGAGTTTTTATAATATAAGTGGGTTTTGTTGTAGACAACCTACAGTTTTGTGGTTTTTTAAAAAAAGTCTACTTTGACAGTCTCTGTTTTTTAATTGGTATATTTTAGATGAATATTCACATTTAAAGTAATTATTGATAGAGTTGGATTGACTTCTGTTTGTTGCCCATGTTTATTGTTTTTCTTCTCCCTGCCTTTTCTGCCCTACTTTTTTGTTTTGATTATATACAATTTATATGTCTCATTTCATTCTCTTATCAATTATACTTCTTTAAATATTTTTTCCCTAGAGTTTACAATACATGTTTACAACTGAATTTAACCTCAAATAACATTATGCCACTTCATGTGTAGTGCAGGTACTGCATAATAGAGTATTCCTGATTCTTCCCTCCTGTCCCTTATGACATTGCTGTCATTTATTTCACTAGTCCATATGCTACAATCACCCAATTCATTGTTACAATTATTCGTTCAAACAAATGGTTATGTTTTAGATCAGTTAAGAATAAGAAAAATAAAAATATCTTACTTTCATTTATTCCTTCTTTTATACTCTTCCTTTGTATAGATCTGACTTTCTGACCTATATAATTTTTCTTCTCCTTGAAGAATTTCTCTTAGCATTTCTTACAGGGCAGGTCTGGCAATGACTTCTCTCATTTTTTGTTTGTCTGGGAGTCTTATTTCTCCTTCACTTTTTTTTTTTTAAATTTATTCATTTGAGAAAGAGGGAGAGAGCAAGAGTATGAACAGGGAGGAGGGGGAGAGAGAGAGAGGGAGAAACAGACTCCCTGACAGGGCCCGATCCCAGGACCCTGGGATCATGACCCGAGTGGAAGGCAGACACTTAGCGGACTGAGCCACCTAGACACCTCTCTCCTTCACTTTTTATTTATTTATTTATTTATTTATTTATTTATTTATTTATTTGACAGAGAGAGAAAGAGACACAGCGAGAGAGGGAACACAAGCAGGGGGATCGGGAGAGGGAGAAGCAGGCCTCCCGCGGAGCAGGAAGCCCGATGCGGGGCTTGATCCTAGGACCCTGGGACCATGACCTGAGCCGAAGGCAGATGCTTAACGACTGAGCCACCCAGGCGCCCCTCTCCTTCACTTTTGAAGGAAAATTTTGTCGGACGCATAATTCCAGGTTGATGGTTTTCTTTCACCACTTTCAACATTTCCCTCCATTTTCTTGCTTACATGGCTTCTGATGAGAAATCTGATGTAACTCTTTTAACTTTTATCCTTGTTTCTCTGTAGAAACAGATTTTTTCCCCATTGTTTTGGTTTCCTTCAATTTGAATATGATAGATCTAGATGTGGAGTTTCTTATGCATTTATCCTGTTTGTGTTTGCTAAGGTTTCTGGCTCTGTAGTTTAGTCATTCATTCTGTCAACTTCTTGACCATTATTACTTCAGATATTTCTTCTGTTTCATTCTCTCTTTCTTCTCCTTCTGATATTTCAAGTATGCATATGTTATACGAGTCTTGAAACTGCCCCACAGCTTTTGGATGTTGTTTTTATCATTCTTTATTTTCTTTGTATGTCAGTCTGGGGTTTCTGTTGACATATCCGGAAGCTCACAGATTCTTTGCTCAGCCATATCCAGTCTCATAATGAGCCCATTAGAGGTATTTTTCATTTCTGTTCATTACTTTTATTTGTAGCATTTATTTTTTATTCTCTTTTAGAGATTCCATCTCTTTGCTTACCTTATCCATCTGTTCTTATATGTTGTTTACTTTTTCCATTGGAGTCCATAAAATATCAATCATAGTTATTTTTTTTAAGGATTTATTTACTTATTTTAGAGAGAGCATGCGTGTGAGCAGTGGGGAGTGTTGGGGGGAGGGGAGAGAATCCTCAAGCAGACTCTCTGCTGAGTACGGAGCCTGATCCCAGGTCCCTGAGATCATGACCTGAGCCAAAACCAAGAGTTGGACACTCAACCAACTGAGCCACCCGGGCGCCCCAGTCATAGTTATTTTTGATTCTTTGGTATTTCCACAGCCTGTGTCATTTCTAGGTCTGACTGTGATTCTTGCTTTATTTCTTCAGACTGCTTTTTTCCTTGCTTTTTTTTTTTAAAGCATATGTTACATTTTCTGTTGAAAGCTGGGCATAATGTATTGGGTAATAACAACTTGGGTAAGAGGCCTCATGTGAGATTTTAAGTTAATCTAGCTTGGAGTTGGGCAGTGTTTAGTGTGTGCTGTAGCTTTACGTGCCAGGAGCTTCAAATTCCTCTGGTGTCCTTGTGTTTGTCTCTTTTATTTTCTTTGGGCTTCCTTTAGAATTCCTCCTTAAATAGAGTCTGAACCTTATAGCTCTTTCAACAGTAATCCACTGTTATACTGGAGTCCTTTTGAGATGTGGTGGCAAGATGTGGGGGAGGGAAGGTATTCTGTAATTTTATGATAAAATCGTCTTTTAGTGGACCTGTGTCTGAGCTGTGACTTCTACAAGTGTTTTTTAGTTTCTTCCCCACTTAGGTGAGACAGGAAGGCTAGAGAGTGCTGGTGTTTAATAATTGAACTTTCCCCTATAAGGGATAAAGTTCTGTATGGGATAAGGCAGAGTCTTTTTACTAGAGAATAAGCCTTTGTTATGGAGAATGCTCTTGAGGTGTTTCAGGTGATTACACTTTTCCTACTTCTCCCAGAGCTGTGAGGAGATCTTTCTTGGCTCTTCACTTTTTTCCTAGAGGTAAAACCCACAAAAGCATAAGGATCGCACTAGGACTCACTCTCCTGCTAGTTTACATTTAGCCTCCAGCAGTTTGTTAAAATTACCATTCGGGTATTTATTCCAGTTTGTGGCTTCAGTGGTTTCTGCTCTAGGTGAGCAGATTATCGGTTGTGACTCTGTGTTCATCTGTGAAGGTTGGGGTTGGAGAGTTTTGGATGTACAAAAGTATGTAGAGTAATTTTTTGGTTAAAAATATAAGTAAAAATTTTAATGGTTGTAAATAAATTTTGTTTTGATAAGCCAAGGTTATAATATAGTGAATCACAATTGAAACCCCTCCTCAAAAACTCATTGAGAAAATTCTGAGCATTTGTAAGACTAACAAATTTCTAGCCACCATTCATTAAAGAAAGAACATGGTGCCATTTGAGTAGCCAGCCACTCAACCAACTGTTATTACTAATGGTGGTGTGCTTCATGAAAAGTTGTGCCCCCTAAAAAGTAACCAGTTGATTATGTCCAATGTGTATTATGAACACTTAATACAGTAGGAGAATTGCCTGTGCTCTCCAAAATGAAATAGCTATTTATAATCCTTTGTTAAATGAGGCAGGGACACCTAAATAAATAATAAAATAAATTAGAATGTTAAGTGGTATTGAATCACATTTTTTTTTTAAAGATTTTATTTATTTAAGTTTTATTTATTTATTTGAGAGAGAGAGAGCGCTCACGCATGTGCTCACAAGCTGGGGGGAGGGGCAGAGGGAGAAGCAGACTCCCCGCTGAGCAGGGAGCCTGACACAGGGCTTGAGCCCAGGACCCCAGGATCATGACCCCAGGATCATGCCCTGGAGCCAAAGGCAGACACTGACTGAGCCATCCAGGCACCCTGAATCATAAATTCTTAAATGCATAAAGGATTGGCATGTTAATTTATTATATAAGTTGTACCTTTCCATTGGTATCCTATTGGCCAGAGAAGGTCAGTGCCATTTCTAAGCATGCTTTATGTGATCTTAGTGAGAACAGCTCTTACCCCATTTCTGTCTCTCATGAATTCCCATCATACAGCCATAGAACTAGAAGGAAACCCATGGAATATACAGGGACACATTAGCATGTAAAGGCTGGTGCTTGCCCATCTGCAGATAAAAGGTCACAAGGAAGATATTTGCAGTGAGGATCAGCTAGTTGTGACCACTCTCCAGATCTGTACCCGTCAGACAGAAGTTGACACCTGTGACAGGTACATTCTGATTTCCACATTCCTTGTGCAGAATCAGACGTGCTCACAACAGCATGGCAGCCAAATGTCAAGTACTTCACCTCTTAGCATGGAGACACTCAGAAACCCTGTCTGGAAAAGGCACTTGGATTCACCTCTTGAAGTGCACACCACAAAGTAGAGCCAAACTAGGAGAGGGTTCTGTTAAGCCTTGTCTGACAATAGGCGCGAGGAGTCATGCATGCTTACACTCCTCGTCCCCAGTGCTCCACACTCCAGCACCTCCCCGACCTAGCCCCACTCAGTGGAGAGGTTGAGCCTGAGGCCACGGGAGGGACAGCAAGGGTGTCTCTTTGTCCCCTTGCTGTCCCAGCTAGGGTTTAGTGAGAGGGAGAAGGGTGTGTAATTTTAGAGCAAGAAATGAAGGTTGTGTGTGAGTTAAACTGGGTCTGCAAACTCAGACTAGAAGTCTTCTGACAAACTAGATTCCTCCTTGGGATTCAGGAGCTCTTAGAAGAACAGAATGTTGAGGGAAAAAAATCAAATTTCTAGAACCCTTTAAACTAGAATCTAGGTGTTGGTGGGCACTAGTGTTTTAGGTAGAAACTTCAGGACCAGAGCTGCTCCTGAAGGGAAGGAAGGTGCTTTTACCCGCTTAGTTGTGACTCTGGTTCTTTAGGTATACTCTCAAAATCACCTTGGACATGAAACTATGGGGCTGATATCTAACTTCAGCAGGCCAATGTTTTTCTCTCGGGGTAGGCCTGCAGGAGAATGTCCATGCACATTCTCTTGTGACCAAGAGCAGGAATGAGATGTCTCCTGGAAGAGAGTGTGGTCTGAGGCTTCTGAAACTGAGACACTGACTGTTCTCAGCAGAGAGCCAAGCGGAGACAGCATTGTCCCAACACCCTATAGAACTGCTTTTATCAAAATGTTCTGTAGGAGCTGATTTACAAAATAGCTCTATGCAGTATGTCTTTAGTCTGTTATTATAAGGATGTTGCAGATTGTGTTGTTATTTGGTGTTTTTGCTTTTTTAATTTTGTGGACATAGAGAATCTGAGAAGTTATTTTTCCTTCCTTCCCTCCCTCCTTTACTTCCTTCATTCCATTCTTCCTTCTTTCTTTCCTTCTTTCCTCCCTTCCTCCCTTTTTTAGAGCAGTGCTAGAAGGCTTAGAACCTTGGATCTGTGGCCTATCAGACATAAAAGCATATATCATTAGAGCATGCACTTTCCTTAGCTTCTTTTTTGACCTCTTTTGTTAACTGTGGAGTCTTACAGAGCCTGCATAGCCAACTTCTGTCTTTTCTGGAGGAAGGCTGGTATGAAAACCCAAATTAGAAAATGAGCATCCTCACCCAGACATTGAGCCTGGGTCATAAGCTGTTGGTAATTGGCTATTCTAGGCTAGAGCAGAATGTGAGCTTTGGTAGACTCAAAGTGAAAGGCCAAGGGGCCTGATATGTGATGACATACAGGTAGGCCTGGTGAGAATCTGACCCACTGACTTGGAAACACAAATTTTTCTGTTAAAGTGGTTGAAGGAACATGGACTTTGATGTTAGAAAGACTTCCGTTGGATTTCTGGGACTGCTATTTATTATGCAGACTTCGGCATGCCGCTAAACCTCACTGAGGCCTCAGTGTTCTCATCAGTAAATTGGAAATAGTAACATGTATGTGGTTGTTGTGAGTATTAAACCATAGAGTCTCTGCAGCACCTGACATGTTGGTTCTTCATCTCCTGTTCTCTTCTGGACGATTGGGAGAAATGTATTAGGAACTGCCCTGCTTTTTCAAATCTCTGGGAAGATGTAGACATTCATGCCTTCCTTTGAAACAATCTTGGCACCCTAGGGACTTGTCCGGAAATTCAGCTCGTGTTCGAGCCTTTTAAGGGGCTTTTGCTTTCATCTTCAGGGGCCAAATGCTGGTGGCTGCTTTTAATGAAACCAAATCCTTCCTAGTTCTGTGCGATTTGGGGATTTGCTTCCCCAGCCTGGGCAGCAGTCGGATACATTCTGTTTTCTTTATTTTCCAAGTGACCCCAGAGCACTTTGTGTTTCTAAAACTGACCTACTAGGAGAAACAAAATAAACTCTTCCATTCCATCTTCTCTTTCTCTGAATGTATTTGGGAATGATCTGACTTTATGTACCTACCCTCAAGCTTGCTGGCTCCAGAGTGATAATAACTAACATAAGTACATTTATCAGTTACATATTCTAGGAAGGCTCTGCAGTGTGTCCTTGTCATACTGATATCTTCTTCAGCCATTGGTGGCTCAGGAGCCGAACATGGAAGAAATAGGTAAAATCACAGAAAAGAAACCAAGAAACAAAAATTTACGTCTTTTAGCCTCCAGGGGATACATATCGTATTTCCATTCCTTATCAGTAAATTACAATCTCTTTAGAAACTGGATATCAGGGTAGCACAAGAAGTCCTTAATTTGATGCTTTCCTGTGGAATGATTCTGGGGAGAAGGTGGTTTATAATGAGGAAACAGTGAGGTTTGTATATTGGTCTAACTTTTGATGCTTCCTTTTTTCTTTCTGCTTTTCTCTTTGGGCCTCTGCAGCTGACAGATCTCCACCTGGCCTCATGGGAGAGGCCCACAGTCTGTGATCAGCCCCATACACATCCAGGACATTTCAGTTTGGCCACAAGCAATTTGGGCCCTATTTCTTCCTGCTGAGCTTGGGGCTATGGTTTTTCCCATCTGTGGTGTTTCCCTTTACAAGTCTTTTGTCTGGTCAAGGGCCTTGTGGGCAGTGGTTCCACGACCCACACTTTAGGCTGGGTTTGAACCTGACTCCTCCCCTTTTCTTGCTGGGTGACACAGCTGCTGTGTGATAACTGCTCTGTGACACAGTTTTCTTGTTTGTCAATGGGGATAGTAAAAGCATGTGCTTCAAAGGGTTTTTCTGAGGACTGAGTGAAGTAAGGCATATATGCAGGCTTTGCCCACTGCTGGTGTATTTCAAGCACTCAGCCTATCAGGAGCTACCACCGCTGTGGGCCACATTGTTTGGCCAAGAACATTCAGTGGGTGGACTGTTTTCCTCAGGGAGAACGGGCATTAGAATTGACTCACCTAAGAGACAAAATCTTGGAAAATATTCTCAGCTTCTCATGTTCCCCAACAGGCCTGTAAAATCTTCAGGGAAGAATTGAATGGATGAAGGTGTCATCCTCAGGACAGGCATCTGTATCCTCTTTGTACCCACCTCTAATTAGTCAATCCTGGTCTTCTGGGCTTACGGTGGCCACTCCTCTTGGCCAGAAAGTTCCTTCCAGCCTATTCTCCGTACCAATGCTGTGCTAATCTTCTGAAATCCTGCTTTAATCTTGCTGTTTGCCCTTTCTTCAGAACCTTCCACTATTCCATAAGGCCCTCTGGGCTGTCTTTACCTCCCCTTGCTCCCCTGTAGCCTGACTGGTCTGTTGTGTTCATCTCTATTTTTGTTCTTTGTTCTTACTGTTTTTTTCACCCGGAGGGCCTGGCCTGTGAATCTGAGTCCCACCTATTCATTAAGTGGCCCCTCTTCTGTGAAGCCTTCCCTGACAGCCTCAGCTCATTGTTCTCTTTCCTTCTCCTGAGCTACCACAGTCACTAGTGAGCATGAATTTGGTGCTATCTGGGCTCCTTCTAAATTCATGAGCCCAGATCACAGATGCAGCTTCTGCAGTGCATAGCCATTTCACTACTCTCTACTCAAGCCTACTCCATGTCCTTTGCCTCCGACCTCTTTTTCACTGGCAACTTGGTCTCATAATTTGCAGGGAAGATAGTAGAAATCTTATGCATACCTCCTCTGCTTTACCTACTTTCCTGCATCTTCAGCTGTGCTCTACCTTTCCTCCTGTTGGGTCATGAGTCCGTGCTCCTAACAAAGTCCAGTCCTTCCCCCTGTGCTTCTCCCTCTTTAGGGGATCATTCTTAATCAGCCTGAAACATATTCTTGAAATTTACCTCTTAAAACTGTATCTGCCTCTTGAGGCTACTTCTTCCTACAATTTCTCTGCTCCTTCTCAGCAAACCAAGAAAAATCTGTCTATAATGACTGTTTATACTTCCCTGCCGTACCTTTTTTTCCTCCGCCCACCTCAGTTGGGTTCCAGCCTCACTATGAAACCCAAACTGCTCTTTTCAAGTTTATTGCTGATCTCAGTATTGCATCTCTGTCATCATCTTACTAAATTTCTTATAAATATTCCAGCCAGTTAACCATGCCCTCACTTTGAACATTTTCTTCTCTTGGCTTCTGTGACCCCTCATTCTCTTGGTCTTCTCCTACCTATTTCTTGTCCACTTCTTCCTGAAATCCTTTGCTGGTTCTGCCTTCTCTAATGGGAAGGTTAGACTCTACTAGGGTTCTCTTCTCAATCTGTACTCTACTCCTGGGTGATTCTATCCAGGCAGACAGCTTTAATTACAACATACATGCTGATGACTCCAGAATTTGTATTTCTAATTTTAAATGCTCCCTTTAACTCTGGGCTCTTCCCTCTAATGACCAACTGTGCCTCTCCACTTGTCTAAGAGGTACCTCAGACCTAACTGCTAGCCTGAATCAGCCCATTTCTCTTCATTTTCACTGCTGCTACCTGGTCTGTACCATCGTCATTTCTCTCCTGTACTACGGTAGTGGTTACCTAACTGGTCTCTACTTCTGTCCTTGTCTTCTATTGTCCATTCTCCACACAGTACCCAGACTGATATTTTTAAAATGTAAATTGTAGGTCTCCCCTCGTCAAAACCCTCCAGCAGCTTCCCACTGCACCCCTGCTACCAGGCCAGAGTGGTCTGGCTTCTGTGTGTCCCCAGCCTCCTCATGTGCCCTGCTTCCTCTGCACACTCTGCTGTGGTTCCCCTACCCACCGTTCTACTCCTTTAAGCTTGTTGCTGCTGGTGGTACCTGGGTGGCTCAGTCAGTTAAGTGTCTGCCTTCTGCTCAGGTCATGATCCTGGGGTCCTGGGATTGAGTCCCATGTGGGAATTCCCGCTCAGCGGGGAGTCTGCTTCTCCCACTCCCTCTCCCTCTGCCCTCTACCCCCTGCCACTCATGCGCTCTCTGTCCCTCAAATACATAAATAAAATCTTAAAAAAAAAAAAAAAGCTTGTTGCCCCTGAGTATGCTCTGCCGTGGGGCTTTTGTACTTGCTGTGTCCTCTTCTGGGAATGTTCTTCCTCTAGATCTGTATCCATGTTGTTTCCTTGTCATTGTTTCCAACTTCTTTGTTCCCTCTGTTCAGAAGGGAGATCATTTTTTATATTACCCTATTTTGATTTTCATCTTAGCATATATCACTCCCTGATACTTTCTTGCTATTTGTGTGCTTGTTTATTGTTTTTTTTTCCCAAACAGAAAGAAAGTACTTTGAAAAGAGAGATCTTCATCTTGTTCATCACTGTTCCCATTACCTGTCACATAGGAAGAAGGTGCTCAATACATATTTTTGAGTGAATAAATGCTGACTACATATTGTTTTTATATTTCTGGTTTTGCCAGGGCTTGGAATGAAGGAAATGGTTGCCCTCTGAGAGCTAAGTTTTCGACATAGATCAGGGCAGGGAGGAGGGAATTCTCCTCCAACAAGCAGACAGGCCAAGACTTGACTGTGAGGGACTGAATGTATTAACATACCCAACACTAGAATGCGTAAATGAGAAGAGGGATTGGCCAACCCCCAGAAACCTAGAAGAGGGAAAATCCTTGAAGCAGATGCTGCCATGGCCCCTGCGAGCACTGAGCAGGAGCCTCTGCCACTGGATCTGTGTCTTCCAGTGCCATTGACAACACCATTCCTACTGTAAGATCAGAATATTTAGCTAGATGTGATTAAATACTCAGTTATTCAGACTGCCTTTTTGGAGTCCAGGTACACTGTATCACCTTGTGATTATGTTTGGCCTCTATAGGCCTACCTGTATGGGAGGGATGTGTTGGTCACATTGTTCTTTAAGTATCCAGTCCTCAGGACAGTTATTCCTCAGAGTGAATTACTAAAATGGCATCCTCTTCAGTGTATCAGCCTGGTAAGCTTGGTATAATGTGGGTCCTCCTCTGAGCGATTTATCTTTTGGGTGCTGACAAAGCCTGGTCTCTGAGCCTTCATGACTGGGGCCTGGTACATTTACCGGGGAACAAAGGCCATTCTGGAAAACTATTGGGAAAATAGCCTGCTAACCTTTCCCCAGGCACACTATATCCAGTTTTTATCATTTCTATTCTTGCTGCCCTTTAATGCCTACAAACATATTTCAAACCCTACTATGTGCTAGATTCTTCCCTCAGCCCTGGGATACAACTATAGATACTGATAAGCTTTCTCTGCGTTGGAACTTAAAGTCTAGTGGCGAAGACAGACTATGTAAAGTAAACGAATAAATGAACAAGGCAGTTTCAGGTAGTGATAAGTGCTATGAAAAAAGGGCGATGTGGTTGGGGGGTGGGGTGCACAACAGTGTTAGTTTCCAGAGTCAGAGAAGGCCTCTTTGAGAAGGTGATTTTGGGCTTGACATTGAATGGGAACCATGGCAAAAGAGCCATGGGAAAATCAGAGGGAGGAGTTCTACCTCTAGCTTCCCTAAGTAGAATGCCGTATTTTGGCTGAGGATTGGGTGGAAGACACAATGTGGATCATAATCATGATACATATTTTCTGAACCCAGAATTGGGATACTTTCTGCTATGGGCTGAATTGTGTCCCCCACGAAATTCAAATGTTCAAGTCCTAACCCTCAGGACCTCAGAATGTAACTGCATTTGGAAATAGGGTCTTTAAAGAGGTGAACTAAGTTAGAATGAGGCCATTAGGGTGGGCTGTAACCTAATATGGCTGGTGTCCTTATAAGAAGAGGAGATTAGGACACAGACGTGTACAGAGGGAAGATCATGCAAAGACACAGAGAGGAGCCAAGAACCAAGGCCTCAGAGGAAACCAGCTCTGCTAACACTTTAATCTTGGACATCTAGCTTTTAGAACTGTGAGGAAATAATTTCTGTTATTTAAGCCACCAAGTCTCTGATGTTTTGTTACGGTAGCCCTACCAAACTAATACTGTCAAAAGAGAAAAGTATTTGAGATTGGGACAGTCTCAGAGAATCCAAACCAAATGGGCACCAACCATCTCAGGCCAGTTCCGCCGAAGGTTTGTCTCTAGGCCCAAGCTATGGCAGCAACATTGATACTGCAGCCTTCCCCTCCCTAGGAGACCACTAGCCCCATTCCTGCCGGTGTGCAGCATTTGTGAAGCAGCAACCACCTTTGCCCATGAGCACCCTTCCCAGGATTTGAACCACTGACCTTACCATTATGAATCAATCAGACCATAGACAAGAGTTTTTACTTGCATACCCAGGCTGTGTATAATTAACTGTGAGTTACAATAATAATGATGATGATATGAAGTGCTTACGGGCCTTTGGAATTTGAGGCCTATAAAAATATAACATTCTTATTATTGTCATTACTATGATCAGGTACAGATACCTGGATAAAAAGGCCATTTCTCACTAGTGTAATAATATATGACCATAAAAGTACCTAAAAAATTTTTATTTTCCCCCTTTAGAAATAGGACCATCAAGTCATTTTCATAATAATTGAATTATCTTAAAAATACTGTTTAGGATCTGCATTTAGGTGTATACTGCCTTTTTTCACTGTGCATGTTCTCATTGGCTCCCATTAAATGGCTATGAAGACTGGGCCTTTGGTGCTTTGTCTTGGAGACAAGACATTGAGAACATCTGTTTTGGAAAAAGGAAACCATCTATAAAATAAAATCAGCTTATAATGGCACACCTACCTACAATGAGCAAGTTTCAAAAGTGGAGTTCAGGCCATGCGTGCTTTACCTGGAGAGTGTGTTCTGTGAATAAGGAGAATTTTATTAGTTGAAAATGTAATAAAATTCTGAGCCAGTTTGAAGGGCGTGTGTAACAGGTGGGGCAGATGTTGAGTGGTCATGAAATATTTGGGAGCTGTCTCCATAGGGGCAAAAAGAAGGCCTAAAACCGTGGGACTTTTTTTTCCTTCCTTCCTTTCATCCCTTCTTTCTTTTTTCTCTTTGCCATTTTAACTGATTTTCAGAGTGGGTTTTTTTTTTTTTTTTAAGATTTTATTTATTTGAGAGAGAGAGAGCACCAGTAGGGGAAGAGGGAGGGGGAGAGCAAAGAGAAGAGGGAGGGGGAGGGGGAAGCGGACTTCCCGTTGAGAAGGGAGCCGAAGGGCGGACACATGGGGCTGGATCCTGAGGCTCCGAGAGTGACCTGAGCTGAAGGTAGATGTTTAGCCGACTGAGCCACCCAGGTGCCCCTGATTTTCAGAGATTTTTAAAGGAATTTAGAAGTAAAATCTCTCAATAAGCATCTTTAAATCAACTCACTCCCAGGACAGGGAAACTGAGGTTAAGTGGGCTGCCCAACTCAAAATGAAACAAAACTGTCCTCCTCTCCTACCCCCTCCCCCGACCTCTTCTCTCTTCTTCAGCCCTACCAGATTTTGCTCACAGGCCAAAGAAGGAACAGAATAAAGCAGATTGCAGAGGAATCTTTTGGAGCTCAAAGCAGATCTTAAGGAAGTGTGGTGTTTCTGAACAATCTTAATGTCTCACTGGTGACTTCAGTACCTGGGGGCTTGTGAAGAGAGTGAAGCTAGAAACAGAGTAATTCAGTTATAGGAGGCTGTGCGAGCTACACAGATAGTCTAGTGGAGCCAGGCTACTCACTCAAGTGTTCCCATGAAGGGAGCAGCAAAGTTGTGAAGACTCTTGGTCCAGAGTATTTGGGAGTCTCTTTGTTGCCAAGCCTTACTGAAAGTTCCTTTCATTTCACTGATCTTCAGTGTGCCCATCTATAAAACAGCCTTAACATGATATTTGTACAAGTAAAGCAACGAGAAACAAACTTGCACCCTGTCCTCAAAATACTCCCTCAAACCAAACCTGAAAATCTGAAAACTAAGTAAATTAACTGGTTGAGAACAGATTTTTGGCTGGTCATTTAACATCATAGAGAAACTAAGAAACCAAGTGTTTGACTGAAGTTACATTTTTTTTCCCTACTGACCACAAATTGGTTGGTATGTAGACATATAAGCTCTGGCTCTGAATATCTTTGAGTGCCA
Organism: Leptonychotes weddellii; assembly: GCF_054177405.1. NCBI lineage: Eukaryota > Metazoa > Chordata > Mammalia > Carnivora > Phocidae > Leptonychotes > Leptonychotes weddellii. The sequence continues at coordinate 67,814,080 of NC_138378.1, read as the reverse complement.
TGTTACTCCCAAGTCTAAACCCCTCTGCTTTTCAAGGCTCTCCGTTGACAGGCCTTACCTTACTTCTCGGACTTAATTTCTCACTACTTCCTGGTATTCACTTTTGGGTCATACTGGTTTTCTCCTCATTCCCATCTCTGGACTCATGTTCATGTGGCTCACTTTTCCTGAGGTAAGCTCAGTGCCCCTAACAGTGTCTCTAACCATTCGTCCATCCATCCATCCATCCATCCATCCACCCATCCATGTCTTGAATACTAGGCAGTACGTGTCAGATGTACAAGTCTCTCTTGGGGGGATACAAAGGACTTAGACAGAATCACTCCCTTCTTGACCTCTGTGACTTTTTCTGCCTAAAAGGGGCAGGGTGGGAGATACTCATTCAACACCAAAATAAGTTGATAAATGCCATGCTGATTTATCTTATATGTCATCATTTTCTGTTCCTACCTCAGCTTTGTGGAAAGCCCCTTCCTGGCATTCCTGAGGCTCCTTAACTGTCTCCTGTATGCTCACACCTATGTTGGGTCAGCTGATGGGGTATCTACTCATTATTTCTCACTGTCTTCTGGTTCTGCATTGGCCACTAGGTGAGCTTTGACCTCTGGGCTCTGCTGCCCTTGCTGCTGGATGCCACCCCTCTATAGATGTCATCCTCACCCCTGCCTTCTTTGGCCATAGATGCTGCTTCAACTGTAGCCTGTGGTGCAGATTCCACTAAGCATACATTGATAGAGCAACCCAAGGCAGTTGTCCCCCAGCGTCTCACAGAGGTTTACAAGGGAACAGAACTTTTCGATTTTACTTATCTTTTCCTTGAGATACAGACACAAGTCCATCGGGGCTAGGGTTGACATAGCTATCCTGCCTTGCTTGGTGACTCCTGCCCCAATGATGAAGGCTGTTTTGTGTGATTCTGTCTTCCCTTAGGAGAAATTCTAACCCAAGAAGCTCCTGCCCCACCTGTTCATTAGATATCCCCAAACATATCTGTGGGCTCAACCTGGGCTCAATTCAGAACTCTTTGCTACTTTGGTTACACCCCAAGGATTGTGGGAGTTGAAAAAGGACATTTCCTGTGAGGGTGGGGGAAAACATCAGTGAGGGGGTAATACAGAATGTTCAGAAGGATGAATCACTAGATGGGGAATGGGGGAGATCAGCTCAGAGAAGGAGTGGCGTGCTTGAAGGCACAACAGCCTTAGAAGAGCATGGGATGAAGTAGCCCGTGGCTGGGCCACAGGCTGTGTTTTAGGAAAAAGGTATAAGTAAGGCTGGAGGTTAGATTGCAACCAGACCTTAAAGGCTCTGATAGCCTATTATAAGGCATTTGGACTTTGTAAGTATGGGCTTCATGGCAAAGCAGTCAATAAATAGTTGTTGAATTTAAAATGCCTGGCTTTGTACCATGATTCAGGTTCTGTTACATATACAGATTAATTCTTGGTATAAGTTCCTTAACTGTATTTCTTTCAGTGTATGAGCTTTATTTTTTCCAGTTTTACCCTAAGATCCTGATGTTAATAACCTGTAGAAGAAAAATTAACCAAGCTTAAATTTACTTCTTGTGTGTAGCTTGGTTTCCCAACAAATGGAAGAAGGCTCTCCTAATTCCTGGATTTTATCTGTCTGTCTATCTATCTATCTATCTATCTATCTATCTATCCATCTATTTTTTATTTTTAATTTTTTGATTTTAAAATTCTACAGGAAAAAAATGGTCAAAACCAAAACCCTGAATGGTAATTTTGTGTACACTGAGTAACTTTCAAGTTCCTCCAGGTGGCATGATGAGGAGGCCCTTTCAGTCTTTGTCTTGAGTGGGGCCCAATGCATTTGACTTATCTTCATATCTCAGATCAGACGAAGGGAGGTAGACCTCTTAGTCTCAAGTTAGAGCTATAATTCAAGTAATTAGCATTTGTTGAGTATTTTATCTCTTCATTATTGATGATGCCCTTGAGGCTAGGGGGCCAGGCCTTCTACTTCTTTTGTTACTCCCACATGAACCAGCGTAATATTCAGTACCTGGTTAGTCCTCAGAAAAGACTCATTTAAGCAGGGTAGGTAGATTGTGGGACAAAGCAGAGGCCCGGAATACTGGAAAATGCAAGAGTTTTGGACTCAACTAGGGCTGAATATGGCTTTGCTGGTTATTAGGTATGTGATTCTGGGTTCCTTAATTTGTCTATTTCAATGTCCCTATCTAGGAAGTGGACATGATAATATCTAACACATAGATCTAACAGGAAAATTTAGTAAGATGATATATGAACAGTGTTGGACACATAGTAAGCCCTCGACTACTTAATACCCAATAAATAAATGAATAGAAACAGAATCCAGAAATGCCACAATGAGCCATAGAGATAAGAACAACAACCCTATATCCCCCTTTCTCAAAAATTGTCCCCTGTGTTTCTAAAACCAACTCTAGATGGTTTTGATTTATTCAGAGCTCAATCTTGTTTCTGTATGTTGCATGGAGAAAATCCTTCTTCTACTTTCCCGTTCAATACTGAGTAATCCTGTCAGACTCCACAGAGCCCTTGTCCCTCAACTCAGTAGAGGCACCATTCTTAAACTCCTTTTGGGAAAGCTGAGCTGGAGGTAGGAAGGAAAATAAGCACCCCTGGTTAGTCCTGGAGAAGACATGAATGGTATCCAGGCAGTGCTGGTCGTTTCTGTGTCAGGTCTCTTCTTGGAACAGCAGTAACAATCAGATCTACTCCTTGAACCCACACTTGTGGGAAGGGAAGGTGAGACCTCGGCACACATTGTAGGAGCCACCCTGGGACTCATTGCCTTGATCATCCCCCATGAACTTAGTTGGTATTAGGTTTTGTAACTTTTCTGTCTTGAATCCTAATTTTTGAACAGTTTTGCTCTTCAAATGGACTTGAAGGGATCTGCAGTAAAATGCAGCCCAGTTCTGGTATCTGGGATTCTGCCCTTGGGACTTCCTTGTCCATTCTGGGATTTGTTCTCAGCCAGCGCCTCCTTTCTCTTGTTGCTTCATAGCCTCAGGAGACTGGGGCTCCTGCCATCCCAGAGCACCTGTCCAGGACAAGCAAATTCGGACTGAAGAGTTCATGATTTAATGTTTTACCCCTCCCAAGAGGTATTGCGGCCACCCTAATTTCATTTTAACAAATACGTGTCAAACTTCTATGTTACTCAGGCTGGGTGCTACAGATACAAAGCTAAAGACAAGGTGGAAAGTTCTGACACTGCCGTCCAGGAGTCAAGTGGGAAAAAAATAGTCATATATAAATAATTAATTTCAAAATATGTAAAAAGTGTATGTGTATGTGTGTGTGTGTGTGCACGTGCACCCTGAAAAAAGGCATTAATTTCGCCCAAAGGACTTCTAGATGACCCGGGGGGAAATTACAGTGTGTGACGACTAGAACTGGGATCTCTGAGGGTGGATCCCCAGGAACCCTGAAGGCAGAGGCTGGGTTGCCTCTTGTGCCCTGTGTGGGAGCACTGGTCCTGTTGGCAAACCCAGGGTTTCCCCGTTATAAACTGAGCTCATAAAAGCGTGGGCCCGCCTGCCCCCTCCCTCACCGGGAGGGTGGAGAAAGGTTCCTGAGAATACGAAGTCACTGCCATGGGCTGGCAAAGAGCCATCTGGCACCACGGCTGCGGCAGCACCCACATTAACTCTCTGGGGTCCTGTGGTGGTGTTGAGTCCAGGCCGTGGCAGAACACTGGCAGCAAGTCAGGACATCTGGGTTCTAGGGAGACTCTGTGCCTGTTTCGGAAAGGCATGTAACCCTTCAGAGCCTTAGTTTCCTGCTCTTGAATTGGATGACACCTGCACTCTCAGCTCTGCAGGTAAAAATGAGATTGTAAGTGTGAAAGCAATTGGAAAAATAGCACTAGTGCCCTGCAATAAAGTTTTATTAGTAATTAATCAAAAAGCATTTACTGAGCGAGTTTCTGTTGTGTACCCAGAATTTGGCAAAGTATTACACAGAGCTCATTGGTTCAGTAGATTTCTCGTAGTGAAGTATTTTTTCTAATTCGTCTGGTACAGAGAACTTGTCAGCAAGGAGTGCACATAGTAGCGAAGAGAATGGCTTGGCTCTCAGAGCTTGCTGCAGTTCTCTCCTGATTAGCTAGCTGTGATATTGGACAGTTGTCTTCATTGCTTTGAGCCTCAGTTTCCCAATCAGTAAAATAAGGTTTTCTACTGGTCCCTCTTTCCCCTGCCTTCCAGCTATACCCTTTCTTCTGGCTGTGGTGTTAGAATGGAGCTCCGTAAACCAAGGCACATTCACATTAAAAAAAAAAAAAAAGTCCGTAAATTATAAGTTAATGTGCTGATTCTTTGGTGGACAGTTTAGCCCATAGGAATGACTCTCCAGTGTTTGAATATCAGATAGGTACCATAGGCTGATGGGGGAGTTATTTGGGAGCAGGCAGTTGTAAAGCTAGCCTTACTAGCATCTTCCCCTTGAGGGACCATGGTGGGGGTATTAAGCAGATAAAAAGGTATAGAGTCTCACCCTACATGGCAGTTGCCTTACATGATAGCAAGTCAGCTCTGCTGGCTTCTTCTAAAAGGAGGCCAGTAGGAAAAATCTCCCAGGCAGAGTCTAGAAATACCTTATATTTGTATTCACATTTAAAAAAGCACTTTCTAAAGTTTTTAAAAAAGCACTTTCACTTGCATTATCTCACTGATCTTTGTAACCAGTGTGTGCATAGTTATTTATACTTGCCATCCTGTTTAGTAGAGGAAGGAAAAAGCATAACTGATTTGACATCACAGACTAGGACAGTGGCACAGCTGAAACCAGAAGCCAGATGATGTCACTTCGGTCTACTGCTCTCTATGTGACCCTCACCTTGGGAGAAATGAGTGTGTCCCAGAGGGGACCCACAGGCCCCCCCCCATGTTCCTTGACTATAGGGGATTAAATACCTTTGTGCATTGCTTAGAATAAGGATAACTTTTTTTTTTTAAATTTTATTATGTTAGTCACCATACAATGCATCATTAGTTTTTGATGTAGTGATCCACGATCCATTGTTTTCGTATAACACCCAGTGCTCCATGCAGTACGTGCCCTCCTTAATACCCATCACTGGGCTAACCAATCCCCCCTCCCTCCTCCCCTCTAAAACCCTGTTTGTTTCTCAGGTCCATAGTCTCTCATGGTTCATCTCTCCCTCCAACTCCCCCCGCCCATTTTTCCCTTCCTTCTCTTAATGTCCTCCATGTTATTCCTTATGTTCCACAAATAAGTGAAACCATATGATAATTGACTTTCTCTGCTTGACTTATTTCACTTAGCATAATCTCCTCCAATCCCATCCATGTTGATGTAAAAGTTGGGTATTCGTCCTTTCTGATGGCTGAGTAATATTCCATTGTATACATGGACCACATCTTCTTTATCCATTCATCTGTTGAAAGGCATCTCGGCTCTTTCCACAGTTTGGCTATTGTGGACATTGCTGCTATGAACATTGGGGTGCATATGGCCCTTCTTTTCACTACATCTGTGTAAGAATGATAACTTTTAAGAGGACAGGCATTGCCATATGGTAGGTACTCAGTAGACATTTGTGAATCAATAAATAAAGCTTCCATACATAACTGTGCTTGAGAAAAACCCTGGGGTAGACCCAGCGGTTAATGTGGTAGATACCTCTTCTTTTTTTCTTGCCCCTCCACCCCCCATCTCCCACCACTTCTGACTTTGCCTGCAGGTAGAGCAAAGGGAAAATTCTCTTATCCAGGGACTCCATGTGTATCAACTTGATTGCCTAAAAATTCAGTTCTATGATTTAGATAGAGGCTTAGCATTCATATTACAGAAAGGAGGGCTAAGTATCAAGCAGATACACCTTGAACATAGACTACATATGTGGTGTCACCCAGGGTGGTACTATGAAGGCACAGAAGATGGAACTCCCCCCGCCCAAAAAAAAACCTTACGATCTCTTTGGGAAGACAAGGTATGTTCTAATTCTAATTTCTGCTAGTGTAGAACTACTACTTAACTGTCTAATGTTAGTAACAAAATATGAAAACAAAGCCTGTATCTGTGTAATTTACTATTTTAGCACATAAAACACACAGTGAAGCAAGTGTGTGTGTGTGTGTGTGTGTGTGTGTGTATGTGTAGAAGGAGTACATCAGATAAGCCTGTTTTGTGAGTTATGATCAACATCAACATGAAACATTTTTCTCTGTGATGGTTAATTTTATGTATCAACTTGGCTGGGCCATAATATTCAGATATTTGGTCAAATATTATTCCAGATGTTTCTCTGAGTATTTTTTAGATGAGATTAACATTTACATGAGAAGACTGAGTAAAACAGATTATCTTCTATAGTGTGGGTGGGCCTCATCAACAGTTGAAGGCCTTAATAGAAAAAAAGACTGATCTCCCATGGGGAAGAGGGAATTTAGCTAGCATACTGCCTTTGAACTTGAGCTATAATAGCAGCTCTTCTCTAGGTCTTCAGCCTAATGGCCTACCCTTCAGATTTTGGACTTGCCAACCTTCATGATTCCTTAAAATAAATCTCTCTATATAGATACATCTATGCCTGTATCTATATATATATAGATACAGATATATACACATACATATACATACACACACACACACACATATCCACACATACATATATATCCTATTGGTCCTGTTTCTTTGGAGAACTTGTCTTCTTGCTGTCATTAGAATACCCAGTCTTATATAATAATCTGGAGTCCTTTATGATACAAGGTCACATCTCTCCATGCAGGGTGATGGCCCTTTGTGGGTTGTATGTTTGTGGTGGGGTGGGAGGTGGGGGGAGTTTCTAGACCCATCTTCTCTCTTTCTTGGTAATTTTCTCTGCCCTCTGGCTGGCTGCTGTAATTGACTCCTCCAGGGTTAGCACAGGGGGAGGGAGGAGGGAGTAGGACATGAAAAGTCCTGGTGGGAACTGTACTGTTGTAAGATGAATCTCTGGGTCTGGCTGATGTTTCAGCTGGTTCTTTCCCTTTCATGGGCACTTTCATGGGGACTTCAGAAGCTCCAGACCCTGTGGCTAGAGTGGCTCTGGCGTGGGTGATGCCCTTCCTTTGGCCTACTGCTACCACCAATCCCCTGTTCTCCAGGGATCAAGTCCATACAGGATCCCTGGTCCCCTTGGGTAGGACTTAAAATGGCTCTAGGCTGGCTCTGCCTCCTGTGGAGTCTCCATTGGGTTAATAACATACAGTAATACAGCACTGAGCTTGTGCCAGATACTATTTCAAGCCCTCTGCATATATGAACTTATTTCATTCTTACAGTGATTTTATGAAGTAGGTACTTTTATTATCTCTGTTTTACAGAGGAAGAAAGTGAGCCTCAGAGAGGTTAAACAGCTTACTCAAGGCCACACAGCTGCTAATTTTCAGTTTCAGACCTGGGCAGTCTGGCTCTGGAGTATGTGCTTTTAAGGCAGGTTACTGTGCTCTGGGGGAAATGTGGATGTGCTTTGACCTGCCATATACCCTTCTCGGTGGAAGCACTTGCTTGGCCTGCCTCTTGCTTTCTAGATTTCCTGATATCCTCTCTGTTCCCAAACCTCAGGGGCCCCATATCAGCTGTCTAAATGATCTCACTGGAGTCTCTCCTGCCTCAGCCCTGCCCCAACAACAAGGTTTGAGTTGGGGGAATGTCCCTGTTTTTTCTAAAGGAAAATTTTCCCACAAAATTTTTTTTCTTCCTATAGTCTTCTATATTTTCCAAGTGGGTAAGGGACTTAAGAGTCATGATACCAATTATAGTTCATTTCTTTTGAAAATTCTGCATAGGTTGGTCTAGTACCTCATTTTGGATTTTCTGATCTATGGTATTTTGGTGTCTTTATTGAAACTGCCATTTTTATATCTTATTATAGATACATATGCATAATATATATAAAATCAAACAAATGTTTTAAATACATGGTGGTCTTGCTTTCTCAAGGAATCCCTTTTTAATATAAAAATCATGATTGTGATGTATCTAAGTACGTATAACTGACTATGGTATGAAGCAATACACTATATTTTCTTTTTAAATTTTGTTTGTTCTTAGATATATAGTTTTCTCTCCTTCCATTACTATCTTTATCCTCTTTCCCATTTCACACAAGCTTACACATTTTAAAGCCCAAGGTCATGGGTATTAATCACTTATTTCTGTCCATTTCCAAGGTGTTTTCTTAATGGCGCTCTTCCAGTGTCTCCCAGATTCCCCTGGGATAGGGTGGGATCTTGGTGGTCCATGGTCCTAGTCCTTGTGTAGGGGTTCTGGATGTTGTAGGCCTTTTGTTCCCATTCTCCAGTGCTGACCTTCACTGAGAGGGGACTCATGCATATGTAGGTAGATATCCTAGCCCACATACCCATGTTCCATGTCCACATAGTGCACATATCTACCTTCTCTGCGAATATCCCATCCCCTTAGGCCTAGGGGTGTGCATATTGGTGACATAATCTCCCTTCAGGAGGTGAAGGACTCTGGAAACAAGCCAGGGCTATTTGGGCAGGGCATTATGTGGTCCAGGATAGCGGTGGGGAAGAACAAGCAAGGGAAGTACAGAGCTGGGCCTCAAAGCATGGGTCCTAGGGTTGGGGCCTCTTGTTCTGTGAAGGGCAGTACTGATTGCTGGTGTCAGCCATCAATGCCTGTGGTGCATATCGTGCTGTCCTAACTTGCCCCCAGTGGTGATACCATCCCTATGGGTTTAGACATATACAGCTTTGGTAGATTAAGGTAGAAGAGTGGCCTGGGAATCTAGCCTTTGCAGGTTGGGAGGATTCAGATAGCCAAATATTTTGCATACTACCTATGGAAAGCTGTGATGCAAAGAGAGGAGGCAGAAAATTAAGGAGAGACCACAGAGGTTTCCATATGGTGAGTTTTATTATTTCTTTCTTATTTTTAAAGTTGTTCCGTGAAGTGAGTTGAGCTCATGGAAAATTGTTCAGCTACAGGACTGCTCTGGAAAAACCCATCTTGGCCCTAGTGGGCCTTCTAGTTTTAAAAGACTTTATTCACATGTCTAGACAGGTTAACTTGAAGTTAACCATCTTACTTCACAAGAACCAAGCTCCCAATCCATTAACATTTTTTATTACCCCACATATATCCTAAGGCTTAAAAGATTCAGGGAAGGAGGTCAACATAATTTTTTAAATGATTGAGAGGCCTGGGATGGTAAAAATCTCAAGTCAGGATCTTTGGCTGGAGAACATGTGGACTGTGCTAGAATTTGACTCCTTCCAAATCTCTCATGTGGAACGTCTGATAGACACTTTACATCTCTGATTTCCTTGGCCACTCATTTTCTTCTTCACTCTCTATCCCTAGTTTGTCTCATCTAGGTTTTCACTGAAGCTGAAACGATTAAGGAGGCTTTTTGAGTGTTTTAAACACATTTGCATGTTGGTATCAGCAGAAAGGTCAAGGTTGGACTGAAGTTTCTCTTATGCAGCCCTTATGGGGGTGAAAAAAACAGGACTTTTGGCTTTTTTTGGAAGGAAGGGAGTGAGGACCACCTGATGCCCAGAGGGAGCACTGCTTACTATCTGCAAGGGGTTATGCCTCCTAATGTTAATGTAGGGTCTCTGGCTGTAATCATAAACCTTGAGGAGGTAGAGGACTATGTCCATCCTAATTGCCCTGTTAATTATTACCAATGTTGAGACCAGTGCTGATAGCTTAATTTTATTTATTTTTATTTTTTTTCCTATTTTACTTGTTTCTTTTTATTTTATTT
>NC_138378.1:67789363-67803815 GCF_054177405.1 Leptonychotes weddellii | reverse complement strand
CTGTTTGACTTATTTCACTCAACATAATACCCTCCAGTTCCATCCACGTTGTTGCAAATGGCAAGATCTCATTCCTTTTGATGGCTGCATAATATTCCATTATATATATATATATATATATATATATATACCACATCTGCTTTATCCATTCATCTGTCGATGGACATCCTGGCTCTTTCCACAGTTTGGCTATTGTGGACATTGCTGCTATAAACATCGGGGTGCATGTACCCCTTCGGATCCCTACTTTTGTATCTTTGGGGTAAATACCCAGAGTGCAATTGGTGGATCATATGGTAGCTCTATTTTCAGCTTTTTGAGGAACCTCCATACAGTTTTCCAGAGAGGCTGCACAGTATTTATTAACTCTTACAGTTTTTGTCAGTCAGAAATTTAGGAGTGATTTTGCTGGATGGTTTTGACTCGAGGTCTTTCATGAGGTTGGAGTCAGATGTCAGCTAGGATATCCATCATCTGAAGGCTTGCCTGAGGCTGTGGAGGATCCACTTCTAAGATGGCTTCCTCACAGGTTTTTTGTTGAGAGGCCTCAGGTACTTCCCACATGGGTTTCTCCATAGGACTGTTTGAGTGTGTTGATGATACAGCAGCTGGCTCTCTGCAGAATGAGTGATGTAAGAGAAGATGGTGAATGTTGCAATGACTATTATGATCTCACCTTGGAAGTCATATACCACTGCATTCTGTTGGTCATATAGACTGGTCTTCATTCAGTCTGGGAGGAGACTCCACAAAAGCATGATATCAGGAGTCAAGGATCATGGGGAGCCTGATACTGGAGATTGGTTGCTACACATACCATTTTACGTCTCTTTTTCCCATCAGGCGGGTGAGATGATATCCCTGTTTTACAGGTGAGGAAACTGAGGCTGACCATGACATGCCTAGGATCATACCCTGTACTTAAATATCCACTTATTCCTTCTAAGTTAAATGTTCTTTCCAACATATTGTAGCTATATGACTAATTAAATAAATTATATACAGCTTAGAAAACTCAAGCTATAAAAAACCTAAGTAGCAAATTAGAAATGTTATTTGCGTGATGAAAAGATTCACCATATCACAGGATTACCTAAATGACATATTCAAAATGACTCAGTTTATCAAAGATGAGTTTTAATGTGACTTTTGGAGACACATTTGTTAGGTAATGAGAAGTATAATTTGAAAACTTGTGTGTTAGAAACAGTCATATTAGATTGTCGGTTTCTTGAAGGCAGGGATGAAGTCAGCTGTATCTTCCATCCCAACCCTGGGATCTAGCCCAGAGGAAGCTTTCAACAAAAGGTTTTTTTTTTTTTTAAGATCTTATTTATTTGTTTGACAGAGCGAGACAGTGAGAGAGAGAGCACAAGCAGGGGGAGTGGGAGAGGGAGAAGCAGGCTTCCCACGGAGCAGGGAGCCCAATGCGGTGCTCGATCCCAGAACCCCGGGATCATGACCCGAGCTGAAGGCAGAAGCTTAATGACTGAGCCACCCAGGCACCCCTCAACAAAAGTTTTTAAATGAAGGAATGATTATGGCAAAATACCTATAGCTACAGCTTCTTAAAACACTTTTTTTGTATATGAGAAGTTGACATATTATTTTTAAAATACATTTTATTCTTATTTTATACCTAAGAGTCTGATTCCTACTGAGCTTTATATTACTAGACTACCTAAAACTTATTTGTATATTAGTACTGGCCTGATGTAACATGTTGTGAAATTTTTCATCCCTGCTGAGATATGAGGTTGAAAAACTGACAGACGTTTAATGAAAACAAAGAAAAAGGTAAAAAGCAAAAATCTCATCTAAAGAATGGATAAAAGATCTGATTTTCAGAACATGTAGGTAAATGGAATGGTTCCTATTTTTAGACTCAACCAGTCAAAACAATATAAATTTAAATAAAATATTTTCCATTGGAAAAAAAAAAGTACCCCTCTCCCCCCAAATGAATTGTACTCTGATTGGTCGAAGACTTGAAGAGATTCTGCTCATTCTTTTTTCCTTTTTTATGTAGCCAGGGGATCTGATGTTTTCTGATTTGAATAATATTGCTATTTGTAAAGATTTTCTAAGGGAAGGTGAACAGACATGCTTCTTTGGAATGATTCCTTATCAAGTCTTGTCTGCAAAATTAGTGGATTATCAGGTTTATGATAGTATGGTTGTTAGCATAAACTCACATAGGGGATCAAATTATGCAGGACTTGGATAAAAGATAAAAGAGTGTTGAAGAAAGATATTTGTTGAATAACTGTAGTTAAGGATAGGAAGGTTAGCATTAGAATCCTGATCACGTTGATAGCCTGGTATGAATATTTTACAACTTTATACAGTTTACTTTTGTGATAGTGATAATGTAAGATGAATTCTGTTTAGGCTAGTTCAGGTAGTATAGATGCGTATTTGCAGGTGTAAATTTCTCAGCTAAGTTTTCTGCATGGACTTGTTATTAGTCATTCTTCTATCTAAGTAGCCTGATTTTGGTCTAAAAGAAGCTTCTATAACAGGAAAGATAAATACATGCCATGTGAGATCATACCTCTTCCTCACCCATGGCAGACATTTATCGTGAACCATTTTCTCCCTGAGTCATTGGTTGCTGTTTGTAAAAGAGCAAGAGATTGGCAAAATTAGAAGAGGTCAGTATTATCACTCATGAGGGGAAACTGTATAACTAACAACAGAGAGAAATTTGTCTTGATAAATCAATAGCTAACTTGTTCTTGGCTAAAGATGGTAAATTAGACTCACCTTAGGGGGGTTTAAAGACAACTTTTATGTAAGGTCTTGTGGATTATCATTTAATGTTTTGAATATAAGAGGAATGTCTAAGAATTTATAAAAAAATTTAGTTAAAATATTTTTTTTTAAAGATTTTATTTATTTATTTATTTGAGAGAAAGAGAGAGAGAGAAACAGCATGAGAGGGGAGAGGGTCAGAGGGAGAAGCAGGCTCCCCACTGAGCCGGGAGCCCGATGTGGGACTCGATCCCAGGACTCCGGGATCATGACCCGAGCCGAAGGCAGTCGCTTAACCAACTGAGCCACCCAGGTGCCCCTAGTTAAAATATTTTTAAAACTAAGACTGTTTAGCAGATTGGCTCTTGTTTTTATACAAAATCTACTCATAAAGGCACAGAAGATTAAAAATAGAAAGGACAAATGAGACCACTTATTCCTACTTTCTCCCCATTTGTCATTGTAAAAATAAGACTCAGATTGGAGAGCTGATTCACCTAAGATCACAGAACTCATGAATGAAAGCTGTGGGGCCAGGGAAATTGCTGCTATTTTACTTGGCCATTCTACTCAAACCATCACAGTCTCTATAGTGAGGGCATGAAGTAAATAGATGTCAAAGTCTCTTCAATTCTGAGTTACGATGTTTCTCTCTAACCCCTCATGGACTTTCTGATATTACATATTTGTTTATGTTCTGTGCCCACTGACTAGAATGTAAACTCCATGAGAATTAGGTCTGTATCTGTTTTGTTCTCTATTTCACTATGATATACCCTTCATTTATTGAAAATATAGTACATGTTTAAAAGATGTTACTGACTGAGTGGAGATGAGGCTCAGAATCTTTGCTAATCTCACACTTCAGATAACTGCCACCAATTAATTGGAGTTAGCTTTCTAGTAACATGTGGTGGACAGATTCTAAGGTCGTCCCCATGATCCTCTCCTCCTGCTGTTCACAACCTTGTGTAATCCTCTCCCCATGAGAGTACAAGTGATCTGTGACTTGCTTCTATGGCTAGAATGCAGCAAAGTTGAAGCAGTGTGTGTTATTACATGTATGTGATTACATGTGTGTGATTCCATTACATAAGATTATAATACCAGTCATGCTAAGAGACATTCTCTCTTGCTGGCTTTGAAGAGGCAAGCTGCCATGTTTGAGTTGCCTATGAAGAGGGCTACTTGGCAAAGAATTGGAGGTGGCATCTGGATAACTTCCCACAAGACACCGAGGCCTTCAGTCCAACAGTCTGCAAGGAACTGAATGTTGCTAACAACCATGTGAGCCTGGAAATGGATCCTTCTCCAGTCAAGCTTCAGATAAGACCCCAACCCTGACAGTGCCTTGACTGTAGCCTTATAGAGGATCCATTGAAGTCATGCCTAAACTCCTGACCCACAGAAACTTTGAGGTAATAAATGTGTGTGTGTGTGTTTTTTTAAGTAAGTGTTTTAAGCTGCTGTTTATTGTAATTTGTTATCTAGCAATAGATAACTAACATGGAACCACCCATTTAGATGCATTTCTTTCATTTGGATATGCACAAAATAGAACTCTAAACCAGATCTGGAGTACTCTGAATTAAACATTACAGTCTAGGAGAAAATGAAACTCTCTTTCGAAAGTAAAAAGGTTTAATTTCTGGCTTGGGTTCTGTTGAATCTATAGGGCCACATCATTCAAATCTTTATAATCTGCTGGTGCTTAATCATTGCTTGTTTGTGGAAGTCAGAGTTCTTTCTTTACTTCTACTTAGTTGCCAGCATACCAACGAATTGCTAAGACAGGCTGGGCTTGAAGGCAGGGGGGAGCATATCTAAGTATCTCTGTTTATATTAAAAATAGTTCTTAACATTTTAACTGTTATATTGGTTACTTAAAGTCTATATTATAAATCAGGCAGTAGGTGGGTAACCAAAGATGCTTCTCTCTAAAAAAGTCCTTTTCTTTAAAATGGTTTGTCTGTGAGACTGTGTGTTAGGTAAGGGTTAATGAAGCCCCTTAAAAAATGCAGTCAGATAATTTTTATGAGTCCACATGATCTTAATGATTTTTATCATTGAATTTGGTGGGGTTGGCAGTTTCTACATGCAGTGAAATTGTGCCTTTGCATTTCAAAGCCAAATAGAAATAAAATAGATTATGTGTAATTTTGCATTGTCCTTGTCTTATCTCTATTTTCCTGAGTAATTGATGATATCAGTATCTTTTAGTTTACAAAATCATTGCTGTTTAGTGAAATTGGCTTTATATTAAATCTCATTTTCCAACTGATTCCATAAAATTTTACTTGGGTATCCATAAAAAAGTCACCAAATTGAAAATGTTATATGAAGACAATGTTAACATGGTGTCCAGGTCTTTGGGCTCCTTGAGATATATTGGGTGTGCTTTTGCAATTATTTTAGAATTACAAGACACTTGGCAGCACTTTCCTATTATCACCTCCTTTATCTCTACCTACTCTAGACCAAGGAATATATGTTACTTTGGGGAATGCCCTTGTTCTGATTCAAAGCACCCAGAACTTAGCCCTTCTTCTTCTTCCTCTTTTTTATTGAGGTGTATTGACATAAAACATTATATTAGTTTCAGATGTACAACATAATGATTTGATATTTGTATATACTAAAAAAGGATCACCACAGTAAGTCTAGTTATGATCGTGTCAACAAAATTACACATTTTTTTGAGAACTTTTAAGATTCACTTTCTTAGCAACTTTCAGATGTACAGTACAATATTATTGACTGTAGTTGGTGTGCTGTACATTATATCCCCATGGTTTATTTATTTTATAACTGGAAGTTTATACCTTTTGGCCCCCTTCACTTATTTCATCCACCTCCCAACCCCCTTTCTTCTGGCAACCACCAACCTATTCTCCATATCTATTAGTTTTGCTTTGTTTGGTTGGTTTTTTAAATTTCACATATAAGTGAAATTTTATGGTATTTGTCTTTCTCTGACTTATTTCACTTAGCATAATACTTTCAAGGGCCATTCATGTTGTTGCAAATGAGAAGATTTCATTCTTTTTTATGGCTAAGTTATATTCCATTGTGTGTATATTGCCACATCTTTTTATCCATTCATCTATTGATGGGCACTTAGGTTGTTTCCATATCTTGACTATTGTGAATAATGCTGCAGTGAACACAGGGGTGCATATATCTTTTCTAATTAGTGTTTTTGTTTTCTATTCTTGTTTTAAGATTTATTTATTTTAGAGAGAGAGAGAGTATGTGCTAGTGGGGGGAGGGGCAGAGGGAGAGGGAGAGAGAATCCTCAAGCAGACCCCCTGCTGAGTGTGGTACCTGATGGAGGGCTCCATCCCAGGTCCCTGAGATCATGACCTGAGCTGAAATAAGAGTCGTCTGCTTAATCGACTGAGCCCCCCCAGGTGTCCCAGTGTTTTTGTTTTCTTTGGATAAATACCCAGAAGTGGAATTGCTGGATCATATGGTAGTTCTATTTTTAGTTTTTTTGAGAAACTTCATACTGTTTTTGATAGTGGCTGCAACAGTTTAAATTCCCATCAACAGTGC
Organism: Leptonychotes weddellii; assembly: GCF_054177405.1. NCBI lineage: Eukaryota > Metazoa > Chordata > Mammalia > Carnivora > Phocidae > Leptonychotes > Leptonychotes weddellii. The sequence continues at coordinate 67,797,506 of NC_138378.1, read as the reverse complement.
ACGAGGGTTCCCTTTTCTCCACATCTCTGCCAATGCTTATTTCTTGTCTTCTCGATAATTGTCATTCTAACAAGTGTAAGGTGGTATCTCACCTTTGCATTTGCATTTCCCTGATGATCAGTGATGTTGAGCATCTTTTCTTGTGTCTGTTGGTCATCCGTAGGTCTTTGTAAAAATATCTGTTCAGGTTCTCTGCCCATTTTTAAATCATATTATTTGGTTTTTTTTTTTTGGTATTGAATTGTATGGGTTCTTTATATATTTTGGATATTAAATTCTTACTGGATATATGATTTGCAAATACCTTCTCCCCTTCAGTGGTTGCCTAGAAGTTAGCTCTCAGGCTTCCTTTACCAGGCATATTTCCAATGCCTAGGAGAGCTAGCCTGCAATACCTGATTCTACCATTAGGTGCTGCTCTTTAACATATAATACCTTGCATAGTGTGTGTGTGTGTGTGTTTGTTTGTTTGTTTGTTTGTTTATTTATTTATTTATTTTCCTTCTTTTCCTCCCCAAACTAATTTGAGGGCACAGAAGCACCTTATGCTTTCTTATTGCATATTAGGATTTTGATACTTTTTAAAAAATATTTTATTTATTTGAGAGAGAGAGCGAGAGAGAGCACAAGTGGAGGGGAGGGGCAGAGGGACAGGGAGAATTAGGCTCCCTGGTGAGCAGGGAGCCCAATGCGGGGCTCAATCCCAGGACCCTGGGATCATGACCTGAACTGAAGGCAGACTTAACCCACTAAGCCACCCAGGTGCCTCGGATTTTGATACGTTTTTATTTGAAGAACTATTTGCTCTTCTAAACAAATTAGAAGCTAACCACTCTAACTTGAAAATTTCCCAAATGAGATACTTAAGTTCTCATAAAATAAATTAGTGAGCTATCCTAGTAATGCTATAAGGCTTCACTTTTACAGAATACGTCTTTTCAAAAAAAGCAAAAAAATCTTTCTTGTATGAAAATGTATTAATTACATTCAAAATGAATAACTTGGGAATTATCTTTGAATTTTTTTATTGTCCAAATTCTTACTTTTGAAGTAAACTAGAAATTATCTAGATATTTTGGTTTCACTGGTAACTGCATAAATTTTTCAGGTGCAATTGAATTTTTTGGAAGAAGTAAAAATATTATGCCTTTTATTATTCTTTGTTTTTTAGAAAAGTAATAGAAGATGGAGAAGAAAGAACATTATTGAAAGGGTGATCTTTCTATCTTTGTACTTCTATATCAGATGAGGGATTAACAATTTTGGCAGCAGCAGCATTTTTTGGGGGGGGCACATATACAACAGATATGAGGCAATAATTCAGTGCTAAAATGTCCTCATGTTCATGAAAACTTGAAGTAGGATGTCAGAATGGCTCAGACACAATGTTTTGTGACAATAAGCAGGAGCTCTGGGGCTTACGGGTTAACTCTGGGTCTTCTATTAAGGCTACCAACCAGCCCATCTGTATCAGTTTTGGAAAGCTACCTGGGTAGGGAAAGGCAAGAGTTAAACCCGGGCTGTGGGAGATACAATAATAATAATAAAAACCACAGACCTCACCATATTTTAATGCAGAGGTTCTTATATTCAGGTGAAAAGTTACCTTTGTAGGAGGGTTTTTTACCCCTTTATTTTTTTTTCTTTATAAAAAATATTTGCTGATTTTGGAAAATTGTTTCTTGTGAATGAAACTCTTCACTTTAGGGTTGATATGTTGTGACTTAGAAAATTTGAAATACTGTTATGGATCAGCTCTCACTTAGCAAGGGCTGTATTTGTCAGGTGATGATTGAAGTTGTAAATCAGTATTCTTGGATCTGGAATTTCCTATGGTGAAGCAAATAGCTGCAAACATCAGCTTTAAGAATAAAATAAAATGAAACAAGCAGTAATAATAATAAAAAAAAACCTTGACAGGCAAATTTGGTGTTACACGTTGTGCATTTCTTTTCAGTCTCTCAAACTTTCTGAACACTATAATTTGTTTGTACTACTGCATCACTATCATCAAAGATATAAGACTTTATTAGCCCTTCTCTCTTAGGAATGTCTTTTTTTTTTTTTAAGAGAAAGGAATGCATAAAAGTTCAGCCACTTGAATCTGTATATAATCACTCTTCCTAACAAAAGTCTTAAATTTCTTTAGTATGAAAAAGAAGAGAAAGAAGGAAGAATATAAAGAAAGGAATGAATAGTGAAAGGGAAGGAATAGGAGAGAGAAAAAGAGGAAAGAGAGGAAGAGAAAGAAACCTAAGGACAAGTTTTCTTTTGAAAAAGTAAGACACAATGGTGACAATATTGTGCCATGACGAGGAAATCATTTTTCAGACCTCCATAGCCACCTACTCTTCCAAGTTTGAGAACTCTGTCAGAAATGAATAGCTTGTATTTACAGCATACTGTTGGTGAACAACAGTCTAGTTCCTTTACTGTCTGTGGAAAAGACTTTGTCCTTACTGGGGGCTGTGGCTGAATGGTCACCTTATTTTTAGTTCAACTAAAAATATTAGTTGATGTCTTGAAACATTTGAAAAGAATTAGGATGAGATCAGATGAGAGGTGATAGAGGAGTGGCTTTAACAGTCTGTTGGGCTGGAGTCATGGGTTGTTAATGGCCTCTGTGGACAGTTTAGCCCTAAGTCTGAAGTCCTGGTCTCTGTCTGATCTCCAGGGTTGAGTTCAGCTCATCAGACAGCTGTCCAGAGCATAGGGGAGCGCTGAGTGCTAGAGGGGAACTTCTGGCAGGTGGCGGAGAGTCTTGTATCGGCTGCTTCTCTGTATGAATGATCATTTGTCTCTAAATCCAAAGATAAGCTCATCAACTTTACAAAAAGAAAATGCGGTGGCCACGCCAGTTAACCAGAGGATATGAAGCCAGGTTGGACTTCTTTTCTCGCCTGATACCGTCTCTGACTTCTGAGAACCTAGATGTTCTCTTTTTCTGTTACGTTCACTGCCACTTTGTCGTCTCTGTATTCACTCTTTTGTTATGCTTCCTACTAGTTCTCTCTTCTTCTGAATTATAGATGAGGGGAACTAAAGGTGTGGGTAGATAAGAGTGAATGGGGTCTCCATGGTACCCTGTTTAATAGTGCCTGGCGGTCAGCCTGTGCTGGGAGGCCAGGAAGGTGACGCTGGCTGTGTAGTGTGAGAACCTGAGCCCACCGTGTGGGGCTGTCAGCCAGGCGCCTGCCTGGTGCCCACAAAAGGGTCTGAAACTCGCTCACTGGCTTGCACTGAAGCTTGTGAGTCAGAAAGAGCCATGAATTAAAGGCGAGATTGAGCGCTGGGGCGAGGAAGGTGCTTCCACTGTGAGACTCTTTAGTGCTGCTCTGCAAAGGGTGCTGCCTGGGCCTGGTATCCTTGCAGTTGTTGGACGTTCCTGATAGGGCTTGCAGCTGGTTGTCCATTTATCCAGATGTAGAAAAGATTCCCCTAAGTTAGAAAAGGAATGCCCTGATCAATCTTAAAAAAACAAAACACACCATCCAGCTTTGGTCCTCCATGTGATATACGAAGGGAACAGCTGAGGATGAGGTGGAGGGGAGTGGCTGTGCAACCTTCCTCAAGTGGGGTTTCTGGGAGCCAAGGCTAGGCTGACAGACGCTGTGTGCTGCTGAGGTGTGAGACTGGGAGACACCTTACACCTGCAGTTGGGGATGGGGTCTTCTCTTTACTCCTCACAAACCTTCTCTCCTCCCCTGGCCTCTCCCTCAGGGTGGCCTCACATTTCATCAGGTCCCTGCAGAAATTCATCTGTTTTTCAAACCCTTCCTATGGGGCTGCTGGGTAAGGTTTTTGGGACACGGCTGTGTCTGGCTGTGTGAACCATCTGGCAAAGGCAGGGAGGGTGGGAATGCAGAAAGGTCAGTCTCTCTCAGGGTCAGGTCTGGCCATTGCCTCCAATTGGTTGTAACTCTTCGTTCTTGAGACCAAAGGGCAAGGAAACAGGGCACAGGGGAGCTGGAAGAGAGCCTCTCCACGCTGTCCGAGCTTAGATCTTCATGTTTTGAGAAGATGAAAGCTAAGTGGCAACAAGGGCTAACTCCCAACCACAGAGACTTCCTATGTTATCCCAGAACAACACTTCTCAAACTTTAGCATGTGTCCAAATCAGCTAGAGAGTTTGCAAAGACTCAGATTTCTGGGTTGCACTCCCACAGTTTCTGATCCAACAGGTCTGAGGTGGGCGCGAGAATTTACATGTCTAACAAGCTCCAGGTGGTGCTGACTATGCAGGTCTGGGGACCACGCTTGGAGAACCAGTGGAGCTTGGGGCAAGCTCTAGCCTCTTACGTAATTCAATCTGTGACCTCCGTAGAGAGCTCTGATCCCGTTGGACTGTTGTATCTTTTCACATGTCTGCTCACCTCTTTAAACTCTGGGGTCCTCAAGGGAATTTCTCTGTTTCTACAGAAGTGCTTGGCAGTCGAGGGTGTTCAGAAATATTTTGTTGAAAGTTGATTTTTGAGATGCTTTATCACAGACTTTGATGAACATAGAATGTTAGGGTTGAAGAGAAGTTTAGAGCTGACCCTATCCAATAAGTTGTTCTACAAACAGGAATACCGAAGTTCAGAAAGACCATGGTCACAGGATCATACAAGATTGCTCAAGATCACACAATTAGCAGGTCTTATATTTTAATTAAGTGCTCTAAATTATCTCCAGTGATGATCGGGCAATTGTTCACTATGTGCTGGACACCGAGTTCTCATTTAATTCTTTATATTATTTAATTAGCAGAATATCCCTATGAGTCAGTGCAGTTATTGTACTTATTTTGCAGGGGCAAAAACTGAGGTTCTGAGAGGTAAATAACTTGCCTCAGTCACAGGGCTAGTAAGGGAGGCGCCAGGCAAGTGACCGGGAGAATGAGCCGTTGACCATTGTGCTGTTCTGCCTTACATGCAGTTAGTGTTTGAGGAGCACTGATGTCCTGACAGGCTCAGTCTCTTTATCTGTGACGTGGGGCATCACTTATTGCCCAGAATTTTGAAGGCCAGAATGGGCATTGTAGGACTAGGTGATGCCATTGGGAAACTAGATTTGTATTTTCCAAAGCATTTTTACAGACACTCTATTTTTGTAGTAACTTTTCATTCCAGCTGAAATGCCCTTCCATGTTGCATCCAGAGCTGTCCAGGTTTTGCTCTTACAGTCTTGATTGCCTTCTTCAAGATATCTGTTCCTTATACATGTATTTTCTTTTTCTTTTTTAAGAAATGTATTCATTTTTTTTTAATGTGGAACTTGTTGCCCCATATTATAACTTGTTGGCTCACACATCTGTAACTGTACTGAATTGTCAGTCAGGGACCCTACTGTACCCACATTTGTACTCTTAGGAACATCACGCAGAGGGACCCTCAGTGCTGGCTGAATTGGAGGTGCTCACCTGCAGCCTCATCACAACCTGGCGAGGTGGGCTGGGCAGGTATTATAATCCCCAGACTGGAAGGCAAGAGGGTTGAACCAGGCTGATCTTTGGGGGTGCCCATGATCCTAGGTTCCCTGTGGAACTTCACCAAGAGCCCAGTCTTCTGCACTCCTGTCCGTGTTGTCTCTCCATGATCCTGGGTCAGTGGGTGGAAAATTGGGACTGATCTAACTTTCCCTTGCAGTTGCTTCAACTCCTCTAATTTTTCGCTGACCAGCCATAAGTTATTCTTTCTCAAATATCCAGGTCCTTCCAAAATGATCAATAACTTCCTGGAGCCACGCAACTTTTGATTTCTTGTGATTTGGGAAAATTGTGCCTCTGGTGGAGTGGAGCCTTTGAGGAGGAAGAGGGGAAAGAGGGGGAAGAGGAAGAGGAGGAGGAGTATAGCCTCAGAGGATATCAGTTTTTGTGGGCTACTCAACCTGAGCAGGGCTTTCAAAGTAGGGGCAGTTCTTGGGCAGGAAATATATATATATATATTCATGGCTGCTTTGGGACTGACTGAATTTTTCTCCCTCCTAAGCTGAGCTCCCTTTGGGAACATGGCCCTGGTGGTAATTTTGGAGTGTTTGAATCAGTCTGTGTCATCCCACACTAGAGGCTTTTTTCTTTCTCTTGGTTGTTATTGCCGGCTCTCTTTAGTTTGCCCTGCATTCTCAGCTAGGGATAAAATATGGTTTATACTCCCTGGCTTAGAGGGGATGATTCACTAGAGGCTGAACCCTTCAGGAATAGTTTACTGACATGGGAATTAAGATGAGCTGTGTCCGCCTCAACATACCCTACATATTTCAAAGACAGGGTGGGAGCCAGCCCCTTATGCACACACCAGCCTCCTGGAGAGCTTTATGATGATAACTCCCCATCCCTGTTCAAAACAGGGCATGCTTTTGCTCACCTGAATGGACATGGGTGCCATGAGCAGAGACAGGTTTGAGTGTGAGCCATGCAGGCACTTTGGCTCTGGCCACCCACTCAAGAAAGTCAGGGCAGATCCAGTGACAGCTATTGAAACCCAGGGCTAGGGCCTGTGAGGAAGGTGTACAGAGTTTTTGGGTTTTGGCCCACCCCTTAGGGAACTTCCTTTCTCCTCCCCTCCTCTCTGTTCATTCATATCCTGCATTACCTGGGGTCTGCTCTACAGTGTAGCTCTGCTGAGAATGCCCTTTCTTGGCAAGGTGATAGCGGTCCTGTTGCTGGTGGATCTCACTGTCGTGCAATCATGATGTATAAGACATTGCCGCAGGTACACCTAGATCAGGCAGCAAATAGTTGATGTCGGACTGGTGTGGGCAGGCCTGGGATCAGGGCCCTGAACCATGAGAAGATCCTTTACTGTATCATGGAGTGCTTTTATTTCAGGCTCCTCATCTCTCAAATGGATGTAATTAGTTTGCTTTCCCCTGGGGAATTAGTGAGAAGGGAATGGGGAGGAGCAGTAACATCTTTTCATAGCACTTTGAAGACCGTGAGGATTCAGTCCTAAGGGGTCCATGCAATAATGTAGGTGCCAAGTTCTGTGCTTTTCTAGGTACATGAACTCTAAATCCCCTAACTTCTCTCCCACTCTTGAGAGCATGTCAGAAAGGAAGTGACAGTGCCCTTATCATGGGGGAAATCGTGAATCTCTTCTCAGTTATTAAAACAAGATAAATTATTTTCAAACCATAAATTATTACGGGAACAATTCATGTTTAGTGTACAGTTGCTTCCCAACACAGCTGAGAATGTCGCTTCTGATTTACACGGTCTCCCTTTGGTAATAGATGGTCCTGCACAGTTTACTGTGTTGGGTTTGAATGTTGTCTCCCAAACAGTATTGTCAGACCAGTGTTAGGACTAGAAGGACTATTAAAGTCATCTGGTCCAATCCCCTTATTTAATGGATGGGGAAAGTGTTCAGAGAGGTAGGTGACTCACTCAAGGTCACACGGTGAATTACAAACTGGTGATGGAATCTGGTCTCTCACCTTTTAGTCAAGTGCTCTTTCCCCTTTCTGATGCCATCTGTGCCATCGTTGTGTGCTGGCCATATATCCTATTCATCAAAGGATCCAGGGAAGGATATATCAAACCTCACTTGAACACCATTTCCATAAAAGGAAGAATGAATTACTAAATAGGGTTGAAGTCTGGCTTGAGGGTTTTACCATATTGCCCAAACCTTCTTTAATATACCTGGCATTTCCACCATAGCCTTCTTTATGTTTGCTAATATTTGGAAGCAACTCAAATGTCCAAAAAGGAGATTGGTAAAAGAAATTATGGCACATCCCTATAACGCATTATGTCGCAGTTATTTAAAATGATGTTATAGAAATAAACTATCAACATGGGTAAATATGCACAGTCGAATGTTGGTGCAAAAACAGCACACTACTCAGGTATAGGAATATAACCTTAGTTTGAAAAAAGTAAATTCATGCATACAAAAAGAGGATACCAAAATGTTAGCAATTGTTATCTCTGGGTATTGGATTATTGAGTGATCTTTATTTTCTTCTTTTCTATATTTTCAGATTTTTTTCAATGAAGATTTATTACTTTTATATCAGGGAGAAACAAAAGATGTTATTTTTTAAAAAGAAGTCTGCATTAGGAAGATTTATACACAATCCTTCCAAAAAGTCTCTTGGGAATGCATGCTATCCTACCATACAAATTCTGATCTTAATGTGTTTTTGTAAAACTAGCCCC
>NC_138378.1:67766459-67789263 GCF_054177405.1 Leptonychotes weddellii | reverse complement strand
GAAATCTTAAATCCTTGGCCATAAAGAGCCCAAAGTGAGTCAGTGGTAATGACTGATGGGACCCGCACAAATTCAGCCCAGCCTTTCAGAATGTAAAAGACAGACATGACTAGATCCTGCTACTTACGTTCTCCTGCTGTGTTGGAATTGAGGTGTGGAAATCCCCTCAGCTGGCGCTTGGCAACTTTGCACGGAATAATCCTTAATTGAGCGGGCTTCACCTTCAAAACACTGATGAGAGGACTTTGGGGGAGGCTGAGGTTTCTGTTACCATGGCCTTTACCTTTGCAGACCCTTTTGAGGGAAAATATTTGCTGTCATGTTGGCCTTTCTCAGAGAAAGAAGATTTGGATCACTCTTTTGCCCTATACTCATAGGTGAACAGAAGAGCCTGAAGGCCCCATATGGTGGGACCATAAATCAGTCGATAGATTCTTCTCTCTGTCTCTCAGGGGTTCCCTGAGGCACTTGAGAAATGTACAAGTATTTTGTCTTGCATCCAGAGAAACTGCCAAATTGAGGGCAGAAGGAGGAGAGATCTCTTTCCCACCAACCCAGCACTGTGGAAACAGGCTGTTCTCTAGGGTGGCTCCAACCTGGCTCTCAGCTCTGGCTTTGCATGACTTCTACCTGATCTGGGAGGGTTTGAGAAGCTAATCTGCTCATTCCTATTTCAGACAGCCACAGATTAGGGTGCCTAGTTGATACTATCTACTTTATGGAACAGAGCAACCCAATGACAGTTGGTTTTACAAGCTCCCTGGAGCCAGAGGTGACTCTTCCTCATTGCACCTCAGGGTTGACCACAGGATGACTTGGTAGCCTGCTTAGGGATAAATCTTTGACCTTTGGCTGATTGGCTCCCTTTGCAGCCTAGACATTGGCAGAGGTCTTAAAGCCCAGCCGGGCGGGTCCTTCTGGACTGCCTGTGACCTTCTGCTTTAATCACTGTTGCTCTTGATCCTACTACTCCAGAGAATCTGAAAGGAGTCTTGCAAATGGACCTAATGACAAGTCTCAGAAGTCTCTGCAGGTGACATCTTGACTTCCAAGGCTCAGCTCTGATGCTGCTTTCACAGTGAAGCCATCTCTCACCTCCCTTCCTCTCTCTTCTGTCTCCACAGCCAGGTCTGGTGCCTCAAGTTAGCCTTCGTTGCTTTCTGCTGTGGATTTAAGTTTCAGCCTGCCTGTCCGTCTGTACCCCTAAGCTGTAAGCTCCACAGCACTCTTTACTCTGCTTGCCTAGTATAGGCACCCACTGTGAATGCCTCATGGTTTGAAATGACAGGACAGGGCCCCATGGCAATGGGCTGGCTCTCGCTTTGCCTGTTGCTTTGACCATTTCTGGTCCCACACTAAATTTATTTTCTTCTCCTTAATACCTAACTGGTTTGAGACACTGAGACCATCCATAGATAAGGCAATAAGTGAGAATTTAGCAAGAGAAATAAGCCATGCCCCACCCCCAGCTTTGCTGCAGGATGACCCATCTGCAGCAACCCTTATCCAGAGAACCATGCCAGACAGTGTTAGAAGTTGTGGGTTAGGTCATGGAAACTATCAGGGATCCCTTTCTAGAGAGGGAGAATTTGCCTCAGCGCCTTAATGATGCGAAGGATTCTGATGAACCAGTCTATAATTTTTCAAGCAAGTAGAGGAAAGAACTCGGGGTTTGTGTCAGAAGATTTGAGTTCATTTTCTAACACTGAGTTGCTATACAGCCTTGGACAAGCCACCTAACCTTACAAGGCTCATATTTTTAAAAATGGAAATCATGTAGTCTGCTTGGCTTTCCTTATGGAAGGCTGGTGACATAATGTGAAACCTTTGGCAAATGATAAAATTACATATAAATATTACTTCCTATCATTACCCTTATCAGGAGACTGTGAGAATGCTAGATCTGCTTCCATGAGTGCAGAGGCAGTTTATTTGTTTTGAGCTTTAGGTTGTCTGATTTGACATCTTTTTGGCCTGTTCTGATTTTTGCAGGAACTTCATCTGTGTATGTTGTGCTTTTCTCAGTGCATTATAGTGCTTTAAAAACTGTTTTTTAATAGTAACTCAAAATTATCAATACATTTTATTTCATTACACAATACCACACACTTAGGTTTCAATTTATAAATACACACACAAATTATATATCAAAAGAAAAAATTTCACAAAACCAGACACCTTGGTTATCTGTATATTGATCTTTCCTTTTCTGTTCTTTATCCAGCCATCTCAATTAAAAAATTCTGGTTGCAAGCTACTAAATTGATTTCATATTTTACTAAAAGATACTGCCTCACAGATTTAAAAACCCTGTTCTAGAGTGTACAAGGAACCATCTCAGAAAACAAGATATGTGCCATAGCAAACTAAAGAAGATATCCAGTGAAAGCTAAATGAATTCAGACTTTATAATTGGTAGAGGAGGAAGATAAGAGTTCAGATCAGTTTCTGAAGTTTTCCTGGAGGAGGTGTGAATGAATCTGGGCCTTTAGCTCCTGATACATGGTAGATGGTGAAAAACAAGAGAATTAATTTAATGGTGTTGATAGGAAAGAAGGGAAAGTAACAGCATGGTAGGCTGACTATGGCAAAAAGAATGAGTGCTTTTGTGGGACAGCAAAATGTTACAGGAATTGTGATGAGCAGTTTTGGGAAATCTGGTTTGTTAGATAGTAGGGCCAGGTTATGGGCTTTGAGTGTCAGACGGAGACGAAATTGATATGGCATTTTGGCTTGATGTGATAGGACTGGGATGCCATTGGTAGTCCTTGAATACGGTTGAAAACAGTATTTTGAAGGATAGTGTGACAACCTTAGGATCAGCATTCCTGCAGGTCATTAGGATGGGATGTGCTTCTTTCTCATCGTTAATGGATACATCAAATATTTCCCCTATAATCCAATAAAAATACAGTAGACTAGAACACAGCAGACTCTTCCTCTCTCTCTCCCTCCCTCCTTCCTTTCTTTTTCCCTCTCTCTCCTCCTCCTTCCTTCCCTCCCTCTCTCTCTTTCATGAAAAGGCTACTAGCATGATTTATATGAGAAAGTTTGTTTTTTGCCCCTTCTTTTGTGCGTTGATAAAGCATCTTTTGTCATGTTCCCATTTAAAGGTACCTACAAGAGGCAGGGTCTGTGTAATGCCCTTTTAGAAAATCACACCAGACCACTTACACAGGCCTATTAAGATCTTCCTCTAGGGGGCTCTGTGGCTCTTAGATGCTCATCACCCACAACATTGCAATGCCAGTGGTTTCCTTGTGGATCTACAAGCAAATGAAAATTGGGAGTATAAAAACCATTGGGTTTGCCTAAGAACTTGGCAGGGGAAAGTTTTTTAGAAAGAAGTATATGGCATTTCTAACACAAGGCTTTGAACAACAGCTAGGTCAAGGAGTGGGTAAGCCTGGGGTATCTCTCTGTAAGCAGGTCTGTGGTAGGCCAAATTCTAAAATGACTCCAAGATTCCTTACCCCTGGTATACGTGCCATATATAATTCCCTCCTCTTGAACATGGATAAGACCTGTGAATATAAAACGATAGCACTGTCGTGATTAGATTATATGGCATTCTATGGCAAAGGTGAAGATGTTTTGCAGATAAAATAAATTTCCTAACCAGTTGAATTTTACCTAATCAAAAGGCAGATTATCCTGGGTGGGCTGGACCTAAGCAGATGTGTCCTTGAAAAAAGTTGAGAGATTATTTTGCTGATTTTCAAGGAGCAAATGACAGTGCTATGACCTGCCTGTGGAGAGGGCACATGGCAAGTACATGACGATGTTCTCTAGGACCTGAGAGTGATCTGTGGCCAACAGCCAGTAAGAAAGTGGGGAGGAGGTAACTGAATTCTGTCAACAACCAGTGAGCTTAGAAGAGGGCCATGAGCCTTAGATAAGATTGCAGCCCAGCTGACATCTTGATTTCAGTCTGGTAAGACCCTGAGCAGAGGGTTCAGCTAATCTGTACCCAGATTTTCTGGTGCATAGAAACTGTGAGATAATAAACGGGTGTTGTCTTGAATTACCGTGCTCTTTGTAATTTGTTATACAGCATAGAAAACTAACAGAGGGTGCTGATACAGCTTTGGTGTGGCAAGAAATCCTTGGAAATGTAACAAGATAGGATTTTTTTAGAACTTGGAATTCTTATCAGGGAGATTATGGTATAGGGTTAGAAGAAATACTTTGATTAAATTCTCCGCAAAGGAATAAGACCCCAAAGATCATGCTTAATGATTATAAGATTTCACTACACTACAAGGTTTTTGTTTTCTGGGTGGAGTATGCAAGTTTGGGGCCAGAGCTGAATTGCTCCAGAAGTTAGGGAGATAGAGAGCTGCCATCTGAATCATCCCTTTCCACTTTCTTCTTACTGGTGCATGATCTCTCTCCTAAATGAATGGTGAACTCTTATTTCTTTGCTTGTTTTAAAGGAGTACTGAATTTTTAGTCACCTGGGCTCATACCAAATAATTAACCTCAGGGTGTCCAGATGTTTGATCTGGCCTTGAAAGTCTCAATAAATATCAGTTCTTTTCCCTTTCTCTGAAGTAGCAAGACACTATTGTCACCACCTGGTTTAGCAATGAAGGCTTGATGTTCCTGGCAAGGCTTCAGTTTGTGAAAAGGAGAACCAGGGGATAGAATTAAGAGAGGATCTGTGTTTGTGAAGGAGAAAGAGAACAGATGAAGAAGGAGATCTGAGCTTCAGGGGATGGGTACACTTACTGTTGGTTTCCCCATGTGCCATGATAGAATCCACTAATTTGGAGTCTGAGTCTCTTAACTTTGTAGACTTGATTTATATCTGAGCTTATTCAGATGGTGCTACTATACAGGACAGATTGTGGAGAATTGAGCTAAAAGACAAGATATAGGAATATACAATTGGGTAGCTCATAAATAAAGGAACAAGAAGGGGCTGGTATTTACAATCAAGTTTACTTACCACCTGCCTTGGAAGGATGTGACATAACCAACCCAAGCACCAGAGGCTGGGATAATGAAGGAAATGACCCAAGAGTTGGAACAGAACACTCTGTTCTTCATATTCCTGTGTGGTGTGTACCACACCAACAAAGAGGGGGGTTTCTGGTGGCCTCTGCCATGCTGACCTTTAGTGTTTTTACTTTTCAATCGGTTTGGGGAAGGCATGTTTGAACTCTGCAGTATGAGCAAGTTCACTCCTCTTCCACTTTCCTTTTTCTTCCTCTCTTGCCTGAAACTGTTTGCTGAGTGACAAATAAGCACAAGTTGTTTTTACAGGTGTAAAACCAACAGATCAAATGCTGGCCTGTGCCTGGGCTTGTGAATGGGGGACTGTGTTATGTTTGGAGAATACCACTGCATCATTTACACTTGCAAACCCTTTGTAATCTTAATCTCTTTGTTGCTTTTATGTTATACTGGCCCCCCAAGGTTAAAGAAAGAGATTTAGACCTTAAACACAAATCCAGCCTTCAAGCTCTGGAATTATCTTTGCCTTTAAATGCAGCTGATCAATGCCCATTTCTTTTGAAAATAAAACCCTTTTGAACCTTGAAAGCCTTCCACTGTTGAGCTATGCCTAAGTGCCACATGGGGGAATGGGCAGAAAAGAGCCCATTTTTCCCTTAGTGCTTGCATTAGGGGTCCCAGAGTTCAGTCCAACGCAATCAATTTAATTGGCGCTAGCTCTGGTGACAAATTATGCTGGTTTACACTCCAGTGTAGCAGAGATTCCTCAAATGCAGGGGAAGAAGGGAGATACACTTCTTGGTCTCTACTTAAAGAGGGCAACAGTATTGGAAAAGGAGCACATTTAATTTATCACTGTCAGAGCAGGTGCAAAGTTTAATTCTAACTAAAAGCATTAAACAATTAACCCAGACAGTCAGGCCTTCTGAAAATGCACAGTAGCAGGGAACACACGGACCAGATTACCAATGGAAACGTCAATGCTTCTGTTTTATTCCGTTGAATATCTTCTTGTACTTTTTTTTTTTAAACAAAGAAAAGTCCCAGAAATACAATAACTTCTCAGGTCTTTTGGTTGATATCTGAATTGAAAGGGCCAGAGAGGACACCACCTAACACTCAAAGATCAACAAATAACTGTCCCTGGAGACCTTGTTGATGAGCTGTGAGAAGAGAAATAAAAAGACACTTGATTTTGAAGCTCTCATAAACTGATTGTCCTGCTTTTTTATGGTAAGGTATATTACCATGTAACATGTATTCCATTAATTTGAATTGTTCAAATCCAAACAATTACCTGAATCTTTCTTTGGAGGCTATTTCTAGGAGGGAGGTGGACAAGGGGGAAGAACTAGAAGAGGAAAAAGACTCAGAGAGCAATGAAATCCAATTATACATAGGGATGAACCTTGCTTCACAGATATTTAGTAAGTTTACTTTTTGTGGTTGTTCAGTTGACCAGAGAATCAGTGAATTTTAGAACCTTGGAGAACTTTGAGGCTTAACCTGGGGGAATTTTTTTGGTGAAAAGTGTTGAGGCCCAGAGAGGGTAAATTTCTACTCCATGTTACGTCATTTCTGCAAAGCTCTCACTACAGTCCAGCTATTCTGACTCACTGCAAGCAGTCCAAGAAAGACTGTGGGCTTTGGAAACTGTCAGACCTGCATTTGAATTGTGACTCTGCTTCGTACTGGGCATTTTGGGCATCCGTAAACACTGGAGGGTGATGCCCCCCTCACATGGTAATATGTGTCATACACTTAGCCCAGTTCATGTCACCTGTAGCCCTCATCCTGTGTTGGTCTCCTACCTTTCTAGTTCCAGGTGCTCGGACGTCATGAGGAACTATGTGGTAAAGTACCCAGTCCAGGGTCTGGCACACGTTAGTAGTGTATTTTCAGCTCTTTCATCAACCAGGAGAAAATAGCTTTTTACATCCAAGTGCTTTGGAAGTTTAGAAGCATTATCATTTTCTGGATTCGTTTATTGATTCAAAACTGTGTTATGAGAGAAGAGGGTAAAATTGAGTTTAAAAAAAATTTGTAGCTAGAAGAGATTTTGGCTGAGTGGGACCTTGCTGATGATAGACCACCCTCCTCATTTTACAGTTGAGGAAACATAGGTCCGTATTGGTTAAATACTTAACCAAGGACATAGCTACTTACCATAGGTTAGGCACTTCTGGTGATCTCAAGGTCTGAGAGTCCTCAGATTGGAGTAGGAGCAGGGGTCTGGATCTCTGTCAGCTCAGCTGCCCCCACCCCAACATTGCAGAACCTCCTGAACACAATCTGAAACCACAGGTGTCTGTTCTGAAATGGTCGCAAAGGTAATCTATCTCTTTTTAAAATGTTGAAGTATAGTTGACATATAATACTAGTTTCAGGTGTTACAACATAGTGATTCAGTAATTATATACATTACAAAATGCTTACTACTACAAGTATAGCTACCATCTGTCACCATACAAAGCTCTTACAATATTGACTATATCCCCTATGCTGTACTTTTCATCTCGTGACTTATTTTATAACAGGAAATTTGTACCTCTTAATCCCCTTCACTTCTTTTCCCATCCCCCTAACCCTCCTCTCTTCTGGGAACTACCAATCTGTTCCTTGTACCTATTTTGTTTTGTTTGTTTTGTTCTTTAGATTCCACATATAAGTGAAATCATATAGTACTTGTTTTTCTGACTGACTTCATTTAGCGTAATACCCTCTGGGTCCATCCATATTGTTGTGAATGGCAAGATTTCATCCTTTTTAATGATCGAGTAATATTCCATTGTGTATATATACCACGTATCCATTCATCTGCTGATGGACACTTATGTTCTTTCCATGTATTGGTTATGGTAAATAATGCTATAATAAGCATAGGGGTGTACACGCATCTTTCAAATTAGTGTTTTTGTTTTCTTTGGATATATACCCAGAAGTAGAATTGCTGGATCATATGGTAGTTCTATTTTTAGGTGTTTTTTTTTTTTTTTTTTTTTTGAGAAACCTCCATACTGTTTTCCATAGTAGCTACACTAATTTACATTCCCACTAACAGTGCACCAGGGTTCCTTTTTTTCCCCATCCTCACCAGTATATTATATCTTGTGTTTTTAATACTAGCCATTCTGACTGGTGTGAGGTAGTATCTCACTGTGGTTTTGATTTGCATTTCCCTGATGATTAGTGATTTAGAGCACCTTTTCTTGTGCCATCTGGATGTGTTCTTTAGAGAATTGTCTGTTCAGGTTCTCTGTCCATTTTAATCAGATGATGATGATGATGATTGTTTTTGATGTTGAGTTGTATGAGTTCTTTATGCATTTTGGATATTAACCCCTTATTTGATGTATCATTTGAAATGTCTTCTTTCATTCAGTAGGCTGCCTTTTTGTTTTGTTGATGGTTTCCTTTGCTGTGCAAAAGCTTTTTAGTTTGATGTAGCCTCAATTGTTTATTTTTGCCTTTGTTTCCCTTGCCTGGGGAGACAGATCCAGAAAAATATTGCTAAGGTCATTATTAAAGAGTTTATTGCCTGTATTGTCTTTTAGGGGTTTTATGGTTTCAGGTCTTACACTTAGGTCTTTAATCCATTTTGTGTATGGTGTAAGAAAGTGGTCCAGTTTCATTCTTTTACATGTAGCTACCTAGTTTTCCCAGCACCATTTATTTTCCCTATTTGTATATTCTGGTCTCCTTTGTTGTAAATTAATTGACCTTATAAGTGTGGGTTTATTTCTGGGCTCTCTCATTTGTTCCATTGATCTACATTTCTGTTTTTGTGCCAGTTCCATACAGTTTTGATTACTGTAGCTTTGTGGTATAGTTTGAAATCTGAGATTGTGACACCTGTAGCTTTATTCTTAGTTATCAAGATTGCTTTGGCTGTTTGGGGTCTTCTGTGGTTTCATACAAATTTTAGGGTTGTTTTAGTTGTGTGAAAAATACCATTGGTAATTTGATAGAGATTGCATTGAATCTATAGATTTCTTTTGGTAGTATAGACATTTTAGTAATATTGGTTCTTCTAATCCATGAGCATAGGATATCTTCCCATTTGTGTCATCTTGAATTTCTTTCATCAATGTCTTATGGTTTTCAGAGGACAGGTCCTTCACCTTCTTGCTGTAAAATTTATTCCTAGGTATTTTATTCTTTTTTTTTTTTAAGATTTATTTATTTGAGAGAGAAGGAGAAGGTGTGAGGGCTCGTGGGAGGACAGGGAGAGAAAATCATCAAGCAGACACCCTGCTGAGCATGGAGCCTGATGTGGGGCTTGATCCCAGAACCCTGAGATCATGACCTGAGCCAAAATGAAGAGTTGGCCACTTAACCGATTGAGTCACCCAGGCACCCCCTTAGGTATTTTATTCTTTTTGATACAATTATAAATGGGATTGCTTTTTAAATTTTTTTCTGCTAGTTCATTGTTAGTGTATAGAAACCCAACAGATTTCTGTATATTGATTTTCTATCCTGCAACTTGACTGAATTCATTTATTCAGATAGTTTTTTTTTTTTTTTTGGGTGGAGTCTTTAGGATTTTCTAATGTAATATCATGTCTCCTGCAAATAGTGACAGTTTTACTTTTTCACGGTAATCTACTCTTGGGTAAGCTAACAGAGTGTTGTATAGGAGAAAATTAGGGTGCTGATGTAGCATTTGTATAAGTTAATTACTTTAAACATGAGATTCCCCTGATTTTATTATAAATTTATATAGAATTAGAAGAATATTTAAGGAGAAACAAACTAAGCAGTGATGTATCATTCCATGTTCTGTCTCAGTGTCAAATACAGGGTACTGAGCACAGTTTCATTTGAGAGAGCTGACAGAGTCCCATGATTGGAAAAGATTCAATGTCTGTGTCTTAATTCTAGTTTGTGCCTTACTTTCTGTTTTGTGGAAGGATCCCTGATTCCTTTTCTTATAGTCAGCTAGTGCTGACATAAGTGTTTACATCTGTGTTGTGTGTGGAATCATAGGATCATTCTAGAGACAAGCTCTGTAAACCTCATGTAAGGGGAAGATGTTTATTGAGTACCAGCTGCACATATGGTTTCACTTAATCCTTTGTGATGAAGATGGGAATGAAAGAGAGGTAATCCCCATAGAAACCAGTGAAAGGAGGAGCCAGGATTTGAACCCAGTTCTACCCGAAGCCCATGCTTTTTGTAATCTATATTACACTGTTTAGTAGTTATGGCTTCATTGGACTTACATTGCCAGAATAGCATGTGACCAAAATCTCAGGGATCACAAAGATAGAAACTACTCATAGGGTGAGTGGGGCTATCAGTTTTTTTCCTTGAGATCTGTGGCCAATAAGATTTTTTTCTTACACGTTTGTTTTCATATCATACATTCTTATTACTCAGGAAATGTTCAAAAGGGACCTCTGTGCCCTGGTTACATGTTGCTCTCCAGGAAGAAACATCCAGCTGGGATTTTTTTTCCATGGGTTTGTCAACTTTTGGAAGCCCAGCAGCCATTTCCGTATAACATTCAGTGTTGTGAGGTTTGGAGGGCTAGAGACTAATGAACATCTTTTGGAAAAACACAATGTGATGTAGCACCTGTTCACCCTAGGAAGTTTTAAGAGAGGATAGTGAGATGATGATGTGGGTACTCACTCATTTAGTTTTCCCATCAAGGAGAAGATGAACTAAGGTCCCAACAATGGTTCACTTGAGGTCTAGGGCAGGCAGGCCTTCCAAGAGTGGCCAAGAAGTGTGTAATTCAGATTATTAGTCCAACTCCCAACGTTCTCATTTATTATATGTGATTGCAAAATAAGGGACCTTACATGCATATGTCTCATATCCTATTTCTCCATTATTTGCTTTACTCTTTCATCTAGATTTAATTGCCATTTCACAGCCATCTCCATGAAATCTTGTTAAATTGCCTATTGCCGTTATAATTTTGGGAGTCTTATATCACTTAATAGTATTAAGACGGGCTGTCCTTTTCCTGTAGTCCTTTTGTTTTGCTCCCCACTGGACCTCTTTGTCTCTCTCCATTCTGATCAGGACAGCCTACTTCTACAGTCAAGAGTTTTCAAGAAGAACTCTTACATGAGGGTGGGATAAAGGCTCTTGGGTCTTCAGCAGCCATCCTAGGAAAAGGTATGGGTGTAGTATAGAGAAAATGGTGAAGATCTAGTCTATCTCAATTTGTGTTTTAATATTGCTGAATTAGGTATTTTAATCTTGATGGAAGAGAAGAAAATAAAATTTGGAAGGTAATAGAATAACTTTTCCCTAAATTTAGAATTACGTGTGAGCGTGTGTTTGTGTGTGTGATATGGGTGTGTACATGTTTA
The DNA here is from genome assembly GCF_054177405.1 of Leptonychotes weddellii. NCBI lineage: Eukaryota > Metazoa > Chordata > Mammalia > Carnivora > Phocidae > Leptonychotes > Leptonychotes weddellii. The sequence goes on along the minus strand of NC_138378.1, from coordinate 67,777,975 downwards.
AGTTCCCTCTTTATTGGTCTTATCTTTTAAAGCAAACCTCAAAAAAACCCCACAAAAAACCAAAAATACAAATACCAAAATGCATTTCCTTATGGTAGGATAAACATTCAGCTGTGTCATTTGCAAGAACTCAATAACATAAACAAAAATAAACCAGGCAATTTTCATAGCGAGTTTTTGTGTTTAGTATATGGAGTATTTCTGGATTGTCATCAAGCCAGCATTTATGACCACTTTAGAGAAATAAAAATTTTAGTAACAGAAAATTACAACATTGTCCAGCTCTTGATGGGGGGCAGGGGAAGAGAGGAGACTACAAATGATCTGAAGAAATAGAGATACATTTTCCAAGGCATGCAAGGACAGAGTAGAGAGAGGGACTGCCTCGTAGAGGCCTGGACCCAACACCAATATAGGGTTCCTCAGTGTCCAGTCCAACTTCAAAGAGGGCTGGCCTTCTGTGGCTCATGAAATAGCTCTTCAGTTTTGTTTTAGAACTTATCCTGCCCATCTGCAAAATAGGAATTCTCTTGTTCATGTCCTTGGGCTAAGGACTAAATCAAATCAGCCCAAGTTTTTACCATCTTAAAAATAAAATCCATAAAATTTATTTCAGGTCTCATTTGGCATATAATTGTAAAATTTCCTTATAGTTAAAAAAAAAAAAAGAAAAAAATCCCTAAAACCTATTCAGTTCAACTCTGGGAAAACATTGGGACAGATTTAAGGCACACTTTTCCTGATGCCCTGTAGAAGAATGTAGTTCCTTTTCCTTTCAGTGTGGGGTTCCTCTGCCCATTTGCCCTCTACAGACATTCAGTTTCTCCTCAGTACTCTGCCTTGAGTCTGCAATTGTCTAGAGCCAGCTTTAGTTCTGCCCGGATCACCCACTCTGACTCTGAGTCACACACAGTGTGATGACCTCTCAGTCCTGTGACCTCTCCAAAGTTGGGGCAAGGTATTTCTTTAGCATTAAACCTTCTGGTTGGCCCCTGTGTCCGGTTCCCTTTGGGGCATTCACATTCACCATGTCCTCCCTTCCAGGTGGCAGTTTTCAAAGCATGGTCTGAGAGTTCTTCTTTTCTACTGCTCATGTTTCCAATATGATAAGGTCTGTAATTTTGATTCTGGCAGGAATTAATAATCTCCTTGCTATATTCCTAATTAGTTTTTCATTAGAATCACTGTTAGGGTCTATTCATTCCTTTATTCTATGGAGGCTTTCCTCCCCCTCAGGTGACAAGCCAGAGTTGGTGGCAGAGGTATTCCAAGGAGGTTTTAGCTCTATTAAAGGCTCCATGGACATATTTTTTCTCCATCCAATTAAGAATTTTCCCTAAAACTATCCCAATAGGAACCAGGTGTTTTGACAGAGCTCTCTGAATAACTCAACTTTTCAAGACCACTGTAGTGTTCTTCTCATTTGGATTCACTTCCTGGGTTCTAGGCTTTGGAAAGCATGTCATCCATGTAGATAGATTACAAAACTGTCTTTGAAAGCTCACAGAAGTAGTAGTACTGCTTACAGAAGTAGTAACTCCTGTGTAACTTCAAAATGATTAAAATAGTGATAGAAAAACCATATTTTGGCTTTAGCTAAGAGAATTTTGACTTAAGACTTGCTTGTCTCTTGTCTCTGGTTAGGCAGTAGAGTTGGACGGACACCTTTGGTCTAGTCAAATTTGTAGTGATGTCCTTGTTTTTTTTTTTTTTTAGTGATGTCCTTGTTGAAATAGTGTAGACCAATGTTATTTCTGGTCTTTTCAGTTCCAAATTTTTCTCCAAGAACCATTTCTTCCCTCCAACTGTTCATTGTTTTCATTAACTTCTGCATAGCTCAGGACTAAGAACTTGGGAAGGAATTCCAAGGAAAGGCCTGAGTTGGGTGGAGAAGCTTACTTCTGTGGTCTGTTACTGAGGTTTTTTCTATTCCCTCCGTGAGGGACAAAGAGAGCAGTTGTAGGTATGGTGGTTTTCGAGTCCAGGCTCTTACCTGCATAGGTCAGACCTGGCCAGACTGAGAATCCAAAAGACTCACACATTCTTAATGCTTGGAATTAGAACTCAGGAATTTCTGATAGTCTGTGGGAACTGGAGCCCTCTCACCTTTTAATTATGGAGCAGTAATTCTTTGGGTGGAGGGATCTGCAAAGATTTCTAACCTCCTTCTCTAACTCCCAGAAAGCTTAAACCATTTTACTGATGTGCTTGCTATCCAGGTTTAGAGTAAATAGTTACAGTGGGGCTAAAGTTCTTCTCTACCTGTTCTCCATCCCTAAGCTTAGTATAAAATGCAGGAAATCCACCAAAGTAGTGTCTAAACCATCAGATGGAGACATAATGCTGGTGCTTGTCACTCCAGCATTCTCCTGGCACATGTCTGGGGAGAGGGTGCTAGCACAGGCATAACTAAGACGGCTTCTATGGGGGTGCGCATCCTTGACTTGTTAAGACTGATGATAGAATAAATCCCCACAGTAAACGTACTCCAGCTGCACTTAGTACTGAAACGTTTAGTGAGCATCTTCTGTCAGTCACTCGGGACCTAAGGATGAACAAGACATCAAAAGTTCCCAGAGTAGAGGAGAAATATACAACCGTGAGACCATGGCCTTGCAGGAGAGGATGGGAATCTGGCTATAGCATGCTGCTCTCTCCATCTGGTAGATTGAGGAATAAATGGTCAGGGGTCGTTTGATTGCAAAGACAGAGACATTCAGAGAATCCCAGGGTTTATTAGAAGGATGTAGGAGCCCCTCACCAAGGCTGCTGCGTATGGTTGTGCAAGGTTTGCTTTAGGTAAGGGCTCCTGGCTGAAGGGCTTTGTGGTACTGAAATTCAGCAGTGCTAATGTTGGCATGAGACTATAGAGGGCACTCTTCTTTTTTCACTTTCTTGTTTTATTTTTAAATGTCTTATTTTGAAATAATTTTAAACTTAGAGAAAAGTTGTAAGAATAATACACCCATACACCTTTTATCCAGATTCACCAATTTTTAACATTTTGACACATGTGTTTTATATCTGTCTATTGTAGTGCTTTCTAAATCATTCGAGAGTAGGTGTGTTAGTATTTCAATGTATATTCCTTAAGAACAAAGGTACTGTCTTATATAACCAGAATAAAGTTATCAAATAACAGGAAATTTAACAGCAAAATAATGCTTCTATCTAATCTGTAGTCCATATTCTAATTTTGTCAATTTTATCAATGATGTCCTTTATAGCATTATATTTACCTCAAGTGCAGGATCCATTCCAGGCTTGTGAATTGCCATTTAGTTGCCACGTCTCTCTCTTTTTAAAAGATTTTATTTATTTATTAGAGAGAGAGTGTGCAAGCATGCATGCACACACGAGTAGGGGGAGAGGCAGTAGGAGAGGGAGAGAATCTCAAGCGGACTTCATGCAGCGCATGGAGCCTGACACAGGGCTCCATCTCACCACCCTGAGATCATGACCTGAGCTGAAACCAAGAGTCAGATGCTTAACCAACTGAGTCACCCAGCTGCCCCCCCTTTTTTTCTCTTTTAATTAGAATAGTATTTTGACCTTTGTCTTTGATTACATTGACAATTTTGAAGAATACAGGCCAGTTATTTTATAGAACATTTCTCATTGGGTTTATCTGATATTTCTTTATGATTAGATTCAGGTTATGCATTCTTGACCAGATTTCTATGTAGATGACGTTATGTACTTCTCAGCGTTACATATCTGGAGACACACAATGTCTGTCTGACCCTTGTTGTCAGTGTTAATTTTTATAACCTGATCAAGGTATTGTCTGGTTTCTCCCTTGTATGGTTACCGTTTTTACCCTTGTAACTAATAAACTATCTGTGGGAACACGTTTTAAGTATGTAAAAATCTTGTAACTCATCAAATGTTGACCTCAGGATTTAATGTCCATTGATTGTTCTTGCTTATTGCTGGTTGAATATGGTGGTTTTCCAATCTACCACTTTCTCCATATTTACCAATCAGCATTTTATTGTAAGGAAGAATGTATTATTTTCCTTTATTTGTTTATTATCTATTTATAATCAGTATGGACTCATAGATTCATTCTTTCTTACAGTGGGTTGATAATCTGTTATTTATTTTGATGTTCAAATTATCAGACATTGTCCAGTGGGGAGCTCCTTCAGGCTGCTCCTATGTTTTTTGGATATGCCACCATTATTTTTTAAAGCACTTCCTTACTTTGTGGAGTAAGAAGATGTTCCAGGGTCATCTTGTGTCTTCTGTGTCTCAACCCTGTAACCATCCATTTCTCCAAGGAGCTCCCTGATTCCTTTTAGTGGGAAATGGTGGGTTGCCAATTTCATTGTTTTCTGATTTATCTTTCTTATGTTTCTTTTTTTTGTGGGGGGAGCAGATTCTTGAATGCTTTATTTCATTCCTGCTTTTTGTAAAATACCATACAGAATGTTCTCTTTATATTTTGTCTTTCATTTAACAATACATGTTGGAAATCACCCCATATTGATTCATATAGATCTCCCTTTTTTTGCTCGCTTGTTTTTTTTTTTTTTAAGATTTTATTTATTTGACAGAGAGAGACACAGCGAGAGAGGGAATACAAGCAGGGGGAGTGGGAGAGGGACAAGCAGGCTTCCCGCTGAGCAGGGAGCCCGATGCGGGGCTCCGTCTGAGCCGTCTTCTGAGCTGAAGGCAGACGCTTAATGACTGAGCCACCCAGGTGCCCCTGCTTGCTTGTTTTTAAATAGTTGCATAGTACTTCACTGTGTGTATCAGTTTATTCAACCAATATCTCTCTCTGTCTCACACACACACTCACTTCTTATGTTTTTAAAATATTTTCTTCTAATTCTTCATTTGTCTTTTGATTTTACTTATGGTGTATTTTTGTAATTGAGCTGCCTTATCCTAATTAGTCTGTTAAGAATGAGTGCCTTTTTTTCTAATATTCAGAATGGTGCTGTATATGCTGATGTGGCCTGCGTCTCAAGGAAGTTGGCTGCAGAAAGAAAAGCTGTGATTCCTGGAAACTGCATGCCTCTAGTGGGGAACAGAGGCCACCAGCACCCCGATACCCTTTCTTGTCCCAGAGCAGCATGGGAATTTGGTTGGCTTACTCTCTGGTGGTCATCTCACTATGCTTGAGAGAGAGTCTCCAGTTGAGTTGTTCAACCTTGTTTATTTTGGGATCTTTAAAACAATTGGTGGAGCAAGATGAGCTGGGATGCCTGGGTATAGAATTGTTGGCCTGAAGAGTTGGTAGAGCCTCTAAAGTCTTTATGCAGTGCCAGGCACATAATGAGCTCATCATTAAAATCAGGTATCATCGTTATTATCATCATCATTTTTGCTTTGATAGAACCCTGCTTGTGTAGTTATGTTAACCACTCTCCCCCATGCCTCACTGTCCCCATCCCGCCTCAGGTGACGTGTGTGTGTGTGTGTGTCCAAGCTGTCACATGTGGGATATTACGTGTTTTGTTAAGAAAACTTAGAGTAACTCTTTCTCTTCTATTCCTCTCTCCCTGTCCTTTCGCCTTTTAGTAAACTAGAAGTTGAGTATAGACTCAGGTCTGTGGGGGAAAAAAATCCCTTTTATTTGGATAATTTGAAGAATTCATAGCAGCTTAGCCAAGATATATCCACTTCCTCCCATAACTCACATGATTATGCTAATTCAGAAGAAACGTGGTGATGCGCTATTAGAAAGCATGTTCTGTTTTCAGCTTCTGGGTAAGGAGGAGAGCAGCAGCCTTTAGTGGCCGTGTCAGTTTTGCCCGTATCATTATGTGCAGATGTGCCAGCTGCCAGTAGGCATTTTCTCTCTGCTAGCGCTAACCACTTAACCGTGGGTCAGCAAGGTGCAGCTCTCAGCCAATAGATCTAATTGCAATCCTTCTATGTTCCCTGTGATTGCAGGTTTCTTCGGCTCTATAAACAAATAGTAATCAACTAAACCTGTTACCTCTGAATAGAGATGTCACGATATGAAATATTAACTGTTCAGAATACAGTAATGATTGTTTAAAACTGTATTTGTTTCTTGAAAATAAAGGAAAAAAGATTTAAAAAAAGAGGGGAAAGTCAGAGGCTCAAGAATTGGAATTCTGAAGGGCCCTCTGGCTCTTTTCCCTCTACATAATGAAAAATTGTGTATGTATACGACGTGTTTTATGTGGTCAGATACAGTGTAAATACTGGGTACATCTTTTGCTGCAGTAACAATGCATTAGTGGCATCACAAATAAGCTCTGCCTCAGCATCTACATTTTTATGACATTTTTATGTTAATGCAAGTCAAACTTATGTTTTGTGATGTATCTAATCCACCCCAAATTAATCCATTTGTATTCCTATAATCCAATCAGCTCCCGCCTCCCCTGTGAAAAAGTTACTTGCCAAGTCCAAGGCAGAAATATGGCAGTAAGTCTAGGCCCAGGGAGACTTAGCTTTTACAAGATGCTTTTCCCCTCTGGCACACGGAGGCAGTATGGGTACTTAGCAGGGGTTTCTCTGGATGGGGCAGTGGTGGGGAAGGAAGAGACATGGGAGGGTTACTACGAGTGTTAAAGCTACCAGCGTTGATCATATAATGTCTTTGTATTCTTATTTTTATTATTTTATTTTTTTGATGATTTTTGGTTAACTTTTCCATCCATTCCAATTTATGATCTCTGCCATGTTTCCTAATCTAGGTGCTAGGAGTCTGTGAAGAACTTACTGTATACTGAGCATTATGCTAAGACTTTATCATACATCTGCCGTGCACAATGTATATGCCATATTTATTGAGCATCTCGTTGCATAGAATATGTATGCCTGACCAGCTTTCACCCAGAAGTTCAGTTTTGCCTGTATCCGCCCACTGAAGATGTAGTATCCATCAGAATTTGGGAATTTTGGGTTATGATTGCCTCCTTTTGGTTCTTCTGACACTACATCTAGAGATGTAGGAATTCCTCCTGGAAACTGACAAGAGCTGTATGGTGTAGTGGAAGAAACGCTGGACTACAAGGGCTTGAGTCTAGATAGAATGACGTATTGATGGTAAAAGTCCATGCTTTTCACTTACACGCTACACTCTCTATGCTATCGTAGTGTTCAAATCCCCACCAACTCAGGAAAATGACTTAACTATACTGGGTCTCAATTTTCTTATCTATGAAATGAGGATATAATACCTACAAGGTTGTTGAGAAATAATGAGTTATGTAAAATATGTCAAATAGTGGTTGGCGCCTAGGAGGAGCTCAATATGTGTTAATTACTGACATTGTTAATCAGAGTTTTTGAAGTTTGGAACTGTGAGTTCTTATGGGCCAAACTTCTTAATTTTTTGGATGAAGAGAACTGTAGGACTGAGGCCTAGAAAGGCTAAATGCCTTACTCATGATCACACAATTACATGAGACAGAGCCGGTATAAGAATCCAGGTCTCCAGACATGCGGGCCAGTGTTTTCCTAGTGCACCTGCTTCTGCCTTTCTGGCAGAGGAGGACAAATGTAAGGAATCATATAAAAAGGTTATGTCTTTGTTATTGCCCTGAAGCCTGTAGCTCAGGGCGGTGCTTATTGATCACCCTTTAGCTTGGTTGATCTGGAGACAAAGAGAGCATGTCCCCTGGCAGCCTTTGGTGATGGACTCAGGACCAAAACCAGCTGGTTTGAGCTCCTCCCTCCAAGTCTCCATCCTGAACAAGCCCTTTCCCTGAGCACTTTGCCCAACTTACCCATCCCTGCTGATTTTCAGGGATGAGCTGGCAGACATCTTCCTGGGGCTGGCTGTCTAGGAAAAGCCCAGGAGCTATCAGGAAACAAAGGCTGAGCTCATTGTCTTTTCTCTCCTTAGCAGAGAAAAGGAAGAGGTCTTAACTGAGACTGGGAGCCAGAGACTGGGATTTATTTTGCCTTTTTGACCATAATTTTGGCTTCCCATGGAAACGGCCTCCACCTAAGTGTGATTCTTTTGTCTCTCCACCTCCCTTCCCTCCTTGATTCACCTCATGTCTTTGCCCGTGGAGCTATCAGGTTGTTCTGACTCTGGATATTGTAGGAAATACGCTCCTGCCAACTAGGATCACAGAATGGGACTTTCTTCCTTGAGCCTTCTGGCATGAGACAGAGTTGGAATCTTCTTTCAGTTCAGATTTAACTCAAATGGGTTCATGTGGTTCATATTCAGGGGAGCATTGTCGGTTATGTATATGAGAGGAGACAAAATGGTGGTGGTGCTAGTGGCTGCGGTGATTTGTGTGTGTACATAGGTGGGGGTGGGCTTGGCGGGCTGGAATTGGCTTGAAAATCTGCAGTGGGCTCTTTCCTCCTTTAACACTGATGCTGGGTAATTAGCAAAATGCGCACAGGGTTTTATCCATATTCATGCGCCCTTTCCCACAAGCATAAACAATCCAGTCTCTATTATTTCTTTGCGTGTGCAGCTCCCCCCTCCCCCTGCCACCTGCAGAGCCCTGTGCAGCTCTGTTCACATCATTCTGGCTCTGGTTGGGAGTGGGGGGTGGTGGGCTGGCCTAGGCGTGGGCATGGGGAGAGGACTTCACAGAGAGCAGAGGGGGTGCCTCACACAGCATCCGTGGCAGGTTGGAGAGTTTAACAAAGTGCATTCACAGCTATAATTACATGCCGGCCTTAAGAGGACCCTGTGTGGTAGGTACGGTTACATAATTATTCCTGTGTGACAAAGGCGAAAATGAGGCACAAAGATGGGACTATCCGTTGGTTTGCTCTTCCAGATCATTCCCCATCCTGCTTCGTCTTACCCTTTGCCTTGGTCAGCTGACCTTGAAAGACCCCATCATCAAATCTCTCTTGTTTTCTGGCTCTGATGTGCGATTAGAAGGCACCAGGAGACAGAGGTTGGGTTGTCTGCGCGTGTTGAGTTGGAGATGCCCATAGTCCTCTGCGGCAGCCTCTTTTCCACACCCACACTTGCCACCATTGCCCCGCAGGCCTTTTAGTCTGTCCTGCCCCATTCAGAACTGGCAGTGTTAAAGGCTTCCTGCTGCCAATAGCCCTTTTGCTGTTCCTTGTTGGTTCCCTTGTCCTTCCCACATCTTTGTAAAAAGTACTTTCATGCATTCTTTACTATTAAACTCCTTGAATGAGCAGCTGATGCCTGCTGGGTACTGCAGGCTGTGTAGCTTGCCAGTGACCACACAGCTGGTAGGTGGAGCCCAGCATTCCTCTTTGCTCACCTGGATTGTTTTTATTAGGCCGTGGTGTTCCATTATTGCATCACTGGTGTCCTCTTCTTTGTTCCCTTTCGGTGGGCAGTTGAAACCAGCAGCAAGAGATCTGGATGCTGTTCCATCTTTCCTATCCTTTATGAATATCGGATTTTTTAGATAAACTTCTCCATAGAAGCAGGAGCCCGGGGATGGGGATAGACAGTGTGAAGGGAATCAGAGAAGGGAATCAGCCTTTTTTTTTTTTTTTTTTAACCTGTCTCTCCTGCCATCTGAGGAAGAACCACATTCATGAGTGCAGTGCAAGATGTGGGTGGGGTCAGAAGTGGCAAGTGACCATCATGTGCATTCATTTTCTGTCCTAATCTCCCCATGAGCTTGGGGATTTACTAGCCTCTCTGAATTCAGTGTTGGTGAGGTGTGATCACTGTTCTTTCCTTTTTCTTCATACATGACATGAAAGCAAATTGCCCAAACATTCTACCTCATGATGCAACAGTGCAAGATAGTTCTCTGCAATATTCATCAAACTCAATGGTACTTGGCTTTTCCATCTCTCACCTGGTGCACATGTGGAGGTAGGCAAACCACACAATTAGAGAGGCTCCCAGTGCAAAGGGCAGAAGCAAACTGCACTATCATGCTCTGTGTTCTTGCTTTCTTTGAAAGGAAGTTTAATACAGAGCTGTGCATCATTTACATTCCAATTTGATAATTATTGACTACATGCTTACTACGGACCTGGCACATGACAGGTCCTAAAAGGAATATTGCAGGAGCGTATGGCATAGTGTTTGCCTTCAGAAGACTTGTACGTTTTATTAGAGAGGTAGGATTAACCTGGAAAGAAAGCAGGCAGATATGTAGGAGAGTTTATGTGAAAATGCTAAAGTAAGCAATCACTACATCATATTTGGTTGTGCTATAAGGAAGATGATTGCAAAGGTGCGGGGAAAGAGCTATTAAAAGGAGTGGAAGGATTTGGATCCCACTGATCACTGAATTTGATATGACCACAGATCTCCCTTCTTTGGGTTCAGAGCTACTTTCCTGGAAAGGATGTCGGTGTGTCCTGAATTTGGTCTTTACAGCCATGGTGTGGTTTCCTCTCTGTAGGCACATCGTTGCCCAAACTGCTGTAACAGTTTTTTCTTTCTTTCCTATGTGACAGAAAAAAGTGGATGGTGACAGCATGCTTCCCAGTGGTGGGTAAAGTATTTCCATGGAAAGTCATTTATATCCAGACACTCGGTTACGAAGTTTATTCTTCCCCTAACACCCCAAAGGCAGAGAGTAGCTTGAAAAAAATCACTAAGAAGCCCTTAACCTTGTAACATACAGTTTTTGCTAAAAATATATATTAATAATATATTATTGAGCGAGCATAGATGAAGAAGGCCAGGGAGGGAGGAAGCAATAAGAGTGTGAGCAAGGTCAGTGCTCTTTGCCCGCAGACTCTACAATCAATAAGATCTGGTCAATAACTGCTTTATTACTGCACTACCACCCGGAGCAAAATCATTTTTAAATTAAGAATATATTTTGCAAAACTGAATTAACAATATTGAATATTTTGCTCTTTGATATGACTAGCCTTCAAAATCAAATTATTAAGTATGGAAAATGCTTACCAGGTGAAGTTTTTCTTTCTTCTCCCTCCTCACTTTTCCAGCCACATTCCCTCTCTCCTTTCCCTCATGCTCAAATCCACTGCTCCACACCCCCCCAGCCCCCCACCCTACAGCTTGGGAAGGAAACAACAGCAGATTTTTAAGATCTCTGGCACAAATGTGGATGTAAATTAGTATTGAATCCAGCACATGAAATTTAGGAAAGGAAGATGCATTTACTTGAGTTTAACAGAACTGTGCATTTCCTCCGAGAGAAAGGACCAAGTAGAGAAAATTGGGAATTTTCCACTTGGGTAAAACCGATGCCAAAAGTAAACCTTTGGACTTCTATAATCTTTGGCAAGCTGTGAAATCTCACCATTCGTCTGCCCCAGCTACTACCGTTGGTTACCCCGTTTCCATCCCCTGTTCTGTTCTTTCCTCCTCTCTCCACAAATGGAGGGGACAGAGGAGAATTTTACATGACTCACAACGTAGTGCAACTTTAAAGCATCCATAAGGCCACACTCTCCCTGAGAACTACAAGAGGTATTCCGAGTAACTGTTAGGCAGAGTGGGTTGTGAAGGCACCCATAGACCACAGCTCTGGGATGTATTAAGCGATATTATTAGAATTGCTTGTACAGCATCTTTGTGAAAACATGAGATTTTGGTGCTCACATTTTCAGAAATTGTAATAAGCTCCTCTCATTCCTTC
>NC_138378.1:67741806-67765959 GCF_054177405.1 Leptonychotes weddellii | reverse complement strand
GGGGGGGGAGGGGGCAGAGAAGGAGGGAGGGAGAGAGGGGGCTGGAAGGAAGGAAGGAAGAAGAAAGAAAGAGAATGAAAGAAAGGAAGAAAGAAAAGAGGGAGGGAGGAAGACTACTAATGAAGAGAGGAAGAGAACTAGCTCTTATTTAGTGCTTTCTGCATGTAAGTGTATTTTGGAAAGTGACCCCATTATATAGGAGCTCTGATGGTTTAAGTAACTTGCTCAGGTCACAGCTGGTAAATGGCAGAGTTGGAACTCAACCTCAAATGAGTCTGACTCTAAATTCTATGCATTTTCTTTATCCCATGCTGCCTTTCTAATGTAGAATGTTTTTGAGCCTATTACCTAGCAAATGATTTTGTCCAAACTTAAAATACCTAAGCTACTTAATCACTGATTTTTAACCTTTTTCATAGGTCATGAATCCCTTTGAGAAACTCAGGCAAGATATGACCCTCTGCAGGAAAATACATGTACACATAAAGTAATTTCAGAGAGTTCATGGGCCTTTTGAAGCATGGTGATGGCCTCCAGGTAAAGACCCCTTGCACACAGTGCCCTAAGAGAGAGGCATCCAGCAAATCTTGTTTTCCTATTTAGGAGACTGTGAGGCTTCACTGTTAGAGGTCCTCTTTGGCACTGGGTCTTTCAGAAACCAAGTCCAGGCCTGAGATAGTAGTGAAAGTGGAGGATGAGAAGTTGAACTGTACCTGGCCTTGCACTTTTGTGTACTTACACAGTTTGTCCACAGGATTTCATGGCTGTGCATCAAGGTTGTTTGTGAAAGGCTTTTGAGCACAGAGCTCTGGCTTGTTCACACTGACCTTCTATGTCCCAGAAAAGGCCACAGGACATCTAGTGGTTAAGGTCCCCCTGTTCTTAAATACAAGTTATTGTCCTTTGCTTTAATGCCTCTGAAAAATGTGAGCGACTTTTTTCATTTTTTTCGGTTCTGCTCAGTAAATGTTGCTGAGCCCTTACAAAGGGCCAGATATGGTGCTGTGCTCTAGGGATGAGGAAGGAGATCACAGTCTACTGTTGGCTTGCTGACATTTTAGTTCTTCTTGACTGAATCCTAAGGTGGGGTTATTGATCAGGGAGAGCTTGACAGGGAGACAGAGAATTCAAAGTTAGCAAGACCCCCAGCACATCTGGGCCTGCCTGATGCCTGACCTAAACCCTGTCCCAGAACCTGAATCTTGCCTTTGGTGTTGCTATGATGATTTTTGCTTGACAGTGCTCTCAGTTGTTTAATTCAGCACAGATTTATGGAGCACCTATAGCATGCCAGGCATTGTGCTTGGTGCTGGAGGACAAAACAGGAGACGACATTGAGGATGAGTTTGTCTTTGGGGAGCTGATATTCTACTACGGCAATCAGACCACCACACTCTTCCAAAGAAAGGATTATCAGATAATGCTCAAGAGAGGTGGATGAATGCCATATGGGAGAAAACAACACATTGGATTTTTCAGTTAGAGGTGTGTTGCTATCCTCAGGTAGGTTCAGAGCATGTCAAGAAAACACTTTGGGATGGGATGAATTAGACTGTTCTTAGGTTCTTGGGATTCATATTGGTAGTCTAATAGAGTGAGGGTACTTTTTACATATGTGGAAGAAAGAAGAGATTATTGGGGAAGAAGACATCTTAACCTGGTGTTTCTAAAGTCATTAGACATTTTCTTCTGCAGGCAGCTTACATTCTCCAGCTCCATCAAGGATGATGGAGGGTAGTCTTTGACTCAGTGACGAGAAGATACTGGATTATTGGGACCCCTATGCCATTTTTATTTCTAGGAATGGTTTAAAATTACTTTGTCTTCTCTATAGTTTGAATAGCACAAAGGTAGATAAGATATTTGTGCTTTGGTACATTGGCCAAATCCATCTCAATGGTTATATTTTCAAGATAAAAAATGAAGTTCCTTTTTTTTATATGTAGTTTTCCTTTAGTTCTGGAAAATTCCCCAACTGAAAAGAATTGACATCCTGGTAACTCAATTACCCAGGCCTTTTCCCCGCCTTTTAAGTTCTGACCCCCAGAAAACCAGCACATGGTAAAGCAGCTGATACAGCTTGTAGGGTGCAGTACTAAAGATTTTCTGTATCCACAGGGGAAGTCTGAGTCCTGGGAGGGATTCAGAGATCCATAAGAAGGTGGTGTTGGAAACCACCTGTCACAGAACAAAAGTAATTCAGGATTAGAGCACAACTACTGGTTCTTCCAATACTTGTGCAGGTACGTTTGCAGGCTGTGGTTAGGGAGAGAAGATTTGAATGCTAGATTATACAGAACCAGTTCTGGGCTCCAGACCAAATTCTGCATCACCCACAAAGAATTTTCTGCCCATCTAAGCACGCACATCCCTCCATCCTCTGCTTTTCCCGGAGTTCACCACTCATCCTAGCACTTCCTCACGTGCCAGCCTTTCCTGTTATTTAAGGGAGCCAAGCACATATGGCTTGGCTCCTCTGCAAGAGCATAAGAAGGTGCACGTACAATAACTCCTGTATGTACTCCCTGCTTTTTGTTGTAAATGCTTTGCCGATGCTCTGTTAATGTTTACAGCATTTTGCATTCAACTGAATCAAATTGACACCGTTCATTCTAGTTTTCCCTGAATTTGCCACCATCACAGACTGCCCGAAAGTTTTTCTCTTTTTGTGTTCTCGTCAAACTCTTGTTGCTTCCTCACAGTCTGAAGGTTCTACATGCCCTTTCCTCCTTCTGGGACTTCTGGAAAGACCCCAATTTTTATGGTCATTTGTTGACCTTTCTTGTTCTTCTCTGTAGCACTAACCCTCACTTTCCTTTTTAATCAATGGAAGCTTAGAGGTGCTTCACCTAGTTTAGATCATGCCTGCTGATTTGCCAGTACCCCAGCCTTCCCAGAACACTGTGATGGGCTATCTGCAGATCTAGAATATCCAAGGTCTAGTGCTCTTCTCTCTGACCTTCTGAAGCAGGGAGAATGGACCACAGCGGGGCTGATCTCAGATTTAGGGAGGTAGGCGCACGAATCCCACAGTGACCTGTGTTGATGCCCATCAGTTTGATGTAGCTGCTGTTCCTTGCCTTTGGGGCCCCCGTGTTCTGATGCAAGTCCTGGTTCCATTGAGTGACAGGTGCGACCAACGGCCGCGTGAGTTATTTCCTTTGGAAACCACAGCTGTGGCTAAGGCCAACGGATGGCAACGGTGCCACTGGGCTCTCTGGGAGCAATCCGCTTGGCCATCTTCAGCCTCAGGAAGGGCTTTCAAACTTGATGAAAATAACCCAAGAGGCTGGGTTTCGGTGACAATTGCTAGTATTCTAGAGGTGGGAAGTACCCAGGAAGGAGTAGGGGTTAGGAGCCAAGATTTTGGCATCAGACAAACTGGATTAAGAGTCAAGTTCTGCCATAGCTTTGTTACTTTGGGCTCTTATTTTTAAACCTCTCTGAGCCTCAGTCGCCTACCAGGTAAAATGGGGGTAATGTTTATTTAGTTTTTAAGTTTATTGTAAGGACTGATTGAGATAAAGCACTAAAACATTTTGCATCTGATACACTAGTAACCAAAGGTGGGAAGAGATATGCACTCTCTCCAGGAGCTCACAGGTCTCCTTCAGCCAAAGGAGCAGCCAGGTGATGGGAGTGGTGATAGTACCTACATCATCACTTTGTTGTGAGAACCAAGGATAAGGCACTTAGAACAGCATCTGGCACATCGAAAACACCATAGTATTAGCTTTCATTATTTTTATTATCCTCATTATTTTTATTTACTAGGATCCAAGAGCTTTATCCTAAGATGTTGCCAGAGTTGCCTTGTGTTGATTTGGAACTGGAATTTGATAGGGGCTCCCAAAGCAGAGGAAGTGGCAACAGCTGTTCTGGTTAGTTTGATATTTGAAATACTTTATTCTAGAATTAATCCCTCCGATGGAACAAAAAGAGGAAGAACCACGGAGCTTTCCACAAGAACAGAAACTAGTTCATTTCACTCTGTGACCCTATTTTCATGTATTGATCCTTGGAGGCTGGAGCTGTTCCCTTCCCATCCCCTTCATCTGGTCTCTTGCATCATCTTAAGCTGCAGCTCGAAGAGTCACCTACAATAAGCACTTGTTCTTCCAGCGGGGGGATTTTGAGCCTTCGAGTGATTGCTGGCTGAACAATTCCAACCACAGGTTTTCATGGCTGAAGTGGCTCCTTTTTTTTTTTTTTTTAGCATTCAAATTTTTGGTATCGTATAACATTAATCAAGAGACAAGTGTGTATTCAAAAGAAATGAAAACATCAGAAAACTCCAACCTGAGAAATGAACATACCTTGGAATGCATGATCGAACTGTTTCTGAATAATTAGGGGCTTTATACTCCATACGTTCCATGCAACATTCCTTTCCTACATGGAAAAGTTTTTGTCTGTGCTCATCCTTTTCATGCTCTGCTTAAATATGGTTTCTGGATTGTGTTCCATGTCCCTGAGGCATGCAGTCCAAGGGAAGGAGCCAGAACTGCTTCACAGCCTGGCATGGAGGGGAATGTTTTAGTTTATTTTAAACATTAACCACCCAATGATACAGTAATTTGTTTTTGGATTTTAGCAAATTGGTTGTTTTCTACTACCTTTCTGAGAATTTGGACACTTCTTTATTTTTTTCCCCTGGATTTACATGGAGATTCAGAATGACTTGGGAGACCTAAAGAAGACATATTACTGATAACAGATGCAGGATGGACACTATCTCAAAGGGCCAGCACCCTGAAGAAGTGAGTTAGAACTCTAGTCACAGTGGTGATAACACCCTCTTTGACTCCTAAGGATAGATTTTCTGGGTGCTTCTCTATCCCTGGAGACAAGTCCAAGTCCAAGGCAATATGGAGTTTGTAATGAATTCATAGGAACATCCACTTCCAAGATTGAGGTGTGGAGTGTGGAAATTCCCTCTCATGACACCAGAGGGCTAGAATGAGGTCGGCTCAGAGTGTGAGCCTGCTTCCAAGGCACGCAGGGAAAGGTGGAGAGGAGGGATTTGGACCCCAAAGGTGAAGCATGAGATGGAGAAATCTTCATTTCATGTGCTCCTGGGCCTCAGGTATGGAACACAGTGATTGTGTAAATGACTTTGAAATTGAAAGGCTGTAGCTCATAAGGGGACACACAGCTAAAGAGCTTTCAGAGTATATACTCTTCTACTGAAGAAGTCAGCTCTTCTCCAACATTCATTGTAAATGCCCAAGGCTGGTGGGAACATAGTAGAATTGCCCAGTTTAACCCTCTGCTTCATAGTAGGCCTCACAGAGGAGAGCTGATCTTGTCTTCTGTTTTACATCTCCCAAGGAGACACCTTGTGAAGATTTCCTTATGTCTCATGGTCAGGAAGTTTTTTCTATGGTACAAACCATATTTCTCTTGCTATATTTTCAGTTTACATCCTTCTTGAACTGCCCTTGTTCTTTCCTCCTGGATCTCTTTATCTTCTCTCTTGTAAGACCAATACTAATTATTTCTTTTCCAAGGGGATGATTTCTCCTAAACCTTGTGTCATTTTTTGAGTCTCTCTCTACCCATATAGGTATTTTTGTGGCTAGAAGGAGAGTCCTTCTGGGATGGTATTTTTACCCCCGGGTGGATCTGTGCTGTGAATAACCTGAGCCATTCTGGAACCATCCCCAGACCGGGCAGGTGGCAGCCCCATTTGCTCTTTCCTAAGCGCCAAGGCAGAGAAGCAACTCTGGCTCCTTCTCTCTGGACCGCATGCCTCCGGAACACGAAACTCAGTCACAGACACCATATTTAAACAGAGCAGGGAAAGGATGAAAATAGACAAAAACCTGTCCATGTGGGCCAGGAAAGCTGTATTTCCAATATGCTGTTAGCAAGACCCTGCTGAGATCCATATAGCAAGTAGTCAGGGGATGGCGAGCAGCATGACCACCCATGGGTTCATTCCTGGACACTGGAGTGCAAGACACATGGAAGGGGCAAGGTCTGGGGCAGGATGAGTAAATAGGACCCTTCCCTAGAATATGGGGAAGTATGACTTAAATAGCTAAAACTACAAGAAAAAGCACAATCCATAGAATTAAGGGCTGGACTTTAATGGTGGAGACCAGCGGTTTTCAAACTTTTTCAGCCGAGGGATTCTTCAGATAAGTTTTGGAAGTCCAATATATATAACAAATGTCAAAGATTGACCACGGTGTTTTTTCCTGTGGTCCTAGAGTTTGTAGCTAGGGCTCAAAGCTCAGGACAAATGCAACCATGGGAGGCCACCTCTCCCTAGGCTTCTAGGGAGATGTCGGTTCTGAGAACAAGCCTGATTACTCCACTTCCCCAGTGTGAGAGCCAGGAGAGCAGAGATGGCTGAGGGGAAAGGCAGTGTATATGAAGTTCCCTCTTGCCACCTCTGAGAGCTCCGGAAGATGGATGCTGCCTTTGCCATGGGTCTCCTGGCTGTCCATGGGTGATCGATGACAGTGGGAGGTACTGACTTCCAGACGCTGCTGCACTGGAGGCATGTGGTTGGTGTTAATCAGAAAATATGGCCGAAATTATGTGGTAATAGCACCCCAGGGAGCTGTTTGGGGGCCACCTCCTGTCAGTGGGGCAGGTTGATGCTCCCATCCAACCTCAGTGAACCCAGAGATGATGAGTTAAGCCTAACAGTTCTGAACAACAAGGAGGTGACTGTAAAGTCTTGCAGCCAAATTGGGAGTGGACTGCCCCTTTCCTTCTTTACTCCTTCACCCTGGAGGAGATGGCACCCATAAGAGGGAGGCTGGGGCATGTTTCTAAAGGCCAGGCCACACCTTCTCTCTGCTCTCTACTACTGGAGTTGAGCTCCAGTCTAGGCCTGGAGGGAAGGCGAAGAGGAGGTTTAAATTACATGTGAGAGTGAAGTTGAAAAATGGGCAGATACAATCCCTGGGAAGATGGCTGAGGAGGACATATGGATCCAGAGAAGGTAGCCTTGGGAAGGGAGGACCCAGGCCTGGGTAGGAAGGGAGAATGCTAAGAATCGCTTTCCCTGTGTCCCCAGCTTGGCCTAAGGCTGACACTGACTTCAAGTCAATCAACCTCAGTTTGCCCCAGTGAAAGTAGCTCACAGGTCAGACTGGAGGCCCCTACTTGTATTTAATGAGCTGGAACAAAGACCTGGTACTTCATTCAGTTGTGCTCAGGATTTCAGGCTTATTTTTGTATTGAGTAGGGGTCAATTCCAATTCAATTCCAATTCCAGCTTCAAATCTCATTTCTTGCATACCTCCTACCATATATTTGCAAATATGCTAGGCTCATTCATCAAGAATGAGGAAAGGAGAATTGAATGAGATAAGCCACTCTTAGGGGCATGTCTTTGTTGATACTACTCTTAGGGGCATGTCTTTGTTGATACTACTATCTTCACTCATTTCGCTCTTGCCCAGCCCTACCCAAAACTACACACGTATTACACTCCTCCAAGAAACCTTTTTACACCATTAGCCATGGGACTCCAACCCTAAAACCTTCCTCATAATCTGCATCACTCTAGTTCAGCCCCTCTGGGTGGTCTTGTTTATTTCATCTCAACAATCACATGGAAATCAGCTCAAGGACAACAAAAGCATGCTGCCAGGAATGGATGCCACATCATGCAGTCTGTGGGGGTCTCAGCCTCTTAGTGAGTTCTGCTTTTAGTGCATCCTAGAGAGTCTCTGATACCAGAGACCCCCTTTATTGTGTCTGTGGCTTTGAGAAGCGCGGGAGATGTTGTTGCCCATGTAGGGTCAGCCACATGAGGGGTGACTGGTAGTGCCTTAGTCCAAGCCTCACTCAAAACTCAAGGAGCAAGTGTTCTATGAGAGAGGAAATGGAAGTTTCTAGTTTCTTAAGGCCTCAGTGTAGAACACTGGCTCATTGTCACTTTTTTTTTTTAAAGATTTTATTTATTTATTTGACAGAGAGATAGAGAGAGAGCACAAGTAGGCAGAGAAGCAGGCAGATGGAGACGGAGAAGCAGGCTCCCTGCAGAGCAGGGAGCCCGATGCGGGACTTGATCCCAGGACGCTGGGATCATGACCTGAGCCGAAGGCAGCCGCTTAACCGACTGAGCCACCCAGGCGCCCTGGCTCATTGTCACTTTTGCCATATTCTCTTGGTTGCCATGGGTCACAGACGCTGCCAGTTTGAGTGGAGGGGATTGGATTTTACCTTTCAGTGGGAGGAATAGCAAAGATCTGTGGCCATCTTGAATCTGCCACACCTTGATGAGAATAGAAGCATGTTCAGAAACCCAGTATGTAAAACAGAGAAGGCAGGTGACTTAGAAAGTCACATTTTTTTTGAAGTTTATTTTATTTTTTTAGTAATCTCTACACCCAATGTGGGGTGGAACCCACAACCTCGAGATCAAGAGTCGCACGCTCTTTTTGACTGAGCTAGCCAGGTGCCCCGAGACTCCTTTTTTTTTTTTTTTTTTTTTTTGATGTCTTCTTTGAACCCACATGCCCTTCATAGGAGGTCTTTGGAGTTACAGTTTGAATTTGAAAGCTATAATAACAGCTGTTTGGTGTGTGAGAATAACTGAGAAAAGAGGCACTGTATATTTAATGGTAATTTCTTCCAGATATTGTCCCACCTAGGGACTTATTCTATTCAGTTGACATAACTTGCCCTTTGGGTTAGTGTTCTGGTCATTCTCAATGCGTATCTTTGTACAAGCTGTGGGGGCACCTAAAGATGCCCTGTCAACCAGTCTCCATGATGGGGAGAGCAATCCTTTGGGATACTCTGGGAGTTTTCCCACCTATTTATCTCCATTTCACCAGGCCTAGAAGGTTGTGCCTCCCTTTTGTAGCCTAGAGCAGAGGACTTTATCGATGGAGCCCTGCCCTTTTTTGTTTGAGATTCTGAGCAGGTGTTATCTGAGAACAAGGTGGTGTTTGTAGAAATGTGACCTTGAGCCCTGGATACTGACCTGCTCTTTTTTTCCTGGTGACTCATTTTTCCATGAATGGGGTTGATTTCTCTGAAATGGCTATGAGGCCAACAGTGACTAGCCTGGACACCATCACCGTATATATAGGCACTCCCTTGCCAGAGGCAAAGAAATTACTGAGTGTATTTTATACCTTCCTGTTAGGAGGTGTAGCCATCCCTTGTCACCCACAGGTTTGTCCACAAAAAGGGGCAAACACAGTATGCTCATGTCTGTAACTTCCTTAAAGAAGGTTATATCCATAGGAAAACAGAAGATGCCTTGTTCCAGTGATTTTTCTGTTGTCAGGCTAGAAAATAGTTTAGTCTATCCTGGGAAGTTAATGGGCATTTCTGAAAATATGTGGCTAATAGGAAATAATTTGGAACAGAGGATCTTGGAATTTAAGCCAGAATTCTGCACTTCATCATATTTCTATTCGCCTAATCACTTTGGAGACGTATGTGTGTGTGTTGGTGTGTGCACGTGTGTGTGTGCGTGTGTGTGAATGCACATTTCTGGACCTTTATGCAGAGTTAATGATTCACCCTCTAGGACTCCCAGGTCCTGAAAAGTGTGAGTTTAAGTTAAACCCAGAAGTAGGAAGTACTTATGTCTATAAACCAAGTTCAACATTGGCATTTAAGTTCACATGTCTGTATAAACCAATTGACAAAATTCTATGTTGGAGTAATTTTGTAGAAATGTCCTACTGATGGTAATGCTATCACAAAATTATAAATTTTATCATCAATCCAGACCTGCAGGCTCTGTGCAACTGCTAGAAATAGGGCCAGTAACTCAAAAGCCACTTCAATAGTAGGTAGAAGATCATGCCCAATCACATGCCAAGTTTATTTCAGGACTTAACACAGGGCTTTATCTACTCAGACCACATGACCCTATACATCATTCTGAGTGTCCGGATCCACAGAGGAATTTTCCAACTTGGTTACACCTGTGATTCAGGTGGAAAAAACATGGAGACCCTCAAGGGTCAGACAGCAATGAACTTACGGGGGAAGGAAGAACCAGGCTGTTCCATGAGCACATGACATGGTGTGGGCCTTTCTAATAAAGTGTCATTCTTCTTTCAGTAACCTAGAAAGAGCTAAGATCAGAGCCACATGTATTTTGATCAGTGGCAGATATACAAGATATGACATAGTGTATTGACATCATTTCTTTGGGGGCTTTTTTAGATTATTCTTATTCCTTATGTATCTAGTTTTGATGGAGAGTTGATAGACCCTTTTACTGATCCTCGTGGCATCCTCCCCAATATTTCACCTATCTTAAAATCATGGAAACACTCTCTAAACTCTTCCCTAAAGGTAACAGTATACAGGATGCTCCAGCATTGCATGTAGTGGTGTAGGGGAGAGGGGAAGCCACATTCATTAGGAAGCCCTGGGATTTTCAGTAGAGCACAATGCTGAACAAAGAGCACCCCCCTCCCCCAGCAATCACTTGAAGCAAAATGAGCTTCTTTGAAATATAAGTGGCCCTGTAAAAACACAAGCAGATTCTGCAATATCTATTTGGGGCATCCGGGAATGCCACATAATAGGAACTTGAGCACACCTGATGGTAACCATATGGCAGGTTCTGCGAGGCTGCAGTAATTAATGAACATGAGACGCCATTTGTGGCCCCCACAACAAAAGAATGGAGAAGAAGCCAGTCCATTTGCAAAGTCAGGGATGTGCCCAGTGTGTGTTTCTAGACCAGGACTTGGCTGGGCACATGTCTCTGCCTGTGAACAGGTATAAGAGAAATGATGCAGTGGGAGGGAGGGCTTGGTTCTGACCAAAGAGCTACTATCATTCCTGGGGCTGCAGTAGGAAAATGAGTTTGCAGATCACCCTGGCTGATCCTGCATCACTAAACTCCTATACCTTGCTGGCATTTTTAGTTTGAGGTGGGAGAGATTCCAGGTAGAAATCCAGTTAGTTGGCCTGGTGGCAGTACAGGACTTCATTGTTTGAGGATGAGGGTTTTCTGGGTGTGATTTTGCCATTTCTGAATTTCAGGGCACGATGCCTCTGTTTACTCTCTTGGGGGTAACTGTGTTCCCTTCCTTGAGGTGTGCTTTGAGTCAGAGCATACCAAGATTTGGCTAGCTTCTAGCAAAAGAAGAGGAGGGAGGCAATGCCTCATTGTTTTATTACTTCTTTCTTGGACGTGGGCTGGAGTGGGGAGGATGGGAGTGGGCCAGGCAGAAGTGGGCCACGGGAAGATTCCAGAGAGACTGATTGATCTTGTCAAAAAGAATAAAGGTATCCAGTCCCTGGCACCCCCCTTCAGCACATGGGCTTGTGGGATTGAGGCGGTCACTGTGAAGTTTTGCGGTTAGGCGTTCCAAAAAGAAGTTTCTTCATGATTCCTGATTGCTTAGGACAGATATAAGCAATACCAGCTGGGGCCCAGCAAGCCTGTCTCCAGTTTTATTGTTTCTGATTTATCGGTGGTGTGTCCGCCTTAAAGAACTGATCTATATGTCCTTTATTGCTAGCTTGTTCCATAGCCAGATAGGAGAGTTGAACATTAACAAGTGGATTTGCTTTCAGTAGGGGGGGGGGTGTGTGGGGTGTGTGTGTGTGTGTGTGTGTGTGTGTAGCAAGATAATAGTATCTTGCTCAGGGGCAAGTGACTCAGATTTCTGCAAGAAGATTCCCATTCTTTTGTCTCACATCTTGAATTTTCCCCAATTTATTTGAAGCTGCCTCTCTTACCAGAACCAGAGAGAATCCATAAGGCTGTTTCGTGGTAAGTGTCTTTGGTAAGTGGTAAGCAACTCACTTGGAGCCAGGCTGGAGGCACCAGGCACTGTGTATTGCAGAGACATTTCAAGTCATCCCTAGTGGACAGTTTGTACTGTTCAGTGTTAAAAGGCTCTGTGGCAGTGGTTCAGAAAGCCCCCAGCCCTCCCTCCTTGGCAAGTCATTTACAAATGATGTGCTCTAATCGCCCTGCCTGGAGTTTCTGGTTTACAATTGAATAGTCAGAACTCTCAAGATGTGTAAAGGGAAAGGTTTTACTGCCTAGTGGGAAATGCCCATTGAAGTTAACTGTTCCTGGATTGTCAGAGTAGACAGACAGACTGCTTTCACTCATGGGCCAAGTGAGAAAATTCTAGGCCTCTTCCTCAAGGGAAAGGGGCAGGTGGTAACAGATGAGTGACTCATGACTTAGCAGTCTGGAGTTCGGCCCATTCATTCCTTTTTTGGAGGAAACAAGTAATGTCCTGCTACAATGACAGTACTCTTTGGAGCATGTCTCTGGACCGGAGTTCGTTTTCTGTGGTCGTGAGATATTTTTTCATCTGGATAGTTATTTCCTTCTGCACTTCCTTGATTACAGGTTATAATAAGTGGGGGACAGGGAAGTATGAAAGGTGAGTGCCCAGTGGCCCCGAAACCAGCTCCTGTTGTGCAAGGGTAGCCTTGTCAAAATGTGAGTTATGAGGTGGAGATACTAGGGATCAGATGGCTCACTCCTGCCTGGTTGGTGATGAAGAACTAGATTTGGATTTCATTTAGGATGCAGGTGTACACCAGAGCAGCAGAGGAGTTCAGCCGACAAAGTCTTCTGCTACCACTTTTAATGAACAGTCTCTACTGTCTTGTGTATGAAAAACATCGAGGAAAAATTTAATAGTTTTACACAATCCCTGAAGCCTGGTCCGCGGCCAAGACACGTTAGCTTCTAAATCTTTAACAATATTTTCCCCTACCAGAACTAGGGCAAATTTTTATAGCCTTCTCAAGTGCATGTGCTCTTTTTTTTTTTTTTTTAATAAAACCAAGCATTAAAAAAAAAAAGGACAAGACTAGTGCTATTTTATTATCTCCTCAGATTATTTCAAGATTGTACTGGAGAAAAATGTGTATCCCAGTTTGGCTCAATCAGAAATGGGTATGGGCTGGGTAGGAGACTTTCCATTTACTAAAATATATAGTTATGTGCATAACTATGTCATGTTGGGCATGTAAAAAAAAGTATATGATGTCTTTCCCCCAAGGTTAATATAGGTCAGTATCATAAAGAGTACATAATCAAGTGTTAGAGTGGGTATTATTTTGGTTATTGTAAGTTTAAAATATTTAAACTATGGGTTCTCTTCTCCCCAAGGATGAAGGACACTGCTTTCAGCACTTTTCTTGCTAGAGAGGATTAAGCATTTGGTTTTATCAGACGGCATGGTAAGGAAGCTATTTTGATAGAAATAACCTCATTACTATTCATTTTTGCTGGCTGTCAACTAATTCTTGAACCTAGGTTCCCTTTTTTCTTGTTGCTGTTGTTGTTTTTTTCCCGCCAGAGTAAAACAGGCACAACAAACAAATAAGAAGATGCCCTTCGTCCCTGAAGCTAAGGACAAATGCAGACGGATTCTGGCCAAGGAGCTGTGTCGGAGGTCCTTGCCCCTGTTTGCAGTGATACCCCATCACTGCGGGCAGTGTTGAGGACTGGCCCTTCCTCCTCATGCTCCTTCCCTAAAAGACATATCATTCTGTTCAAAAGGGGAACATTTTGATAACATTCATCTCCTATTTGGAGGGTTCTCACCTGTCTTTCCCAGCATGATATAATAAAGAGCATCTTGCACTAGGATTGAAGAGTTCCTGGCTTTTTCCCCCAGTTGTGTGACCTTGAGCGTAACATTGAACCATTCTGGGCTTTGGTTTCTACATGTAACAAGGGGTTTGGGTTTGGCTAGGTGGTTTCTAAAATTCCATCTAGTTACAACATTCGATATCAATTCTCTTCCCATTCTTTCCAGTTTAGAATAAATTTTAATTTTAGGATAGTTTTAGATTTACAAAAAAAAACCTTCCAAAGACAGTATACAGTGTCCATGTAGGTCATTTATCCTCTTTCCCTGATGAATAGCATTTTCATTACTTTGGTACTTTTGTCATAACTAAGGAACCTGCACTGATAAATTATTATTTTTAAAAATATTTTTTTTATTTATTTGTCAGAGCAGAAACAGGGGAGTGGCAGGCAGAGGGAGAGGGAGAAGCAGTCTCCCCACTGAGCAAGTAGCCCGATGTGGGACTGGATCCCAGGATCCTGGGATCCCGACCTGAGCCAAAGGCAGATGCTTAATCGACTGAGCCACCAAGGTGTCCTTGATATATTACTGTTAACTAAAGTTGACATTTTATTCAGATTTCGCTAGTCCTATAATGGCCTTTTTTCTATTTCAGAGTCTCATCCAGGATACCATTTGGTTGTCTTGTCTCCTTCGCCTCCTCAGAGCTGTGACAGTGTCTCAGATCATCCTTGTTTCTGATGGCCTTGACAGTTTTGAGGAGTACTTGTCAGGTATTTTGTAGAATGTCTCAATTAGGGTTTGTCTGATGTTTTTGTCATGGTTAGACTGGGGTTATGGGCTTTTGGGAGGAAAGCCACAGAGGTGACATGCCATTCTTATCACATCATATCGGTGGTACATGCTATCAACTGATAATGTTAATTAACCTTGATCATCTGGCCAAGGTAGTGTTTGCCACATTTCTTCACTGTAAAGTCTTCCTGTTCCCCTTTCATGTTCTACTCTTTGGATGCCAGCACGAAGTGTAAGCCCATACTCAAGATGCGTGGATAGGGAGGGGGGATTAAGCTCCACATCCTGGTTGGAGAGTATCTACATAAATTATATGGAATACTTCGTAAGGGAGATTTATCTCTTCTCCTCATGTATTTATACAATCACTTTTTTATACTAGTGTGGACTTGTGGATATGTATCTTATTTTTCCCATTCTATTGAGATGTGATTGACATATAATGTGGATATATATTATAAATTTTAGATTATAATCCAACACTATTTATTTATTTTGTTCCTCAAATTATTACAGTTTTGGCCATTAGGAACTCTTTCAAGTTGGCTTCTGTATCCCTTTGACATGTCCCCATCATTTTGTTTTGTGAGCACTTCTTTACTTTCTGACACTGCATGATGCTTTAGACTCATGAGGTGTATTCCCTATCCAACCCTAGAATTAGCCATTTCTCCAAGGAGCCCTGGTTCTGTTTATTGGAGAATGGTATTAGACACTTTTGGTTTTTAGGATCTAGGTGGATGTGAGATATTACGTTTTATAAAATACACCTTTTATGTATGTAGCTGTGTCCTTTTGGCATACAAAGGAATATATAATGTCTTTCCCTCAAAGCTAATACAGCTCAATATTGTAAAAAAGAGTATATAATCAAGTGTTAGAGTGAATACTGTTTTGGTTGAAATGAAAAGGAAGTATAGATTCTTCTAGCTCAAGCAATTATAAAACACTTTTATTCTTTTCCTTTTTCACTCTTTTTACTTGTTATTGACATTTTGTTAGTCTTTGCTAGAATTGGGAAATGTTAATTTATTTACATGGATATGTTAACAGTGTAAATAAATGCTGTCACTTGAGAAATGGGCCCTCCCTCTCTGCAGAAATGAGAAGTGTCAAGGGCTTCGAGTATTTGGGGAAGGATTTCTGGAGGATGTGGCACTTGACTTGGTACTTGAAGGATAGGAGCAGTTTGGGGGAAAGGAAACATCCTTGTATGTCTATTTGGGAGAGTGGTAGAAAGAAACTAGCTCCGAGATGGGGTCCTAAAGGATTTATTAAATGTCAGTGTTCTTAGAAGACCTGAAGTCTATCATCCTTCTTAAATCTGTGATGGATTTCTCTAATATTACAAAGATATAGTCCCTTAATCTAGACCCTCCAAAATGTTGACATTTAGTTGAAACATTCTTAATGTTTTCTGTTTGAAGGGAGAGGGAGCCAACTGAGCCCATGCCAATAAAGTCATAATTATTAAATATCTGCTGAATACTTTAATAGTAGAGATTGGGACAAATTGTATCCCTTATGCCCATGGTGGCTGCTGCATTAGGCTCTCCTATGTTGTTTGGTGGTACTTTTTAACTCTTGGTGTTCTTTTTTGTAATGAGTCCTGGATAGTCTGTGGAAATGGATTTTGAAATGTTCTTAAATTTTCCCCTGGAGCAGAGTAGCCAGAATGAATAGGGCCAGCACCGGCACAGACTCTCACATGGATGGAGTCTTGTAAAAGTGTTCATTAGCTTCAGCTGGGTCAGCACCACATAAAATGACTTCTATCCAAACTCTTAGGTCAAGTGTGTTTACTTGTGTTACTCCCAGGTCTTTAGGTCTTAAAAAGCTGGACTGTGTTTTTGTTCCAATAAAAATGACTAGAATCCACCTGTTATCTTTTAAAAAGTTAAGTCCCTCTTGACCAGATGGTTTTCTTTATTCATCAAGTAGTTCTATGCAAGTTGATGCATTGATAAGAAATAGGGCTCAGGGCAGAAGAAACCTTTTCACACACTAGGGAAGAAAACATAGGAAATAGAAATCTTCCTCTTCCACATACTAGCTTGACTGCAGCATGAGAAGAAAGCTTTTAGCTGTGGAAGATAGAAGAAGCTTTGTTTTTGATGATATTACAATAGCACTTAATTATACTCATCTCACTGCATGGATTCATGTCAACCTTGAGTCGTACATCATCCCAAGATATATAACAGTGTACAGTAAAAGCGTAATATAGAAGAGTTGATCTAGAAAGCCATAAGCCAATGGGAGAGTAGGAGTCCACTGTACTTTATGCTAGTGATACTACTTTGATTTGGGCAGCAGAGACAGATGGGTGGATGTGAAGAATTGTCTCTCTCCTCTCTGGTTATGTTAAAACCCTGTGTTTGGATAGCAGGGTGATTTTTTTTTTTCTCCAACTGTTGCAGTCACATTCTCATGGAAGACCCCATCCAATGCTTCAGCCTCACAGTTCCTGACACCTCTTTCTCCAACAACCTCCACCTCAACTTCCCTTTTGCAGCTGCTCCCATAGCAACTACTGGCCCTTGTCATCAACTGGAGTTGCTCCATTTTTGAAATCCTGAACTCTGAAATTCTCCTTTCTGACCACAACCTCTGATCCTTCTATCAGTCCTCACTCTTTCATGCCCTTGATATATGTTCTTTGGTCTCATTGGGACTCTTGGTCTCTTGACCTTTTCTTATGTGAGCAGTGTATCACTCCCTCCTAACTCCATTTCTGTTCCTACCTTGTTTGTGCAACCATTTCAACTCTGCTCTCACAAGCATGTTCAGTTCTTTCTGTCCTTTGACTTGTTTTATCTGTCTTTCTAATCTCTGGCTAATAATTTCACTCTTACTCCTTCGCTTTCTCCCTCCCCCACCTCCACCCCAGCCCACATCTCCCGTCTCCCATCTCCCTAGCTCCTTGTCTCCTCTTCTTCTGTCTCTGTCTCTGTCTCTTTCTCTTTTCATTTCTTATCCTCAGCTTTTAAGCACTATGGAAGAAAATTTTCTAACTAGGATGAGCTAGCCTACCTCATTAAAAATCCATGATTTCCATCCTCATCTAGATGATGAAGCTGTTTAGACAACTTAGGGCCAGGACCAGGGAGGGGCAAGTGAGGTATCTAGAATGCAGAATTTGAAGAAAAACTCACTGTTGGAGCCAACCATGCATTTGCTAGACCCTGAGAATGAGTGCCTCCTTAAATTTTGTGCCCTCCATGCCTCACTGGCTCACTTTAGTCCTGACCCTGATCTCTAGTTACCTCTTTCATGTGCCACTAGGATTAACCATTTTAGCCTTTATCACTGTGCTCAGTCCACCTGTTCACTCACACTAGAAGATGACTTTTTCTATTTCAGTGAAAAATGCTAGTTACCAGATTCGAATTCTCTCAACTTCTGTCTTGCCACCAAGATACCTAAACCTTCAGTTACCTTCTTTCATTCTCTTTGCCTTAAGAGAAGAGATGTTCCACACTCTTCCACCTTTGCTCTTGGTCACATCCCTTCATGAACTCACTAGAATCTCACCTGTCAATATCTTCCTCCTTTCTTGCATTGGCTTCTTGTAAATATTATTGAGTTTCTTCTTTACTAAATAGTCTTTTCTCAACCTTGCCTTCCTTCTGAGCTAGTCCTAATCACCAATGTGTGTGAAGAATGGTCTTTACCCTTCCTCATCCTCAATTTGCTACCCAAGTAGTACTATCTAGTTTTTTATCTGACTTCTGCTCCCATCGCTATAACACGTACTCTCTTGGAATTGCTGGTAATCTCCCAATGGCCACATTCATTGGTTCTTCTAAGTTTTTATCTCATCCAACCTCTATGTAGCATTGTCACTTGGACCCTGCTCTCCCTGGTGTGTGGGGCATTCCATTTTGGTTCCCTGCTCCTCTCTGGTGCCTCTTCCTTGGTTGCCTTTTCTGATATCCCTAGCACATATGGTCCTAATATGCAGCTGGTTCTCAAGTTTCATACTGGGTCTTCTTCTCATCTTACACCATACTCTTCTCTTGACTGACTGCCACTCCTGTGGCTTCAGCTTCCACCTGTACATTCCCCGATGAAACCCTTGTCATTATTTCTAGCTGAGACTTCCCATTGAACTCTGGATCAATTTCTTCAAGCACAGTATTTCCAAAACCAAACTATCTTTTTTCCTAAACTTGTTCTCTTTTTATATTTTCTCTTCTCCATTAAGGCATAGTTATTCACCTAGCTAACCAAGTTAGAAATCTAAAATCATTTTTTAAGAAAGCAAATAAAACTATATTCTTCACTTTTATAAAGCATTCAAAAAGCACACTATATACTTTTTTAAAAAGAATTATAATTCCAGTATACTTAATGTACAGTGTTTTATTAATTTCAAGTGTAAAATACAGTGATTCAACAATTCTAACCTTGCTCAGTGCTCATCACAATAAGTGTACTCTCAAACCCCTTCACCTATTTCACCCACCACCCCTCTGGTAACCATAAGTTGTCTATAATTAAGAATCTGTTTTTTTTTTTTCATTTTAATATTTTTTTATTTAAATTCAATTAGCCAAGAGTCTATTTTTTTATCTTTTTTCTTTATTTGTTTTGTTTCTTAAATTCCACATATGAGGAAATCATATGGCATTTGTCTTCCTCTGACTTATTTCACTTAGCATTATAATCTCTAAATCCATCTGTGTTGTTGCAAATGATAAGTTTCATTCTTTTTATGGCTGAGTAATATTCCACTGCATATACATACTACATCTCAAAATCGTTTTTGAATTTTTCTTTTTCATCCCCCCACCATACCTAATCAGTTGGTCATCAAAATTTTTTTCAGATTAACCCTCTTTATACACTCTGTTGACATCATAGTTTAATCCCTTATTATTTCTTGACTGAACAAATTCGGTAAGGTCTAACTGGTCACTTCATCTTGCCTATAGTCTCTCTGCTTTACATCTTTCTAAAGCACCAGGTTTGGTATTGTTACTTTCCTGATCCAAAACCTTTCGTGACTCTCCACTGACCACACGCAACTTAGATCCAGATTCCCTCGTGTGGTATTCAACATCTTTATACTCCACCTCTCCAGGCTCCTTTCTTACCTCTTCTCTTTTAACCACCTACTCTCTGGAACTCCAGCCACACTGCTTTATAGCTGCTTTCTGAACATGTTTTCATGCCCTAGAGTGTCTCTTCAACTTTCTAGTCAACTCCTGTTTATCCTTCAAGACCTGGCTCAAATGTTAGCTCTCTCTCAATAGGCTTCCTTTGTCTCTCTCTTTCCCCTGTCTTACACAGACTTTATCCAGTCTTCTATTAAAGCACGTGTTTATTGTGTTGGAAATAATAGTAGGTATCTCTGTTTTACAAGGCTTTGAACTTCTTAATTTTAGGAATCAAGCCTTGGTCACATTATCCAACCCTTGCATCTAACATGGAACTTTACATATGGTAGGTATTCAGACATGTTTCTTGAAAAAATAATTGTTCCTGCTGTAAAGTACCTAAATGGATAACTTTGGGCAGTTGCATCTTTTGCTTGGCCTAAGTCGTCTCCTCTGTAAGAGAAAGGAATTGGACTAGAGGGTCTCAGAGTTCACTGAATTTCTCTGATGCTGTGTTGGCATCTGTTGGATTTTGGAGCTCAGATGGGGAAAGCAAGGAAGAGGTAGTGGGGCAAGGATAAAAGGGAAGATAAAATGAGAAGAGCATTAAGGAAGAAAAATAAGATAGAAAAAAGTATCCCTGCTGAATCTCATGCCTTCAGAATTTTGTAACTCATTAGTAAACATTTCTGACATATCTGCTATGTGAAGGCCATAGTCCTACTTACTGTGGGGATCACAGTGCAAGTTTAAGACATGATTGTTGCCCTGAATGAGCTAGTGCTCAAGTCTGTGAGAACTGTAGATATACAAGGTTATGATTACCGGGATGCTTGAGTGAGTGTTTGATATTATCTAAGATAAGATGAAACAGAGTCTTTTGGGGATAGATGGGCATCCTCTTAGCCAGTGTAGCCAGTGGCAGTTATAGTCCTCTCATGTGAATGACAAAATGGTGCCCTCTCTTCTGGCTTGGATAACGGAGTGTGGAGTGGATTTTCCATCTCCATTCTCCACTGGCCTGGCCTGTTCAGGGCAAAACTCACACAGCTCTGTGTGGAGGTGCTGCTCCTCGCTTCCCTCCCCAGCCAATGTCTTAGAGAAGACCTAACAAGGGCCATTGACACAGTGGTGCCCAGATACTCCATGAGGATCATTGGTCAGGGGGCCAGTCTTCACAATACTGATTCAGTCATGGTGGGGCTGGTCAGACATGTACAAGGGTCACTGGGAGCTTGGTTCAGTTTTTCCTGACTTTTCCTTCCCTCCTGCCTGAAGTAAGATTACAGGACTTAATTGATTCCAGGCCAGAATTCTTACGCCAAAGGATTGATGCCAGTAATGGAATACCCCCTGTACCTCTTCCTCCATTCATGCTCAGCCTGACTGGCCTCAGCCGGTATAGGACCCTGCTGCTGCTGTAGTGGTAGTGGATATGCCCAAAAAAGTTCCAGAGGCTGGGCCATGACTTTTGCTCTGCTAGACACTCTGGCAGACTTGGGGCTGGCCAAGAGAGGGGCCACTGAGTGGCCTGTGATGGAAGGGGACTCTAGTACTCAGTGTCTTGTTGTCTGCTGTGGTTTCTGGCAGATAGGAGAGATCCTGTGAGTGACATGAAGGGCCTTCCAGTGGACTCAGTGACCTTGCTGGGCTGCCAGGCCTCTGTTCCTTCCTCCGCCATTGCTCATTTCTCTCTTTCCTCTCGACTTCATTCCCTGGTAGGCTGGCTGGGAATCAGCAGAGGGAACATGTAATTGAAGTACTTAAGAGGAATTGTTTGGGGTAGGAGGAGGCAGGGTCAAAAGGAGAACAATTAAGAAGCGATGTGATACAACTGCGCAGAGAAGAATTTAGTAGGAATATAATGATCAATTTCCTAATAATTAGGTCTCTTAGACGGCAGAATAGTTCCCCAAGAGGCAATGGTTGGAACCCCATTGCTTGGTCATTTCTAATTAGACTGGAGAAGCACTCACAGAAAATGCTGCAGAGAAAATCCCCCATGCTGGGGGATGGGCACGTGACCCGGCGGCGGGGGGGCCTCCACTATCTCTTATTTCTATGATTCATTGATGAGAACATAATTCACTGATTAGTTAGGCAGCCAAACTTTAAGGGGTTTATTGGTTTCTCACCTCAGCTCTAGGCCTTTTAAATTGACCAGATCTATTATCTTCAAAAGGCATATTCAGGGCAGGCAGTGACCTAGGTCAGAGCAGATCCTATCTCATTTCTACCAAATAAGTTTAAACAGAAGAACTGGGCCCCGTTCTTCATCTGCTCTGTAGCTGTGTGGATGAATCTGAGGTTTTACCTGATGATGTCTCCCTAGGAGTTTGATTTAGAGAAGAAATAATCCCTAGCCAGCATCCGTTTGGTAATGGAATGCCCTACCAAGAGCCAACACAGCATGCTGGTTAAATGCACTGGCTGTGGAGCCAGCCCACCCAGGGCTGGTCCTGGCTCAAGTCTTTGAGATGTGACCTTGGGCCATTTACTAACTTTTGATGCCTACTTCCTCCCTCTGTAAAACAGCACTCATAAAAATAGCTTCCTCATTTGGTTGTCGAAAGGATTAAATTGGGAAAATACATAGGACTGTGTCAAGTACTTGGCGATTCTTGGCCGTTATTATTACTAAATTATAATCATTGTTGGGGAATATGTCCTCCTTTAGAACTGCTGAATTTGTTAGCTCTGTATTTACCCTGTGCTGTTAGGAGTGGTTTGACTGTTCTGGGTGTCACTATGCATTTGAGCATTTGTCTTAGCCATTATTTATTGAGTCTTTCCTGGTGCAAGGGGAGAGATGGTCCTTGCCCTCAAAGGGTGAATGATCTTGTGTTTGTATGTGTATGTGTGGTGGGGTGGATGTTTAGGGCAAGAGCACAGATACTAAAAAGTTTGTGGAGTGCCACAAAAGACCCTCTCCTATGGGAATACCAAAGATGTAGTGATCTCATCCAATTGGGGTGTAGCCGGTGGTCCCGGGAGAAAGCCATCATGGAGGAGGTGGCGAGGAGCAGGCCTTGATGGTTGGCAGAGGGCACTCCTGGTTGACATGGATCTAGGCACTTGACTAGAGCGTGAGGTTCACAGAGGAGAGGCCAGACAGACCCACATGATGGTATTGCAGAGAACCTCGACTGCCAGACAGGGAACTACTATTTCCTTTGGTGGGCAACAGGGATCAAGGGAAGATTTTTGAGTGAAGGAGAGCCAGGAATAGAGTTGTGCTTTCCAAAGACCCATCCACAGGGGTATGGAGAAGGCAGAGCCTGGGGACAGGGAGGTCAGACAGGAGGCCCAGCATGCTCCCAGTAGTCTACATGCAGTTGGGTCCCAGAGCTTTGGCTTCTCATGTCCAGTCCTAGGTATCTTCCCTGGGTCTCCCAACCTATCCAGTGCCAGGAACCTGGCTGGAGTGCACACAACTACCTTTGTGACAGCCCAACATTTATTAGAACATGCCGTTTTATCTTTTCCTTCCAGGTTTACAGGGGCAGTATGGCAGGGTGGTTCCAGAACTGTGGTGGGGCTTTATGGAAGTGATGCAGGCACACCCCGTCTCTTCAGTCTCTCCCATTTAAGGCAACAAAAGCTGTTTCCTATAAGAATCCGATCCAAATGTTATTATTTGGGGACAAGCGGACATTTGCTTTGTGTCTGGTGGAAGATAAAGAGCTCTTGGATGTTCTTAGAGAGAAGAGGTGGCTGAAGTGGTTCGTCATTAGAAGGAAGGATGGAAAGAAAGGAGGAAGGAGTGGAAGAAGGAAGGAAGAAAGGAAGGAAAGGAAACATTTATTGGATACCTGTCCCTAGATACCTTGCCACACACACGAACTTCTGCTTTCTCATTCGCCTCATCATAATTCATCAAAGTAGGAATTCTAACGTATTAAAGATGAAAAAACTGAGGCTTGTGGAAATGAACTAACTTTTCTGACTCCAGAGCCCATGTTTTTCTAAGTTCCCATGATGACCCCTCACCAGGTGGCTGTGTATCAGGGAAAGATGCCCAGCCAGTTCAGAGAAGGTGGTCCCAACTTAAGGCTGGACCCACCAGTCTACTCAGTTCTATTCACTGTGATTCTGATCAGGGTAGCAGAAAATATTACTTGAAGGGTGGTGGGTAGTAGGTAAACCTTATTCCCACGTGTGGTCTCAGGCATCACTGGGTCTCAGGGCATGGTCACCCTCACTGTGACCTTCGCCCTCCCTCCACTTAGAGAGCCTGCTTCCTTCTTCAGTTCTTCCACTGGTAGTCTACAGAGCAGGTAGGGGAACGTGAATCACTCCCTGCGAAATCTCAGCATTACCTCTCCAGAGAAACCTGGACCTCCAGCTGGCAGCCTGAGGATTGCTGCAGAGACCATGATGCCTCTCTCCACTCCCTGGGTCTGGGCTGTATCTGTCAGATGTAAGGGGCACAATTATAAAATGTCTTCAAATCGACACACTTGTGCCATGCTAGCCTCTGTGACATTGAGGGGAAGTTCAGGTGGCCTCTGCTTTGAAGAGGAGCCAAGAGGCTGTTTGTCCCCAGTGTGACATTTGCTTTTTTACTACTTTTTTTTTTTTAAAGTTCCAAGATTTTCCCTGAGTTGCTTTCTCCCCCGTGGCCTGAAACAGCAAGGTTCTTGAATATGCTCTCTACCAAGTGTCCCACAGTCACACCCCTTTCCCATGGTTGTCTTATCTGGCCCCCAAAGCATCACAGCATGCACTCTGCCTTTCTGAAT
>NC_138378.1:67624306-67736806 GCF_054177405.1 Leptonychotes weddellii | reverse complement strand
TTCAGTTGGATGAACCTAAGTGTATAATAGATTTAAAAGCACAAATATAACTCGGTTCCTTTATCAGCGATCATTTAAGAATTGATTTATTCTCAAATAATACATTAGTAGCATTTTCCCTTTGGCATGCACTTTTCTTAAAGTGTAAGATTGTGCTTCTGTTGGTGAATAAGGAGTGAAGGCGAACTGCCGCTACCATGCTTTTCTCTTGAAAACCAACTAAAAAACAAAAAATCCTACTGTCTTGGAAACATTGCAAGGAAACAGTAGTGATGTTCCCTGCTTTTAAGAAAGCATGCACATGGTTTTGACTTTAATGTCAGAGGCCAGAGATTCTGAAGTGAAATTAACTTCTTCTTTACCTGATTGTGGATGCAGTCAGGAGGGCCGAAAAGCCCAAAAAATGGCCCAGGAGGCCTTCACAGCATGTCTTCTCCACCCCAGTGGAGATGTTAGAGAGGAAAGAATCACCTTTTAAGTGCCTACACTTTGGAATTTCTCTCAGGAGTAAAATTAATCAGTTGTCCAATCATGAATATATTATGTGTTTATATGGAGTACTTATGTGCTTGAATCTGTGCTGAATGTTGGTGGTGGTGGCCTATAAAAGAGGCTTTCCTCTGATCAAGGCCCATGTCTGTAAGAGACATAAAACAAGTCAACACAACAGTATGGTACGCAATGGACTTACCGTATCTTTCACGAAAGGAATTCTTACACTTGCCTTCATTT
This sequence comes from Leptonychotes weddellii, assembly GCF_054177405.1. NCBI lineage: Eukaryota > Metazoa > Chordata > Mammalia > Carnivora > Phocidae > Leptonychotes > Leptonychotes weddellii. Next base: position 67,736,074 of record NC_138378.1, on the reverse strand, counting down.
ATATTTCCATCCTGTGATATTTACTGAGTGGCAGTCAAGTACCAGACACTGTGCCAGATATTGAGGAAAATGTCCACAAGTTTAAAACCGTACCTTCACATTCGAAGAGATATTGTCTCATTAGAAGCCCATGTGTGAAAAAGTTCAACAGCAGTGCAAGGCTATAGCTGTAAGAGTCATGCACCATAGATATTCTAAAGATACGTAGGAAAGAGAGATATGAGGTCAAGAAGACAGTCATTTTTAGCTGCCTGTTGATCAGATTAGGTATTTAACTAGTTCCAAAAGTCTTCCTTACAGTCATCCAGTTGACAAAAAAGAAAAAGTGTTCAACTAGGTTAACAGGTTAGTGTTAATGAGCTTGTAATGGTAAATTGTAATGAAATCTGAGCAGCAATACCAGGTGCCACTTATTAAGCTCTTATTCTATGCTGGACATTGTGTGCTGAGTCATTTCCATGTACTGTCCAGCTTAATCCTCATTACAGCCTTCTGAGATGGGTACTTCTATTGTTCCATTTTACAGATGAGGGCATTAAGATTCAGAATGAATTTACTTGCCTAAATGGTAAGTGGCAGAGGTGGGATTCATACCAGATCTGTTAATATCAGAGTCATGACCTAGATGACCAGGGTCTGCCACCCAGGTTCAATCTCATGTGGCTCAGGTCCATGTCACTGGGAGGGGAGCTGGCTCTCACAGGCCTGTGGCTCTTTAGCCACATGTGTCTGGTATTATACAGGGTGAGAGCCTAGAGATGCTGGTTCAGATCCATCTTCTATCCTGGGATGAGACCATCAGTTTATCTCTTCTGGGTGGTGGGTTTGAGGAAAGAGCTGAATGATAATTCAGTGACCGTAGTATATGGCATACTGAACTTGATTTAGGGAGAAGTGGGGGCACCGGAGGGTACAAAGATGAGAACCTAAGGCTGGAATGTTTGTTATTAGAGCTGCAGCTTGTTTGGGGAAACAGAGGGATGGGAGCTTTTTTATACAAAGTCACTAAGAGGCCATGGGGATTTGGGGCTCAGCAGTCACCAAGGCTCTACCAACTTTCTTGGAAAATAATTGCTAATCAGTGAGCTGCCAGCCAATTGTTTAATTTCCCCTTAGGCTAATTGAACTCTGATCATAAACACCCCAAACCAGTGCTCTCTGACAAGGATGCCTGTGAGCTCAGTGCTCAGGGATGAGCCACACCTTGCCCATGATGGTGTCTAGAAGGTGTGGGTGAGGAAGGTCAGAAGGAGGCAACACTTTATCATTGATTTTGAAGCAGCTCCTAACTTCAGTCACTACCTCTCCTGTTTCTTGGTGGTGGGCTGTCAGGGGCTCAGAGAGTTGCTGTCACCCTCAGCTCCTGGAAAGACCAAGGAGTCCTGTTCATGGTTGGCTTTTGTGGGCTCCTGAAAACAACTTCTTGGCAAAATGTACTTCCCATTTTTCAGCAAGCACTCCAAACATCCAACTCGGAAATAAGTATCAATCCATTCCAACGATTAAAAAGATCTGATAAAGGACTTAATGTAACCACCCGGAGCTGGTGGATAACTTCAAGTAATAGAACAAAAATGAGCTGTGTGATTCTGAGCAAATCACTTCAAGTCTCTGAGCCTCAGTTTTCTCTTCTGAACAGGGATAGTGAGATTACCTGCTGTCGGGGCTGTCAAGAACATTAAAGAAGACACCTAACACTGTCAGCTTTGAGAATTCCCGCTAAAAACGAGGCTCCTTTTAGTCTTTCAATGAGAAGATCCATTGAGCCCAGAAGCTGAAATCCTGTGGTCAATTCTTGGTTTTCTCCCTGAGTTTGTTTTTAGGAGCAGGGACATGGTTCACATAAAGATATCACATGGTATTATTAGGAAAACTCATTTTTTTTTCCCAAGAAGTTTTTGATATTTTTAGCAAAGCATGATACTCATAGATGTGGTTCAGATCCATCTTCTATCCTGGGACGAGACCGGGCTTCTACCTCCTGATTCAGAGCCCAAATATCCACTCAGTGTCCTCTTCTAGGTCAGCCTGGCCCCTCAGCTTGTGTGTCCACCTCCATAAGCGGGCAGGTACCTCAGGAGCCTACAACTAGATGGGCCGCTAGATGCTACCATCTTGCATATACCTCTCCAGACCTGTAGACACACGCCAGTTACCAGGAGCCCTGGGCACTCAGCCTGGGTTATGAGTGTGAGCAGTTTCCAGAAAACCAAGATGGTGGGTCAGATTAGGACTCCCCTGTCTTCCTCTTGGATTCATTATAGGCTCTGGTGAGAAAACAGGCAGTTAATATGTGGACTTCCTGTGCTTAAAACGCTGAGAGTGTGTATAGATATATATATATTTTTTCTACACTTTAAAAATACATATAAATGTAACACTCTTCTTTGCTCATAATGAACAAAATGTCCAAAGTAGTGCTTAAAATATATTTTGAACAAACAGAAGCTGCATCTGGAAACATGGTTAGTGGGAAGTACAACCGTTTGGAGGGGTTTAATTTTTTTTTTTCCTTTTCCTAAGCAAATGCTCTGAAAAGTTCATTTTATATCAGAACAGCTTTTTCTCGAACCTGTTTTAAAGTTAATTATCAAAAGCTTACATCTTCTATCTCTTGCCTATGGATCCCTGCTGGGTTTGTTGTTTAGCTTTCCTTGGGAAAGAGTCGCTCTATAGAAGATCATCTACATGATGTCACAGTCCAGGGACTCTAACCGTCCTAGCTAATCAGCTTAGAACATCAGTACCTCCTTAATGTGGGATTTGGGACCTTCTGGATGCAGGGCGAGGAGCTGAACTAGTCTGCAAGCACATCACTTTATTTCTTTTGCTTTAAGCAAGAATAATTTGCCTTTTTTTCTCTCATCTTTCTCCCTTGTTGTTTTGCTCTTGAAAACTGTGCAGCAAAAGCAACCTCCAGGGTGGACACTAAATCTTCTGATGCAGGCAGAGCAGTGATAACATCTGAACTGAGGGTGCTTTTCCAGGGCATGCTTGACAGATGTAGCAGGGCCTTTTAGGATTTAGTGCTGGAGCATATCTATTACCCATGCCGCGGCGCAGCTTGGCAGGAGCTGTGTGGTAATCTCCCATGAATTCTGTCTGACTTATCAGAGCTGCTGAGCAGGTTGCTGTAGGACGCAGAGGCTCTGCAGCCAGTTGGGGAAAGGCAGACCTTCTGCTGGAAGCTCTTTGAACTCTCTTCTCTGGGCACATTTCCCAGGTGGGCTTCTCACTGCCCCGGAATGTGTCATCTGGCCCTTTTGCTTGTGGAGATATCATGTCAAATTTGTGTTCACCCCACTGGCTTCTTAGTGTACAGTTTCAAGAGACCAAATTTAATTTCTGATATGGCTAATAGGGCCAAAGTGATTGCTTTAATGGAGTGGCGGCCTGCCCGAGTCTTTGACAAGAGGGAGTAGGGATGATACACACCAAGATTTCTTTCTTCCTTCTCTTTCTTCCCTCCCTCCCTCCCTCCTTCCCTCCATCCTTTTCTCCTTACCCCCTTCCCTCGCTCCATGTCTTCCTGCCATCCGCCTGCCTTCTCTTTTCATCTCTGGCTCTGACAGAGGCCTGTCTTCTCTCCAGGTCTCCTCACCTAGCTCCTGCCCCACGAGCCTCATTTGGTTCTACCAGAATGTGCTGTTCGACAACTCTGTCCTCCTCTGCTCTAACAATTACCTTGGCATTTTATAAAAATACCAAGATTGATCACAAACACCAAATTGTTTAGATCACAGATTAAAGTTTAATTTTGGAGTTTTGCTGTAGGGTTAGAATTAGCTTCAGAGTGTGTGTCGCATAGGAGGTGCTGTAATTTGTTTTAAGGATAAGGCCTTCGGGCAGCTGTGCATAAAATGAGTATGATTCCTTATTCCCACAGTTGATTTTTGAATGGGAGTGCAATTAGAATTTTTTCACCCAGAAGCACATACAGTCAGAGCAAAGATAATACCTTGAATGCATATCAGCCTAAGAGACCTCTCCTGGAAATATATTTATTGTTCACCAAGTCCTAATGCAAAGAGATCCACGCTTTCCTTAACAACAATAAACTCACCCTTTAATTTGAAGTCTGGTGTGTTTGTAGAGACTCTTGCAGTGTCCTTGTTATTATCAAGTGAGACTTCGATGGTGAATTTTAATGTCACTCTTCGGTATGTACAACTGTTTATTTTTCTTCACAGAATAGGACCTATAGAAACCAAACTCTGGTAAAGCAGTGGTCTCTCTCCATATCCTCAGTGGCTGCAGAGGTTTTTCCCGCCATGCCAGGGAACCCCACTCCTGAGTGGCATGGAACAGCTACCTCCCTTACAGAGTGGTATGTAGATGATACTTTTCGATGAATGGTGCTGATCACATTTGTTTCCACTGGAGGAATTTGGAACCAATGTCTGCAGAATACTCATTTAACCTAGGGAGCAGAGGTGATTGCCTCTTGGTCATGTGGATGTTGTGGTCACTGAAAAAAAGGATTTGGTTTCACTGACTGGTCAGTATGTGTAGGGGGGCAACTCCATTGGCCTCTGCATTAGAAGTGGGGACTTAAAACACATCCTGCTGAAGAAAATTCTAGCAGAAGCATCTATCTGTTTCCCTTTCTTTCTATTTAATGCATTTCTTTTAAAGAGTAGTCTCAAGAGTCTTTGCTCCTTGAGGAGGGTTTCTTTCTGGAAATCAAGATGTTAGAATATCTATATTGATTTAGGGTTTCCAAAGTTGAAAGGCTGTGTACATTTTTTTGTGGGGGGAGAAACCGATTTCACTGAGGTCTATGGTTTGAGTAGATATGTAATATCCCTGCTGCATGCCTTTGTTGTCTTTATCTGTATCTTATAGACTATTTGGTGTCACTTTCTGAAGGAAGCTCGAGACCATCAATTGAACAGTCAGTCACCTTACCTCCCTCTGGACCCCCCTCACTTCCATCTCAGCAAATTTATCAAGTGACTTTCATTTTCTGTCAGACAAATATTAAACACAAGTTTTGGTTATGAAATTATAATACATTTGGGTTATGATATTTATATTGATGGAGACAAAGGCCACTTTATTTATAATCAGGTCTAGAGAACATAAATCTACACCAAACCTCCTTTACTGAACACAAATACACCCAAAGTAAATGGCCACCGAAGGCATTTTTGGCTCTTCTATGTGATGGTGTGATTTGGATAATTCAAACAGGCAGCCCATGTGTTGAAAGAGTTGGGCTGGTTGTTGGCCAGCTGACTTCATTTAAATGTTCCAGTGGGCAGTGCTGTAGAACAGATAGGAAGAGTGGTGTGGCCTGGTGACTCTCACCCAGGCTATTAAAGAGATGAACACCCTTTTTGTAGGCTGGATCCTTGCTTTCCCAGAGAGATACTGAAATTGATGGGAAGGTGGAATTTAGTCAGGTGAAGACCCTCACGTTGTTGCTACCCTTTCCTTGCAAAGAGGAATCCCATGGCACTTTGTTCACCCTTGAAAAGCTCTCTCTCACGGTCTCACTCTTTCATGCAGCCATTGCTAATATAATCCTCTCATTTCACTTATACCCTTTCTGATTTGTCCTAGAATTCAGAAAACATCAGGCTTTATACCATCTGATTCTTTGAATAAAAATTGTTAACTTTTTCTATGCATATATACCACTTGCACATATTTTTTCCTTTTTGGAAACTTGAAGTCACATTTCTTTGTAAACTGTTCTTTTATTTGTTTTCTTTTTGTCTTTACCTAAGAACATACTTTGGATATCTTTTGCACATAAGTATCTTTCTACAGTGTCACTCTTAACTGTCCACCTAGTGTCCACTGTGTAGCTATGACAAATATCATTTAACCAATCTCCCCAATGTTGGGTATTTGGTAATCTTCATTTTTGACTTTGATCCATAGTTACTATATCACATAGGACTGTGCCTAAATCTTTGTGTACTTTAAAAAAATTTTTTTATTTATTTGAGAGAGCGAGAAAGCATGGTGGGGAGGGGGAAAGGGCAAAGGGAGAGGGAGAAGCAGACTCCCCACTGAGCAGGGAGCTCGACTTGGGGCTCAGTCCCAGGACCCTGAGATCATGACCTGAGCCGAAGGCAGAGGCTTAACCAGCTGAGCCATCCAGGCGCCCCCTTTGTGTACTTTTCTTGATTATGTCTGCAGAATAAGTTTCTAGAAGTAGAATAGTTGAGTCAAGGAATATTAAAAAATTTTAGTGTGTTTAAATAATTTTGTCAAATTGTCCAATAGAATGATTCTACCAATTTATATTCCCACCAGTTGTCATGTATGAGAATACATTTGTCCTGACACCTTCAATGTTGTCATTTAAAAGAAATTAATAATGATTTGATCGGTTAAAATTGGTTCTGTTGTTTTGGTTTGCATTTTCTCAAATTCTTTTAATTTTTTCTTAGAATCTGTATTTGATGTCATTCTCTAGTTGTTCTGATTTGCATGATGATGTTCCTTCTTTTACTCCTGGGGACAGAGACTATGGTTTTCACTTCTTAACACAGGAAGCATAGTGGTGAGATGTGGTGGATAATTGAATTAATTTGAAATGTAAGAAAAGATTGAAGGCCCATATCTCTTTTGTAGTAATTATAGTTCAGAAATTTGGGAGAAGGATTAAAAGTGTATGAATTTCCATTAGAGATTGGAAAAGCTTAAGAAATCAAACAAAATCAAGTTTGAGAGGATGTGAGTCAATAAAATGTTTTATATATTGCTAATGGTACAACCGCTTTGCAAAATAATTTGGCACTGGTGAACATTGGCCCACCCTATGACCTAGCAAACCCACTTCTAGAAAAACTCTTGCACATTTTCATGAATGTTCATAGCTGCCCGTCTCAGCCTAGCAAAAAATATGGGCATTACTTAAATGCTAATCATCAAGAAGATGGATAAATATACTCTATTATACAATGAAATACAATATATGCTATAACATGGATAAATCTTACAAAATAATATTGAGTAAAAACAGTGAGTTTCAGAAAACCACATGTGGTATGATACCATGTTTTTGGTTCTCAAGAGCAAACACAGCGAGCTTCAGCTTACACACATTTGTGGTAAAACCACACTTAAAACAGTAAAAATTAGGAGTTTGATTATATTTGGAGGAGGAGAGGAAGGTGGAGAAAGGAGGGGAGAGGTATATTTCCAAGTGGGTGAAGGTTAATCATAAGATTCTAACTTTTTTTTTTATTAAAGATTTTATTTATTTATTTGAGAGAGAGAGAATGAGAGAGAGAGAGCAGGAGAGGGGGGAGGGTCAGAGGGAGAAGCAGACTCCCTGCCAAGCAGGGAGCCCGATGTGGGACTCGATCCAGGGACTCCAGGATCATGACCTGAGCCGAAGGCAGTCGCTTAACCAACTGAGCCACCCAGGCGCCCCAGATTCTAACTTTTTAATTGGATGGGAATTCACAAATATTTGTTATATTATGCTTTATAAGTTACATATGTGTTATTAATAAATTTGATTGTTTCAGATAATCTAAGAGATAATAAAGGAAAGAAATAATGAAAATAGAAGGGAATGCTGGTAGCAGAGGGCAGTTTCTTAAGTCTTCTTAAAGAAAAAGTGTCTTTTTCCTTTGCTGTTATGGTTGCTAATTTTCTTAATCCCCACTCCTAAAACTCTTTTTTGAAGTCATTGGTGAAAGTGCTTATTAATGGACAAATGTCCAAGGTTTGCTTAGTGCTCCTACCTCCCTCCTGTCCCCTAATGATTTCTTCTCTGACAAGCATTGCCTGGTGGATTGGGTAATGGGCTGGAATAACTTGGTCACTGATGCCTTTCTGGCCGGCTAACACTGTTCTCAGCCACCAGGCAGGCTGAATGGGTGACTTTTGGAAGTCACAGAGACAAAGTTATTTTCTGGTCAAAAAAACCTTTTACATTTGATTCCATACGTTACTTTCCTACCTGCCCTCAATTACCATTCTGAATGCAGGATATAATTGGGTAGTTGAAATATTTTTGCTGCAAGGGAGAGGGAAGCAACCTGAGAGCAGCAGGGAGGAGCTTTTCAAAACACAAAACTCCTCAGTGTCTTCAGGAAGTTTTGCATTCGTGTATCTAAAATGGTTAGTTCTTTTTGACTTTTTGGAAAGTTTTCTGTTTTCTCTTTGTGTATTGTAGGTGATTTTGTCCTCTAGGAGACTTGGAGTGTCTGGAGACGGGTTTTGGGTTTGGGGGGGGTTCTACTGACATCTAGTGGGTGGAGGCCAGGGGTGCTGCTAAACATCCTACAATACACAGGACAGCCCTCACAACAAAGAATCATCTGGCTCAAAATATCAACAGTGCCAAAGTTGAGACAGAGCTGGGGACAGAGGTTCTTGGGGTTCCTGAAGAATGGTAGTGCTCTCTGCAAGTTGATATATTCAGTAGAGTGTAGGGGCATCAGACAGGCAGAGAATAGTCACACTGGTCTCTGATACCACACTGGCATGGCTTTGTGGTCCACTCTGGCTTTTTGTCATCTACACGCAGTTGTAACTTTGCTAAATTACCTTCCTCCAGTTGAGCATAAGCAACTCGAGGGCGGGACCCATGGCTCATGCTCTTTTGCATCTTCCACGAAGGTCTTATAAAGTAGGTGCCCTATAACGTTCAGCTGACTAAGTAATGAAACAGTCTCGCTTCAAAAGTAAAGTTGAGAACTTTGTTCACAGAGGGCTGGTTGGGAGGAACTTTGAGGGTTGAGAAGAGCTTGGTGTAGGGGTCGTGGCCCAGGCAGAGGTATTAACTCTCTCTCCCAAGCCCTCAAGGGTTGTGGATTTTCTTTTTTTTTTTAAGGTTTTATTTATTTGACAGAGAGAGACACAGAGAGAGAGGGAACACAAGCAGGGGGAGTGGGAGAGGGAGAAGCAGGCTTCCCGCTGAGCAGGGAGCCCAGTGCAGGGCTCCATCCCAGGACTCTGGGATCATGACCTGAGCTGAAGGCAGATGCCCAATGACTGAGCCACCCAGGTGCCCCTAGGGTTGTGGATTTTATAAACGTTGTTGTACAAGGGGTCATCTCTCTGGATTCCTTCATTCAGAGGAAGAGAGTAAGACTAAGAGAGGCTGAGTATATTGCACAAGTTTGCACAGCAGTGTACTGGCAGATGTGAAAGAAAGGCTCCATCCTGGGGCTTCCTGTTCACCGAGCTGTGCAGCAAGTTCTCTTCTTAAGGACCTGCACGAGGCCCTGAAATATAGGGCTCATGATTTTCAGGGATGATGTATGTTCTTCTGCGTATGTGTGTGCACATACACTGAATATCAGGTATTTGAGCATACGGGTTCCCTGGCCTGTCCCTGACCCTGGCAGGGAAGCCTGGGTCCCTCTGTTCTGGGTACTGCTGTACATCCTGTCCTGCCCTGACCATAACGCTTAACCATATCTTACTGCGCTTGTCAATTTAACATCTGTCTTCCATGCGAGCTTTGGGAGGACAGGAACTATATTTGTCTCATTCAATGCTGAACACATAAAAGATGCTCCATAAATGGTTTTCTGTGAATAAATACATAAATATTACATCAAGGATGGCCATTTTGGGCTCAATTCTGAGGAGGATGTTGTTCGGGTGGGGCCCTTGCTGGCGAAATAGAGATTACTGAAAGGGGTGGAATTGTTGAAGGCAGATTTTACCTAGGTGGCAAATGTCGGGAGCACAGCAACTCCAGGGTAGGCAGGACTGGAAAGGTGTGGCTGGTAGGACAAATACCACGCTGGCTATGCCTTCATGAAACCTGAGAGCCCTGATGACAGAGAACCTAGTTCAAGAAGTAGCCCCATCCTCAGTGTGATTTTTTTATTATGGGGGGGGGGCATTGGTATCTGTAGGGTTTTTTTTTAAGGCTATAGTATCTGAGCAGTCCACCCACAGCTTGTTATATGGAAGATGAGATAGCTCATTATCCTGAAAATTCTTCAATACCTGCTCATAATAGGGTCAGTTAAGTACAGAGTGTCTGCTATCATTCAGAATCTTCTTACTCTCATTGAAGTTAAATCCAACATTATTTTCACACACTATTTTTCTTCATCTCCCAATCTGGGTGGTGGGGAATACACAGGGCATTAAAATGGACATCAATTCAACTTGAGATGAACAGCTCCTGCCCTAGTCGCCTTGATGCTTCTCTAACTTCCGATGGACTCGGTTCACTAGGAAACCATTTCAGATGGATTCTTTTGGGCTCAGTGTTTATGTAGAATGACTCTCTGCTCTACAGAGGGCACCAAAAGAGAAGCAGAACAGAGAGTGGAGAGGGCAAGCAGCATTACTTTCTGTTTTCCCTGGAAGCATCTGAAAGAGGAGAGAAGTCTGAGAAAGTTCCCATCCTAGGACTAACTTCTCCCGAGTCCCCGGGCCTTTTAGGACTCAGCTTTCTCAGATGCCTCGTTTCCTCACTGTGTCATGAATATGTCCCCATCAAACCCCCTTCTAGTTTCTTGTTCACGCTGTTATCCAATGTGACGAGCTCTCCCTGCATCCTTCCACGAAGCTAAGTCTGAGGATCCCTGGTTGCCCTTCAACACCTGCTCAAGTCCCCAGTCATCCATGAAGCCTCTAAGAGGCAGAACGGGGGGTGGGGGGGGGGTGGGCGGGGCAGGCGGCATTGCTTCCAGTTGTCCATGAGGGCGTCTGAGTGGGGCGATAGCTGTGCTTGTAGCAGACGTCATAAAGCTTTTCACTTTATTATAGTAACCTCTGACAATTATTGAGCACTTACTGTAGACCAGGTGAGGCTTTAAGCACTTTTCAAGCTTTATTTTATTCATTGCTCACCCTTTGAGATAGGCGCTATATTATCTCCCCTTTAGAGGGGATAAATCTGAGGCACTGTGAGTGTAAGTCATTTGCTCAAGGTTATGTAGCTAGTGAGCGGGGGAGCTGGGTTTGAACCTGATGGTCTGACCTCAGAGACTATGATCTGGTGATACTGTGTCCGATTCTGTGGTTGAGTCAGAAGAGAGCTGGACCGGAAAGCAGAGGACAGAAGTGGGTGTTTTAGTTTTCCTCTCTTCAACTGTTGGGCTCTGGGCAAGTGCCTTTGTTTCTTTTTGAACCTCAGTGTCCTCATTTATAAAATAAGGAGAATAAACCAGCATACATAATATTACATGTGCCACAGAAAGCATATTTATTCATGAAAGCTATTGCTAAACTCTTATCCCTATGTAAAGTTAGGATTCTGTATTACTCAATGTGACATTATTGGCTATTGTTACCTGGTTATGGGACTGTCTTGCCAAGAGCATTTTGTATTCATGTGGCCATAGGCTATGTCTGACGCTTCTGTAATATCCCACTGTACCACTCACTGACCTGGCCACTGCTTACCTTTTAAAATGTGCCTTTTAATAGGTGCCATCTATTTTCTTCGTTAGACCCTAGTCCTCATCAATACCTGTAACTGTTACTCCTCTAAAATCTTGATTTCAGGCCTTGCCTTTCTAATCACTATATCCTCCGTTTTCAGTACCGCCTCTTCAGTACTCTTCAGTCCCAGGGGAACTTTCAGTCCATGGACTCCACCACCTGTCCATTCCCCTTCTCAAGCTCAGATTTCATGGTAATTGATACAAACACATATCCTTGTATGGATGGTGCCCTCTTCTCTATTCTCTTTCCATTGCATTTTCCTGTCAGAACTCCAGCTCTCTACTTACCCTGGACGGACACCCGAGTAGCTAAATGTGGCTGGAGAAATTGCACACACAACTGTGCTGACTTTGCATTTATGATGACAAATCTTAGTACTGCAGTTTTACCACATGTCCTTTGTGAATATACTTGCCTTCACTTCAAAATACTGTTTCAAACCCCACTTCCTGCAGAATGCCAACTCTTACCTCCTTTGTGTTGAGAATCTCACTTCTTATTTCCCAGAGACAAATAGAAGCAAATGAATGAGGGGCCTTTCCTATGGGAGCCATGAAATGAACTGGCCTCCCTTCATGGGGACCCTTGTGGTCGGCCTTCCTCCTGAGTGGATTCCAGGCTTCTGACATCACAGAGCTCAGCCCCATGCCCGCCACCCTATAACCAGACTGGCCTGTGCCATTTCTCCGGCATGCCAGGGCCCTTCTGTCTCAGGGTCCTCACATTTGCTGTTTTCTCTTTCTTGTGCTCTTCCTCCAGATCTTTGCCTGGCTCACACTTCCTAGTCCATGGGCCTGCTCACACATTGTACTCTAACCAAGCTTTTCCTGACAACTCTTTCTAAAATAGTGCTCCCTCGTGTGCCATCACTTGCTACCTCCTTAGTCTGTTTTAGTTTCTTCATAGCACCAATCATGTTCCTTTTATTTGTTTACTGTCTGTCTTCCCCAAGAGAATGTGGACACCATAACAATGGGAGAACTTGTCTTTCTTGTTCCCTGCTATTTTTCTAGCACCCAAAAAAGCCCCTGGCATATAGTGGGTACTCCTTTAATGTCTACTGAATGAATGAATGAACAAGATTAGGACCTAAATAATCTTGGATAAATCACTTTTTTTTTTTTCTTAATTCAGAGACAGAGAGGGAGTGCGAGTGGGGCAGGGGCGTGGGCAAGGGGCAGGGGGAAAGGGTGAGAGAGAATTTTAAGCAGGCTTCACACCCAGTGTAGAGTCCGGTGTGGGGCCCAGTGTGGGGCTTGATCTCACAACCCTGAGGTCATGACCTGAGCTGAAATCAAGAGTTGGGCGCTTAACCAACTGAGCCACCCAGGCGCCCCTTGGATAAATCACTTTTATTGTCAGTTTTTCTCATCTATAAAGTAGGAAAATTGGCTCCCCATTGATGCCTGTTCTGTGTTCTATTCTTCCTAAATGAAGGCCTTTTGGGGTAACTACAGACATCATCTATGATCCCGCCACAAGTTTAATGTGTGTTTAATGCCCAAAGGTTCCGTGTGAATCCTAAAGGAATCTGCTTGTCTGGACTTCTGTATTGTTTGGCTGGAGTGTTCTAGTCATGGAACTCGAACAGTAGAAGATAAATTGAAAATGCTGTGGACATTTGAAGACATTAATGCCAAGAGATCACAAGGGAATTTAGTAAAGGCTCCTTTCCAGGTTAGGATGACTTCACAAAGCAGGCAGGTTGGATTCTCAGCCAGGCAGTAGGCTCTGTGGAGAGTGTGTGCTATATTGGGCTGACCATGCTCTAGGGTAGTCCCATATGGCTGTGTGTCCAGCGACCCCTCTGTTCCCTCACACCTCAGCCTGACCAGGTATTTGTCCCCTAGAACTTGCAGTTTCAGTCTAGGCAAGAGGGAGGCATTTGTGTTCCCAATCTGGTTAAGGAGAGTCTGTGAACTGTGATGTAAATCCCAAAGTTAATAATAATAATAATAAGTACTTTTCCTTGCACATGTGCCTATCTTCCACAGTGCCATGTGTTTTTTACATTGTCTAATTTAATCTACCCTGTGGGGATTTTAAGTACAGCAGGTACTATTGCTGTCCCAACCATTTCCCCGATCCCACCTCTGAGGTCACCTGTAGATGCAATGGACATTCCTTATGCCCATTGTTACCTTCTTACCTCAAGCCCCCATGTTTCTCAGTTTCTCTGCCAGAGGGATTTTTCTTCTTCTGTGTAGTAGCTTGCTCTGCTCACATTCAAGACAGCCTAAAAGTATAGAGGTCTTAATGCCCCCAAGGGCAGTCTTTAATAATAAATAAAATAAAATTGGTGGATATATACCCCAGTGTCTCCATCCTTTGGTGGGATATTTTTGAGGTGTGTTAGACACATGTCCTAAAAAGGTCCTGAGGAGATAGAACCTCTTTGCCCACCATGATAACTGGCTCATGTCCTGGCTCTTCTCCCATCCTTGTCTTGTTTCCTTCTCTCACTTACTTGTGTTTCTTGCAGTCACCTCCCAAATAAATATTTGAGCCCAAATCCTTTTCTCAGGGTCTGTTTTTGGGGGAACCCAGACTAAGGCACCAGTTGATTCCCGTTTCGCAGATGAAGACCTTGCAGGGAGAAGCAGAGGAACCTCTATGCCTCTAGTTCATATTTCCTCTTACCCAGAGTGGAGCTTCTGAGCCTGGTTCTCATCCCTCCAGATGAACCATAACCATCTTTAGCCATCAGGTCCTTGAGCCTAGGCCCTGGTGTCTCTGAGATATGAAAGCATTCAACTGTGTTTGCTGTCTGGCAAGGAACAGGTATCCCTGTGGGCCTGGAGGTGGAGCTCATGTTGAGACATGCAGCCAAGACATCTAGGCCCACCTGGTTGAAAACAGCATGACACACATTCTGGAAATGCCAGCTTCAAAGTCTGGGTAGACGTGACTGGACAGGCTGTATTTGTCCTGCTGTGTTCCATGTTGCAGTGACTCAGGTACAGGTATGACTTTTTTCGTTCCTAGGGTCTCTCCTCCACCCCTAGAGATCTGGGCTGTGTGTGGGTCACAACATATCCTTTGGAGGGAACCTTTTAGCCCAGAATGTTGGAGGGAAGGAGAGAGGCTTGCCAGCAGGGGTGGTGGAACCCAAGCCGGTATTTGGAACTGGGAGAAGTGGGAGGATTTTTGAGGAGGAAATATTGGGGGAAGGAATAGGATAATGCTGTCTCAATCTCAATGATTCTCTGGGCCTTGCACCTTCCTTAATGACATTATAGTGGTTGCAGGACTCTCTGTATGGAGAAGCAAGCCTTGCTTGGTTAGGAGGAATATGTGGCAAGAGTGTTAGACTCCACTACAACACAGGAGTAATGCCTCGGAGCCCATGGTCTGTTATGGGGGATGAAGTGGGATTATAACAGATGCGAGGACAAGCTCTGTGTGGTGCTTGACTCAAAGCACAGCATACCTTGGCCTCTTGCCTGCTGGTCTTCCTATGTGCCTTTCCATGGAATGGCAAATAATTGAAAGGGAAGGTTTCTCCCCCTTTATGTCTGTGATATGGAATGTGTAACAAAGTATGCAGGAGAACCTTTTATGAGAAATGTTCACTGCAGGAAAGGTCTTGATTATTTTGTGGGAGGCTTCCCTTTCCCCCTCTGTAAACTGAGAAAAGTAGGTAGTGAGCTGCTTATGAGAGGGATACCAGGTTCCCAGCTTTCTAATCTGGAAGGGCATTGATCCCTGAATGTTGGCATGGGTGAGAATTATCTGGGGAAGCTTGTTCAAATGCAGATGATCCGGTAGTGTCTACAGAGATTCGGATTTAGTAGGTGTCTACACTGTAATAAGCAACACCAGTGATTTTACCTGCTTCTCCTAAGAGGCCACTTTGAATGTCCATAATGCGGGAGACACTGGCACCCCCAAATTCATGAAGACCTGCATTTTCAGAGTCCCAGCCCTGGTGTGTGAGGGGTCACTGACAGGCAGGAAGTTTCCCTGTGCAACAGGCCATCAGTGACAGATAGCTTTGCCAGACAAGTTCTTAGCAATAACAGAATGGCTCCTGGCCAGGGATTCCCATCTTGTGAGCTTTATCCCCTCCTCCAGAGGGGACAGTTCCAGGGCAGAGTCTTGGCATCTCTTCAGAGGGAATCCACCACTTTTAAATCAGTTCTTCCTTAACCCAGATATAGGGGCAGAAAACTTACCCTCAGCTTTGACCTCATGCCTTCCTCCTGACAACCCAGTTCAAGTGTCCTGCCCCAAGTCTTGGATTGCATATTTGTCCCTGAGCTGGCCAAGAATGTGGGGGCAGCCCAGCTGTAATTCAGTTTACTTTCATGGGTAGGGATGGGAAAGGTCTTGAGGATTCTTGGTGGGAAGGGCTGGTTTCCTCTTCCCATCCTGGACAAAGGTGGTCATCTTCTCAAGTCCATAGCCATAAAAGTCCCACGACATGTCCAATCCCAAGGCAGCGGGGCTGTGTGGTGAGCTCTGACATTCACTGCAGACCAGCAGTCTCCTTGCTGCATTGTGTGGAGGGCCTTTGCCTTTCTGCTTTGGTCCTTCTGTGTCTGCTTTCTGCAGTACCCACTTTCCTCTCTCCTCTCCCTTCCCTTTTGCTTCTCCCTTTTACTCTCTCTGCATTTTCCAGCCCTCTGCAATTGAAACATCTGTCTTAAATCGGCAAGGCTAGTCCAAATGTTTATAGGCTTATTTAATAAGAAGAATAATGATAAGTGCTTCTGTTTGTTTTCCTTAGTGCTCCCCAGGCAGGAAAAAAAGGAAACCCTCTGCCTAGAGGGAAGCTGCAGTCACCCTAAATTTGTATTCTTAAAGAGGAGGAGAAGACCAATATTTTGATTATAATAATCATTCATCAGTGTTGGCCAGATAGCTTGCTATCATCCCATTAGCAGTAACCTTGCTACGGACTGAAGCCTAAGGGATGAGAGCATCTTTGGGGGTTGGGTGAAGTGAGAGATGGTTGAATTGCCCATTCTAAGCCCAAGTGGGTCCATATTTTTTTTTTTTAACAATTGTATTGAGGTATGATTGACATACAATAAACTGCATATTTAAATTGTACAACTTGATACATTTTGATCATTGCACGCACTCGTGAAACCAGAGCCACAGTGAAGTTGGTGAACATTTTTATTCCTCAGAGGTTTTCTTGTCTTTTTGTAAACCTTTGTTCTTGTTCCTTTGGTCCCCTCTATCATCCCCAAATAGTCATTGATCTGCTTTCAGTCACTATAAATTAGTTTGCATTTTATAGAGTTTTATGTAAGTGGAATCAGGTAGCATGGGCTCTTTTTGACTGACTACTTTCACTCAGCCTGATTATTTTGAGCTTCATCCATGTTGTTGTGTTCAGTAGTTCTTGCTTACTGCTGAGACATGTTATATTGTATGCATAAACCCTAGTTGTCTGTCCAGTCATCTCTTGATGGATATTTGGGGCCTTTCCAGTTTTGCCTATATAATAAAGTTACCATAACATTTGCATACAAGTCTTTGTATAGGATAATGCACATTTTATTTTGTACTGGGTAAATACATAGGAGTGGAATGCAGAGCCATGTAGTTTTTAAGAAGCCAAAGGAGTGATTGGAAAGAATCTGGGTCTGGCAGTCAGAAAATCTGGGTTTAATCTCAGTTTTTCTAGTTACTGGCTGTGTGACCTTAGAGAAGACACTTAACAACTCTGGATGCCGAGGTGTCTGTCTTTCAAATGACCTGAAAACTAATCTCTGTCTCTCACGTGTAGATGAGAGGAAGACCAAGGGGCATAGTCCAGGATACTGCCAAGTTTAAAGGCCCCGTAGTGCACTATGGAGCCATTATCAAGAATAAGCTCCCAGAAGTGATAATTCTGTGCTTTAGGTCATGCTTTGCCAAGAGAGGGAACTGTCCAAAAAGGCTTTGGAGGTGAAGAATTGCATTTGGTGTTTTCTTGTTGATCCTAACTACAGTTTCTCTCTTTCCCTGCCTTCCATGTACCGCCCCCCCCCCGCCCTGCCCATCTCCTGTTATGGTCCTCTCACAAAAACAGACCCATTGAGCAAGTGTGAATTCTTAGAGGCATCTAGTGAACTAACTTTCCTCCCCTGTCTTTGGTTCATAAATTCAGATGGTAAAAGCAAAGCAGAAGGGTAGTATCATAGAGTTTAGACCTTAAGAACAGCTCTTAGAGCTCTTAGAACTCCGAGAAAAAGTTGTCAAAGACCGCTTGTATATATGGGTCTGGTTTCTCAGGGCATGTGCTCTTCTAAGAAGTGTTATGCATAGTGGTTAGTGTCTTTGGGGTGTGACAGGCATGTGTTTGCATTCAGATTTCACATGTGCTGACCAGTATGTCGTGGAGATACTTCCTCACCTACAAGCCTCCATTGATTCTTCCGTCAAATAGGAATGTTTACCCTCCTTGATTGTTCTAAGGATTAACTGAAGTAAGGTGCACACTTATCCTTTGAAAGTATCCAGTTTTGTCAGACCTTTGTAGCTATCTTTCTTCCCAGACTGCCTGTCTTTAGGAACAGATGACCCTTCCATGGATGAATTGGGTGCTCCTATACATTATGTGAGTTGGGGTGGCAAAGGTCATCCCTCATTGTCAAAATATCATCCTCCATATTTGAAATCCCTAGTGTTGGTCACAATTTTGAGTTAAGTTGGTGTGCCACCAGAAGGTAACTTTAAAAGGGCAGGTAAGTTTACTTCACAGCAATCATTCATGATTTAGTGTATAAATTACACCATTTTCCTAGCAACTATCTTCAGAATACAGGTTATAGAGTGAGCATAGGGAAGGGTGGTTGGACCTACAGAGGCCTGGACCATACTGGAGAAAAGTAAGGGCATCTAAATAGATACAAAATGACAAATTTCACCTTATCGCTTATTTCTAGGGCTCTTTCTGGCCAGGGGTGGCAGTTTACTCTGTCATTTCAGTGGTCCTGTTGAAGACCTGTTCTTTATCTCCTTCAAATATTCCACTGTTCTCTTCTTTCTTCCCAAACCCATCCGTATGTCTTACTCTACCACTGGGGTAAGTCTCTTACTAGATCAAACAATACTCTATTGGATGAGAGTTTCTTTTGCATATGCTACTTCATTTATTCTCAAGCCCTTTTCTGTGTATCAGAGAAGAAAACAGATGGTGCTATTTGTACTATAAAGATGGGGAAAAAGGAGGCCAAGGCTCTTTTTCATTATCTCAAATTTAGTGGCCAAATCGAGTGGTCAAATGTTCAGGGTGCAAAGATACCGAGGCTGCCGCCTAGGTGAGAATCTAGACTCAAAGGTCTTCTCTGGTGGGGGTTGACTGTAGTCAGAGGAGGCTGATTCATACCAGAGACAAAATTGGAGAGAGGTCCCCCATCTTTTCTTCTGAGTGTTAGGAGTTCATAGTTCTATTAGATGGTCTGTCCTGTTTATCCTAGAGGTTTCAAGGACATACAAATCACTTGGCTAAATAGAGAAAAAATAATTTTGTTAACAATATGACTTCCCCACAAAAGACCCTGAATGACCAAAACAGTCTTGAGGAAGAAGATCAAAGCTGGAGGCATCATACTTCCTGATTTCAAACTATCTTACAAAGCTATAGTAATCAACAATGAGGTGTGATGTACATAAAAACAGACACATAGATGAATGGAACAGAATAAAGAGCCCAGAAATAAAACCACATATATATATGGTCAATTAATTTATGACAGAGGAGCCAAAAATATACAATGGGAAAAGGACAGTTTCTTCAATACATGGTATTGGGAACTGGACAGCCAAATGCAAAAGAATGAAACTGGACACTATGTTACACCATACACAAAAATTAACTCAAAATGGATTAAATACTTGAATGTAAGACCTGAAACCATGAAAATCCTAGAAGAAAACATAGGCATTAAGCTCCTTGACAATGGTCTCAGTGATGACTTTTTTGGATTCAAAACCAAAAGTAAAGGCAACAAAAGCAAAAATAAACAGATGGGACTGTAGGAAACTAAAAAGCTTCTGCATAGCGAAGGAAATCAACAAAATGAAGAGGCAATCTATGGAATGGGAGAAAATATTTGAAATTATATATCTGGTAAGAGGTTAATATTCAAAATATATAAAGAACTCATATAATTCAATAGCCAAAACCCCAAACAATCCAATTAAAAAATGGCAGAGGATCTGAATAGATATGTTTCCAAAGAAAGCATACAGATAGCCAACAGGTGCGTGAAAAGGTGTCAACATCACTAATCAGGGAAATACAAATTACAGCCACACTGAGATACATCACCTCCCACCTGTTAGAATGGCTGTTATCGGAGGGGCTCCTGGGTGGCTCAGTCGTTAAGCGTCTGCCTTCGGCTCAGGTCATGATCCTAGGGTCCTGGGATCGAGCCCCGCGTCGGGCTTCCTGCTTGGAGGGAAGCCTTCTCCCTCTCCCACTCCTCCTGCTTGTGTTCCTGCTCTTGCTATCTCTCTCTGTCAGATAAAGAGATAAAATCTTTAAAAAAAAAAAAAAGAATGGCTGTTACCGGAAAGACAAGATAATAGCGTTAGGATTCAGAGACAAGGAAGTCCTGGTGCACTCTTGGTGGCACTGTAAATTGGTGTAGCCACTATGGTAAATAATTTGGAGGTTCCTCAAAAAATTAAAAATAGAACTATGATATGATCCAGCAATTGCACTTCTTGGTATTTATCTGAAGGGATCAGAAACACTAACTCAAAAAGGTATTTGTACCCCATGTTCATTGCAGCATCATTTACAGTAGCCAAGACATGGAAATGACCTTAACGTCCATTGGTGGATGAATGTGTAAAGACAGTGTGGTATATATATACAAAATGGAATATTATTCAGCCATTAAAAAAGAGGAAATTCTGCCACTGCAACAACATGGATAAACCTTAAGGTCATTGTGCTAAGTGAAATAAGTCAGACAGAAAGACAAATACTGTATAATCTCATTTATATATGGAAAGTACACAAAATTGAACTCAAAGAGAACAGATTGGTGATTGCCAGACGTGGGAGGTAGGGGGAGGCTGAAATGGGTAAAAGTGGTCAACAAGTACAAACATCCAGTTATAAAGTAAGTCATGGGATATAATGGACACCATGGTGACTGTAGTTAATAATATTGTACTGTACATTTGTAAGTTGCTAAGAGACATCTGAAAAGTTGTCATTACAAGGAAAAAATTTGTAACTATGTCTGGTGATGGACGTTAGCTAACTAGACTTACTGTGGTGATCATTTTGCAGTCTATTCAAATACTGAATCATTATGTTGCCCTGAAACTAGTATAATGTTATGTGTCAATTATTTCTCATTTTTTTTTTTTTAAAGTTCTACTGGGCTTAATTCATAGCCCCAGAGAAGGAGTTCCTGTACAATTAAACAAAACAAAAACACACAAAAAATTATGACTTCCCTTTCTTTTAGTTAACTGGGACTGGCTATGGCAAGGTGACACTGTGTTCCATTATCCCATTGGCCCATACATCCTGAACAGGCAGGCCAAATGGGACACTGGCCGATGTTGCTTTCGCCTGCTAGCCTTTGTTGCTGCTGGAATTGTACATAGAGATTCTGCTTTCCTCAGTTCCCCTCTCCAGCACGTTAAAGGTAGAACGGATTTAGGCAATATTGTTTTCCACTTTTTTTGTGAGGAAATGGAGGCAGAAAGAAATATGGCCACTCACTCGAGATTATGCATCTAGTTGATGAAGACTCAGATCTCATTCCCATTTCAGTGTTCTTCCAGAGGCACTATGCATCTCCTTCCCATACTCTGAGAATCAGGTCTAATGGGCTTTTGTGAGTTTACCATTTGGAATAAAAAGCACCGTAACTACATTTATTGCAGGGAGGCCTTAATAGTGGTGAGCCTGCTTCTCCTCAGAGATGGAGGCCACAGAAGCACTAGAATTTGGTGACTTCTCTGAGCAGAAGACTCACAGTCATGAGTACCTGAGTGTTTACACCTTTACCCACACATGGGCTTCTGGCTCACCCTTTTCCTTCTTGATGATCCACCAACCTTCTAAAAATGCAACCATATCCAGGAAATCTAAGTTGCCGGAGAGCCACATAGGGTGATTAAGAACAAGGAAATGGGCCAGCCCAAGGAATAATTATGAAGTAGGTAGTATTTGCCTTTCAATCCTCTGGCCCATCACATACCCACCTCTCCAACCCCTGCCCTTTTTGTTTCTTTTTCAAGCACCAAGATACCAACTGTTCCCATTCCTCACCTTCCTGCACTCATTGCCAGGGAACCCGTGAACTCTATTCCAGTGTACAAATATACATGAGGACTTAGTGGCAGAGAATGCTTTATTGTGCTGTCTACCATGGACATTTGTATTTTGAGTGGAGCCCTAAAGCTTACCCCAGGACTCAATCGGAGACCGTTGGGAATTGTAGCCGCTGTAGCAGGTTGGTGGGAAAGGCTCACAGTGCTAACCCTTGTGTCATATCACAGAGGCAGCCTGAGGAGTCAAGAAGATAGCAGCCTCAATGGTGAATATCTGGCAGCCCCCCCCTCACCTGTTCATAACTGATGCTTCAAGTACTAGCTGATTGCCTGAATTTTCCCCATATTTTCATGACCTCCAAATTCAATATGTCTCTTTTTGAACTTAAACAAAACAAAACAAAAAAATGTCACTTGTGTGGTCATATGTACATAAGTCACACCTCACCCTTGAAGATTACTTACCTGGCAACCTAGATGAATTGGGAATATGGCCATAGCCCTACTCCTCATATTTTTGGGATCTAAGGCAAGAGTGAAAATGGAGGGCCATGTAACATATGTCTAAATATTTTATAGTTATAAATCAAACTAGTGGACTATTACATAAAATATGTCTATCCTTCCACCTTGACAATTATACCTTCCTAATGGTGAAACTGACAAATATGTTTAAAGTTGTTCTTGTTATATGACTGAAGCTTGGCAGAAAATCAAAGATGACAGAATTTAATTGTTTACTGTGCATATCTGAGTCATTTGATAGTCATTTTTATGGTTGATGATGTTGGCTAAGTAATAAAGGCATGTATCTATTTTGTTTTCTTTAGTTTTAACAAAAATCACCACTTATGGGATGATAATCAAGATTTTCACACATTTGGTTTTCTATTAACAGCAGTCTAAGAAATAAGAACTATAATTGTAATAAAAGTGTACAAATGAAAATCTTTTCCATAAAAATATAATGTACATTAAACAAAGTGAAAACTTGAAATTACATTTATGTATGCTTTCTAAAAGTTACTTTTTTTTCATTTGAAAGTATTATTCCAATAAAATACAAAATGTAAACTATAACTAATGGCATTAAGATTTTAAATAGAAGTTATATAAATAAAACTGACATTGAAATTTAATTTTTGAAAATGTCATTAAATCTTTTAAGAAAATAAAATTATTCTTAATTTTAGCATTTAATGTTTATCTATTTGCTAAGCTAAAGATTCAGTATTGTGCTTCATGAATGTTAAACACCTAGATTTATAGAAATACATAAATTTAAGGGTAGTAAGCATTGTTGAATATTGCAAAATGTTCCCTAGTCACACTGTGCAACTCTTGTGAATACCATGTTTATTCATGAGTACCTCTGAAGTCATGAATTGGGACACAAAGAAAAGCATGAAAAGAATGCTCAGCCCTGCTGGGAAACCAAAGTTATTCAAGAATCTATTGAATTCAAGCTATCTAAGAGGAAAGATTTGACAAGATAACTCATATGGTTATATGTTATTCTTTTAGCCAAGTAATTCTCATGCTCAATTTTTCCACATTCTGAAGTAGTATCACTATTAATGTCAACAGTAGTGCAACCCTAAATGTTCATGGCATTATGGCATTCAAACACCGCTGCTTTCTATTTTGGGAGTACAGGGAGAAAGATGTGGAGATTTTCCTGGGGCCTAAACAGTGCTGATCATGGGAGTGGATGTTCAGGGTTACTGGTTGTGCTGTGGCAACAATGAATTCTGGGTCTCAAATGACAGAGATGCCAATGTCTTCTTTAATAAATGTATTTTTACTTTGTTTGTTTGCTTGTGATATGTAGGCTTCTCTGAATTATGAGGCCCAGGGCAAAGATCGCTCTTGTCTAGGTCAGGTACATGACTGTATTTAATCAGGGTTCTCCAAAGAAACAGAACCAGCAGGTTTTATAATATATAAATAAATTTATTTATAAATAAATATAATAAAATCTAATATAAATAAAAATAAATATACAATATAGTAAATATATTAAAATAAATATAGCAACATTTATTAGTACTTAATATTAATCTATGATATAATACATAAAGTAAATCTATTAGTAATCTATTATGTGATTACATAAAGTAAAATATGAAATAAATAAATAAAATATATATCCTATATAATAAAGAATTGGCTCACATGACTATGGAGTCTGAGAAGTCCCGAGATGGGCATTTGGCAATCTGAAGACCCAGCTAATGCAGCTGCAGTCTGAGTCAGAAGGACTGAGGACCAGGAGAGCCAGTGGTATAAGTTTCTGTCTGAAACCTGGCAGGACCAAGAGCCAACTTTTCAGTTGAGTCTGAAGGAAAAGACCAAGGTCTTAGCTTTAGCAACCAGGGTGGAGGAATTCTCTCTTATTAAACTCTTTGTTCTATTTCAATCTTCAATTGATTGGATAAGGCCCACCCACATTAGGGAGGGCAGTCGATTTTATTCAGTCTACCTCTTCAAATGTTAATCTCATCTAGAAACACCCTCACAGGCAATACACCCAGGATTATGTTTAACCTAATGTCAGGGCATCCTGTGGCCCAGTCAAGTTGACACATACAACAAACCATCATATTGACCAAGAGCCAGAAAATACGGAAAGAGAGCTGTCCAAGTAGATGATTCCAAATGCATGGGCTGTAGCTAATGGCTGTTCCTTGGAAGATGGGACATTTGTGCAGAAACTCCATTTTCAGTATTGATGATGGCATAGCTATACCACAGGCTAATTCTGGAACACTTAATCCTTGTTTCTGAGGAACCAAGCAGATCAAGATGCATGCAGTAAACTTGGTATAAAAAGGTGAGGACATGTAGAAAATGGTAGAAATGTCTCCATCTAAAATTTTCTCAACATTCTGAGGATTATTTATAATACAGTAGGGTTCAGTTATCAGGAATATTTACAAGCATGAATAGCTCATTCCTGATGACTTACAGACAACAGGAAATGCAGCTTTATGTATGCACACATTGTAAATATACCCAATACAATGACTGAGTACTCGTTAAGAACAAGATACACTAGGTTATTAAAGGGAATTATGAAAGAGGTAAGGAAGAAAATCATTGACTTTTGAGGAACCTTAAATTTTATAAAAAATTCAAGACTGGTCCAAATACGGACCCATAAACATAGGCAATAGAAATGTACCAATGTATATATAATTATACACACTTCATCTTTGGCTTTCCACTCGTTTATAATTGGTGATCATGTAGATCTGGGGCGTGCCAAGCTGATGTTGATTTTTTTTAGCCAAGAACAGGATTTTCAAAGAAAAGCAAGGACAGAAACATTTTCTGGATGCCCAGCAGGGGCCGGGTACTAAGATGTTTGTTTTACATGCATTATCTCATTTAATCCTTGTGATAGTTCTGTGAGGTACACTTTTTAAAAATGAGGAGACTGAGTCTCACAGCAGTTAAATATAGATCACCCCAACCTCAACACTACACACCATTCAAAAAACTAGCAAGAAAATGCTTGGAAAGCCAACCATTCTTGAGAATATTAGAATACTAGAAGGTGACATGAACAAATATTGATAAATCCAGTACAGATAATCCTTCTCTTTTTGTTAGAGTGCTGAAGGACATCAGCCAACTATAGGTTGATAGCCCATTTTAATTTATTGAATGAATCTGAATAATATTACCCTATATAATAAATAATTTAACTTCTGGTTAATTTCCAGCCTGAGCTGTCTCTCATTTTAACCTGAATGAATTAAATTTGATTTTTGAATTGAATTATGGAGAGCCAAAGTGTTCTGCCATGAACATTTTTGTGAGATGACTCCATCAGGATGAGTTCTGGGGAGGGCAGGTTGTTCCTCCTTTCTAATCATTACAAGCAAGTAAACTGATGTTTCTATTAAACTGTTAGTTTGTCTCTGTCCACAAATA
Source organism: Leptonychotes weddellii (assembly GCF_054177405.1). Lineage (NCBI taxonomy): Eukaryota > Metazoa > Chordata > Mammalia > Carnivora > Phocidae > Leptonychotes > Leptonychotes weddellii. The sequence goes on along the minus strand of NC_138378.1, from coordinate 67,710,511 downwards.
TGACCCAGTCCAACCAGGCCCTCCTCCCCTCTGCCCATGATCCCAGCAAGAAGGCTCAGAGCTATTTATTTATACACATTTAATAAATGTTTAACAAATGTTTATTTATAAATAAAATATATTTATTATTTTATGATATATTTAAATTTTACTATATTTATAAAAGGCTTTCACATTTAATAAAATAACAATCATCTGGTACCATCACACAGTGCTTTATAGGAGAGACAAAACTCAGAGAGATGTGGGCCCAGCAGTGTGCACCATAGGTCTTTTTTTTTTTTTTTTAAGATTTTATTTACTTATTTGATAGAGACACAGCGAGAGAGGGAACACAAGCAGGGGGAGTGGGAGTGGGAGAGGGAGAAGCAGGCTTCCCGCTGAGCAGGGAGCCCGATGCGGGGCTCAATCCCAGGACCCTGGGACCGTGACCTGAGCTGAAGGCAAGACGCCTAATGAATGAGCCACCCAGGCGCCCCTGCACCATATGTCTTTAGTAAGTGTTGCTGATAACAGGGATGGAGTGAGTATGCTGAGTTAGAGACACTTCATTCTGAACTTGGATCAGAATTAGAAAAAAATTAGAAAAACAATGCAGGAATGAACACTGCATGAGTTAAGGTTTCTTACAGTGCCTTGCTACCTAAATAAAATAGGGGCTATGTGCTCACCAAATCTTTGCAGGTAATTAGTGTCAATGATTTATCTCAGAGAAGTCGCATTGTTCCTGTATTCAGAGACATAAGTGGTTATTTCAGAATTGGCTGGTGTGGTTTAGATTTTGATCTGTAGCTTTGGTTTTCTTGTGATTCATATTGATTGCTCCAATTTGTATGCTGCTTTGCTCTGTAGGTTCTTGATCCACTTGTTTCTCTCCTCTTTGGCCATGGTTATAGGTTTATGTTTCTAATTTTTGATTTTCTTTTCTTCTTGGATTTTCAGTGTTTGTACTTAAGGTGGCTTTTTTTTTTTTTTTAAGTGGTTCTTTTATTTGCCCTGATGTCAGGCCTGTTTGGCCTTGTCCATGATATAATGGAAATGAAAGTGCTTTATAAGTTGTAAAGCACTATTCAAATGTAAGACATGATTACTATTTTATTAAAAATAATAACCTTGGTTATAACTCTGAGTCCTCTTGCTGAAATCAGGGGCAAAAGGGAGCACCTGATTGGACAGGTGGGTCATCTTTATGCTTCACTGAGATCCCAGTTTGCAGCAGCTCTAGCAACCAATGTTGTGAGCTAGATTCCCTGTAAACATGGATTATGGTCTGTGTCTAATCTTGAGAATAGAGGCATGAGCCTAGAAAGGAGACAGAGGGCAGCCCCAAGAGCCTGACTGGTCCTCCTCATGTCTAATTTTTAACTTGTGTTCACACCCTGATTTGGGAGACCTGAAATACTCTGTCAGGCTAGGACTTCGCTTAGATTCTACCTTTACTTCCTATGCTCTGTCAGGGATCCTGTTGGAGGCTGTATGGTAACATTGGGGGATGCCTTTGGTGTCTCTCTTGGTCCACATACAAATTCACATCACCTTTTAAAAATCAATCCTAAAGTGGTTTGAGAACAGAACTTTCATCCTGTTTAAGTAGTTCTGCCTCCTCATCAAGAAGTCCTACTGAGTGTAGGCCTGAACTAAAACCAGGCTGCATCTACAGTTATTCTCTTTCAGTTGGTGTAGTACCAGGCCCAGCATATGGCTGTAGATGTTTATATGCTTAGCATGCTTATATCTAAAGCTAGTTACTAACTTCTGAAAAGTTGTTCTTTTTTTAACTAAGCTACCATTAGTGTAATTGATCCCAACTTTGAAAAAAGATCCTTATTGGCTCCCCAGTAGATTGGAAATGCAGAATTTTTTTTTCTGGAGGAGAGAAGGATTTAAGAGTCACCCCCAAAAGAGTTGTGTGGTGTGTTAAGGGTAGGTTTGGGACAGGGTTTTATAAAAGGAGATACGTCTATGACTAGACATCCTTAGGATCAGCACAGGCACTCTGATGAAGTAGGTAGTATTTGAGTCCATCTTTGTCCTTATAACTGTACCTTGTTACTTATTCATTCATTCAACAAATACTTACTGAGCAATCATTTGGTGCTAGGCAGTTGCTATCTGTTAGATGCTAAGGACATCATTTCTAATAATTGTCCTGGGTCTGGAGGTCATCTGTGCTATTGTCTGTAAATGGGCTTTAGGTCAGACAGATCTGGGTTCTAGTATGTGCTCTCCTGTTTGCTATTTTTGTTACTCTATAAACTTAGTAACTTGTCATCTGGGTCTTGCTTTATGCATCTGTGAAATTTTATAGTAATTACCACATAGAGCTGTGGTGAGGATTCCATAAATGATATATAGACACACAGTAGGTCTCTAACTTATTAATTGATGTTTGCATCCTCTGCATTCATCTCTTGATCCTTATCTTAGACTTATTGACTACTCTTTGCCTGGGGCAAATTTGCCTCCAAGTAGAATTTAATAGTGTTTAAGTCTTTTTGTGAATAGATATATGGATAAGATAATTTCAATAGAGTATAGATCCTAGTTCAAGATTCCAGAAATGTATAAACACATTCCCAGTTATATTTTACTTTTTAAAAAAGATATTTTATTTATTTATTTGACAGAGAGATACAGCAAGAGAAGGAACGCAAGCAGGGGGAGTGGGAGAGGGAGAAGCAGGCTTCCTGTGGAGCAGGGAGAACAGAACTTTCAGTTGCAGGGCTTGATCCTAGGACGCTGGGATCATGACCTGAGCCGAAGGCAGATGCTTAACGACTGAACCACCCAGGCACTCCAGTTATATTTTACTTTTATCAGCATGATTGAAGATCTTTTATTAATTGAAAAATTAAATTAATCAAAATGGTTATGCTGGCAGACTAGACAACCATTAAATTAACAAAACGAATTGCATGCACATAGTAATCAACAATAGAGATAGAATGGAATCATAAAAATATTTAATCCAAAGAAGGGAGAAAAAGAGAACAAAAAAGCAGCATTCACATATGAAACAGCAAGATGGTAGATTTCAACCCAGCTATATCAACAATCACATTAAATGTAAATGGTCAAAATATACCAATTATAAGACAGAATGGACAAGTTGGATAAAAAAACAAGACCCACTATGTGCTTTTTTACAAGAAACCTACTTTAAATATGAAGACATAAATACATTCTAAGTAAATTGATGGAAAAGATATATCATACACTAATCTAAAGAAAACTGTAGTAGCTATATTAATATCAGACAAATTAGATTTCAGACCAAAGAATATTACCAGGGATAAAGAGGGTCATTTAATAATGATGTAAAAAGTCTTAAACATTTATGCAACTAATAATAGAGCTTCCAAACATGAAGCAAAAACTGCATGATAGAACTGCAAGGAGAAAAAAATAAACATACAATTATAATCAAGATATTTTAGCACTTTCTTGTAATGATAGAATTTTTTTTTTTTTAAGATTTTATTTATTTGACAGAGAGAGACGCAGCGAATGAGGGAACACAAGCAGGGGGAGTGGGAGAGGGAGAAGCAGGCTTCCCGAGGAGCAGGGAGCCCAATGCGGGGCTCGATCCCAGGACACTGGGATCATGACCTGAGCTGAAGGCAGATGCTTAATGACTGAGCCACCCAGGCGCCCCTAGATAGAATTTATACAGAGAAGATTCCAAAAGGATATAGAAGACCTAAACAATACTCTCAACTAACTTGATATAATTGACCTTTCTAGAACACTGCATCTAACAACAGAAGAATATAAAGCACTCTACACCCAATAACCTAGCACCTGACACAGCACACTAGCCAATTCTGTCTGGCAACAGGAAAATGCTTCTGTCAGCAGTAATTACCATTGTTCTGGGCCTCTCTAGGCCATAAGAAATCTCACAGAATTCCTGTTAGAGGTGTACAGGTCCCTCTTTGGGGCACTGCTGCTGAATATCCTGCTAGCAGTTTCAAGAGAAGGTCATTGTTTCAAGAGCACAGCTCACCTTCCCAGAATGAGATCAGGGATTGGATTTGGACCAACATATTGTCATCTTGTTGGGGAGAACAGAAGCCTCTAAACTTTGTCCAGACTTGTTAAAATCAACATATTATTTCCCACAGGGGCTTGGCATTGAAAAACAATATGATAACAATGCCAGAGTTAGGCCCATCCAAAGATTTTCTGCCATTTTTTAAAGGTATCTGGACTATTGAAATAAGTCAAACAATAGAGACCCCTTCCAAAAAAAAAAAAAAAAACCTTCTAGAGAGATTATACTCCCTTAAGATAATTATGACAAGGCATGCCCCCTACCTTACCAAAGGGAGAAAATTTGAAAACATAAGAACTATGATAGAGGGGCGCTTGGGTGGCTCAGTCGTTAAGCGTCTGCCTTCAGCTCAGGTCATGATCCCGGGGTCCTGGGATGGAGTCCCACATCGGGCTCCCTGCTTGGCGGGAAGCCTGCTTCTCCGTCTCCTACTCCCCCTGCTTGTGTTCCCTCTCTCACTGTGTCTTTCTCTATCAAATAAATAAAATATTAAAAAAAAAACTATGATAGAACTGTCAAGTACAAGTGTAATCAGCTTTAATAAATAAAATGTAAATGTAATTCACATAATAGTGTAACAAATTGTAATATTTTGATCAAGGAGAACAAAGATAAACTAGAAGAATATTTGAATGGTGACATTTTCATGATGCCATTTTGTGGGTAGCCCTATCATTATCAAATTCCAGTGAACTGTTCCTCATGGAGATCAGATGTATAAGTGAAGGATGGAGGACAGAAATAGCTACAGCCACATTGTACCTTGTATGTACCTCACCATGAACCTTGGCTGCATCATGTGTTTCTACACTCCACATGGGCTTCCTTCACAAAACAGCCTGTCCTGTGAACATGAAGCTGTGCCCAGATTATAGTACACATCATAATTTATCGCAGTCTACCTTCAAGTGATATTCTACCACTTTATGTATAGTATAAGGATGTTACAACAGTGTGTTTCCATTTCTCTCCTCTGGCTCTTGTGCCATTTTTATCATAAATTTTACTTTTATGTATGTTATAAATGCTACAGTAGTTTTGTATTACTTTTGCTCAAAGAGTCAATGACCTTTTAAAGTAATTTAAATTATAAGTTAAAAAATCTATGTTTACCCATTTAGTTACCACTTCCAGTACTCTTTATTTCTTTGTGGGGATTCAGATTTACATCTGCTATAATTTTCCTTCTGCTTGAAGTATTTCCTTTAACATTTCTTGTAATGTAGATCTATTGATAATGAATTCTAGCTTTTAAATGTCTGAAAAAAATTTTTATTTTGCCTTTTTTACAAAGTAAAGAATTCTATGTTGACAGATTTTTCCCATTAAGTGTTGTAGAGATGTTACTCCATTGTGTTCTAGTTTGCATTGTTTTCAAAGAAAAATCTGCCTCTGTTCTTACCTTTGTTCCTTTGGATGTAATGTGTTCCCCCCCCGCCCCGCCCCAGCTGCTTTTTTAGATTCTTCCTTATCATTGGGTTTTAAGACATTTGATTATGATGTGCCTTGGTGTGGTTTTCTTCATGTTTCTTGTGCTTGGAGTTTGTTGAGCTTCTTAGATCTGTGGGTTTATAATTTTCATCAAATTTGAAAAATTTTCAGCCAGTCTTTCTTCAAATACTGTTTTTGTCCTATTCCTTTCAGAGATTAAAGTGACATGAATATTTGGCCTCAAAGTTGTCTCACAACTCAGAGCTTCTCTGTTCCTTTTTTCCCCCCCATTTTGTAAAGTTTCTATCACTATGTTTTCAAGTTTACTAATATTCTCTTTTGCAATGTCTGATCTAATCTAGTATATGTTTCATCTCAGACATTGTAGTTTTTATCTTTAGAAGTTAGATTTAGTCCTTTTTTATATCTCTTGTGTCTCAGTTAACATGCTAAAGTATTCCTACCTTCTTGAACATATGGAATACAGTTTTAGTAATTCTTTTAATGTGCTTCTCTACTAATTCTACCATCTGTACCAATTCTGAGTCAATTTCAATTTATTGATATTTTTCTTCTGATTATGGTTATATTTTCCTGCTTTTTTGCATGCCTGGTCATTTTTAAAATTTGAGAATTTTACCTTATTAGGTGTTACATATTTTAGTATTCCTATAAATATTTGCATTTTTGCTAATACCACTCATCTCCCCTATTTGAGCTTTTTTCCCTGGGACATTATTAAATTCTTCGAAGTAGTTTGAGTATTTCAGTGTATAATTAGGAGGTTTTTGCACTTTGGCTGGTGGAAAGAGGCATTCTTTCTTTTTATCTCTAATCCTTTCAAATGATTTTTTTACTCCTCAGTCTTCAGTGGTTTCCTCACACACTTGAGCTGATAGGTACTCAACTCTAGAGGGGGACCTTCTTGAGATCTCTAGAGTTTTCTGTCTCTTTATCTCCCCTCCACTACTCTGCCCTGAAAACTCGAACTGCTCCAGGACTCCCAGATCCATGTCTTCAACTCAAGAAGACTGTTGGGCTCCGTGTGGGTCCCCCTCCTTTTACCATGACCTGAGAACTTTCTCTAGGCAGCAAGTTGAGTCAGTTGTAGGGATCAACTCATTTGTTCCCCATCTCTCAGGGATCCTTGATGTTCATTGCCTGATGTCCAGTGTTTTGCAAACCAGTTTTTTTGTTTTTTTTTATGTATATTGTCTACTTTTTTTGTTGTTTCAGCCAGGAGTATAAATCCAATCTCTTTTACTCAATCTTGGCTGGAAGCAAAGTCTGTAGTATCATTTATAATTTTATAAAAAATCTTATGCCTTTTCACTATTTTCATTTCATATTTTTAAAAGTGGGGGTGGAGGAGCTTCTGGAGATAAACCAGAAAGGGTTCCTTTGGTTAAAATACCTCTTTAGATAATTTTTCTCATTCTTTTTCACTGTCATGATTCTTTTGCTTTGCCACCAGAGTGATCTTTCCGAATCTAATCATCCTTCATTTCTGCCTAAATTCATCATGGCTCCTGAATGACTACTCAGTATGTCTGCAAGGCTCCTGTGTACCTGTTAACCCTCATTTCTAATACCACTCATCTCCCCATCATATTTTGTGCTCTAACTAAGCCTCTGCTGTCTGCCACAGTAGTATGTATGGGTTCCTGAGTCAGAGCAACAGTTCAGATCATATATAATTTCCCTGATTTGGGGAAATTAACTTCTTTAATATCTTATCTGAAAATAAGAGTAATTAATAATACTCCACACCTGCCAGGATTATGAACACTAAATGAAATAATATCTGTGGAGTGCTCACCACTGGGTCTGGCACAGAGTAAGTGCTCCATTAACATAATTTATTACTGGGATGATTCCTCAAATGCATCGTGTTCTGCTTCTTTGCCCACTGGGCCTATAGATATGGTTCTCCTGTTGCCTGGAAGTTCTCTTTTTCCTGCTCCATACACTCTGCTATGTCCTACTTCTTTTTTCAGATGCATCTCAATCTTTACCTCATATGGGAAGCTTTCCCTGACCTTCTGATCTTTGTGGGTTGTTGCATGATGCCCCATAGTGTTGTTTTGAAATTGTTTCCCTCGTCCATTGTCACACAGGAAGAGGGAGATTGTGGCTCATGGTAAGTGATCAATGTTAGTTGAATGAATGAATGAATGAAGATTGGTTCTTAATAACTGTTGAATACAATGATGAAAAGGACGGTTACAATACTCTGACATAAAATGTTGTTTGAATGAGCATCACAGAGGTGCAGAATTCCTAGGCGAAAGGACATTGGGAGAACAGAAGTAGCATGCTCAAGGACACAACATGGCTGGTCACTCCTGCCTTTTGAGCTTCTCTGTAAAACTGCCATAAGAGGCTGCAATTCAGTGACAAGTAATGCAACTTTGCAAGGGAAAGAGTAAAGCCTGGTGATGAGAAGGAAAAAAAAATGCAAGAAAATGAAAATCCTGAGCCAAATAATATGAGAACAACTTCCTACCCCTATCCTTACCCCATGGCCCAGGCCCTCAGCATTGATGGCATTATCTCTGCACAGCCAGAATTTTAGGAAATGCCTGCCAATACTGACATTACCCCACATAATGAAATCAAGGTGGATTGGTGAACAGTCACTTTAGAAGTTAAATGTTGAAAACGTGCAGGTTAGAGCTCTTAAGCTAATGCCTGTTGGCTTGATAGGCAGTTTTGGTGCTTGCTCTTTTTAAAATTGTTTTTATTTTTGGTCTCTCTTGTCCTCTTGATTTTGATGGCAGAAAGTAGAGTTCTCTTTAATTTTATTTCCTAAGGCAGGTTAAGGGATGTCTTGCTTGGCTTTTCTGAGTGGTGGTTTTCTTTCCTTACTCCCTTTTATACTTCCTTTCTCCATGGCATGCTAGCCCTTTAGCAATGCCTGCCTCTTGTCCTGCAGTCTTGCAGAGATATTTGGGTATTTTGATAAACCCAATCTCTACTACCGTCAACCTTCCTAAAGTCCCTGGGGCTATGCTATGTTGGAGATTGTTCGTGACTGAGTCACTGGTGACCCTCAGAGCTCTGCCAGCATCTCCTGCTCAGAGCCAGTTCCCCTGATTGTCCTAGAAAAAATCAGACGTGGAAGACCTCTGTGCTTAATGGAAGCCTTTCTATCCCACAGATTGCAGGCTGTTCCAATGATGGCCCATCTGGAGGAGAGCCTCATGCCAAAACTGATGTCTCCCTTTTCCCTTTCTCTTCAGACCTCAGACTGAGGTGAGTGAAAACAGGGGATTAGGTCTGGCATAAATTTGGATTTATCAGTATATTTCCATTTATTGATGAGTCGATCACAGACCAGCCCTGGGCATGTTTTCAAACTTAATGAAGAAAAGACAGTTTCTGCCACAAGAGCTCTTCATTTAACTGACAGCATCAATCAAGAGCCACTCTGACTCCTGACTGCTCTCAGTAATGAAACCTTTCTCCTAAAAGCCGGAGAGGCTGGGGAGACAGGGCAGTGGGCCATGGGAGGAGGGGCAGAAGACTCTAGTTCATCTTAATTATTTCCTTTGCCTCACCATGGGCCCTGATGAGGGTGTGTGGGAGATCAGAGGTGGAGGTTTGGTGATAGCTGGAAGGTCAAGGAAAGCAGAGATGGTAGGGAGTCTTTCCCCAAGGGGAATGGTGCTATAGCAGCTGATTCAAACTTGGTGGTGGTTTTTTGATCCCCTGTGGTGGAGAGCCAAGTGTCTAGGAGATTCTCCTTCCAGAAGTTTATTGTCCTTTCCATTTAGGACACAGAAAATAGAATTTTTATTCCGTTCAGAAATCTGAGGCCTGTCTTAGAGATGGGTATTTCAGTGGTTTTCCAACCTTTCTTTTGCTGGAGAACACTTTTTTTTTTTTTCTCCCTGAAGGAAAGCTACTGCCTCTACAACAACCCAACAGGTAATTATACCAAAAAGAGTAATAAGGCTTTGGTAGTTTGGGATGGAATGAAGTGGAGGGAGGTATATGTTGAGGTGCATACTGCAAGTGGCCATGTAGATGCACCAGAAATTCAGGTTTCCAAGAAGCACTGGATACCATGAATCCAGTTCAGTGACCTCAAGTTGAAGAGCAGAGAGATCATGAGACTTGTTGAAGGGCAAACCTATAATTCCTGGTGGAGCTGGTCTTCTGATTTCTCTTTTCCCTTAACATGGAGTATCCACTTTGTGCCAAGTGTCCTGATGTGCACCAATGATGGAGAGAGAGGAGAAGAAGAGGGAGAAAAACAGGCTATGTATGGATCTGTGGCTCTTCTGGCCATCCTTGAGAAGGTGTGGCCTTATAGGTCTCTGGGACATCCCTCTGATCCTTCCCTGGCTCCTCCAACAACAATGGTGCTTTCTCTCTTAAGTAATTCAGGTATCTCTGACAGAAGGGTTTCATAATTCTGCTTTCTGGGAGAAATTATTTGCCACATTGGCCACAAAACTACAAGTTATCCTTGTTACTTTCACCTCCCTAATCTCCCTTAATCAGCTCATTATCTAGATCTGTTGAATTACCTCCCAAATAATCTGAGTCAGTTTACTTGGCTCTGTCTTCATCTGAATACCCTGGTCCAAACCACCATAATCTTGCAAGATCTGGTAAAGGCCTCCTTATAGGCTCTCCTCTTTCATTCTCGTCTCATTTAAATTCATTCTTCACACAAATTATCATGATGTTTTTGAGCAGCAGTCCCGTTTCATCACTTCCTCCACAAGCTGAAAACTCTTCAATGGCTTCCCATTGGTTTTAGAGTGAGGACCTCGATCTTTAACATTCTCCATGTCTGGCATGTGTCTCCAGCCTTGTCTCATGTCTCCTCCTCCTTTCTCTGTTTCCCAGCTACCCCAGCATCCTTGCCATGGGCCACCACCCTCCTCCGCGAGGGACTTTGTATATGCTGTTTTCTCTACTTGGAATTCTCTCCCTATCTCCATTCACCCAGATGTCTCCTCCTCAACCTCACCTCTCTGTTCACCCATCAGGGAGTCCCCCCCACCACCTCCCTGATTCAGTTATATCCTCTTATTGTGAGCTCTCATTTCGTGCTGTCTGTGCCCTCCCCTCGCACTTTCACAGGAGCAGTTTCATGTTGTCTTGTGTGGTTCTGTGTGCACTGCCCTGTGGAATTGTCAGCTCCATGGCATGGAGGCCAGGTTTGTTTTATTTTTTAATTTTTCGAATTTTTTAACGTTGTTATTTAAGTTCTAGTTAGTTAATATACAGTATAATATTACTTTCAGGTGTACAATATAGTGATTCAACACTTCCATACATCACCCAGGGCTCATCATATGCTCATCATAGACAAGTACTCTCCTTAATCCCCATCACCTATTTCACCCATCCCCCCACCCACCTCCCCTCTGGTAACCATCAGTTTGGTCTCTAGAGTTTAGAGTCTGTTTCTTGGTTTGCCTCTCTCTCTTTTCCCTTTGCTTGTTTGTTTTGTTTCTTAAACTGTGCATATGAGTGAAATCATATGGTATTTGTCTTTCTCTGATTGGCTTACTTCACTTAGCATTATACTCTCTAGCTCCATCGATGTCACTGCAAATGACAAGATTTCATTCTTTTTTTTGGCTGAGTGATATTCCGTTTGTGTGTGTATGTGTGTGTGTGTGTATATGTATATATATATATATATATATATATATATATATACATATATACCACCTCTTCTTTATCCATTATCAGTTGATGGACACTTGAGCTGTCTGTAGTATGGCTATTGTAGATAATGCTGCTATAAACATTGGGTGCATGTATCCTTTTGAATTAGTATTTTTGTATTCTTTGGGTAAATGCCTAGTAGTGCATTTGCTGGATCATAGGGTAGTTCTATTTTTAACTTTTTGAGGAACCTCCATATTATTTTCCAGAGTGGCTGCACCAGTTTGCATTCCCACCAGCAGTGCAAGAGTGTTCCCCCTTCTACATATCCTCACCATACCTGTTTCTTGTTAATGTTAGCCATTCTGACAGGTATGAGGTGGTATCTCATTGTAGTTTTGATTTGCACTTTCCTGATGAGTGATATTGAACATCTATTCATGTGTCTATTGGGCATCTGTATGTCTTCTTTGGAAAAATGTCTATTCATGTCTAAGACATGAATAGACATTTTTTAATTGGATTATCATCAATTTTTTAATTGGATTATTCATTTTTTGGATGATGAGTTTTATCAATTCTCTATATATTTTGGACACTAACCCTTTATCAGATATGTCATTTTCAAATATCTTCTCCCATTCTGTAGGTTGCCTTTTAGTTTTGTTAATTGTTTCCTTCGCTGTGCAGAAGCTTTTTATTTTGATGTAGTTCCAATAGTATTTTTGCTTTTGTTTCCCTTGCCTCAGGGGACCTGTCCTGAAAGAAGTTGCTAAGTCAGTGTCAAAGAAGTTGCTAAGTCAGTGTCAAAGAAGTTACTGCCTGTGTTCTTTGTAGGATTTTTATGGTTTCAGGTCTCATATTTAGGTATTTAATCAATTTTGAATTTATTTCTGTGTATGGTGTAAGACAGTGGTCCAGTTTCATTCTTCTGCATGTTGCTGTCCAGTTTTCTGAATACCATTTGTTGAAGAGCATGTCTTTTTCCCACCACATATTCTTTCCTGCTTGTCGAAGATTAGTTGACCATATAGTTATGGGTGCATTTCTGGGTTTTCTGTTCTGATCTATTGATCTGTCTGTTTTTGTGCCAGTACCATACTGTCTTGATTACTACAGCTTTGTAATATAACTTGAAATCTGGAATTGTGATGTCTCCAGCTTTGCTTTTCTTTTTCAAGGTTGCTTTGTCTATTCAGGGTCTTTTGTGGTTCCATACGAGTTTTAGGACTGCTTGTTCTAGCTCTGTGAAAAATGCTTTTGGTATTTTGATAGGGATTGCATTAAATGTGTAGATTGCTTTGGGTAGTATAGACATTTTAACAATATTTGTTCTTCCAATCCATGAGCATGGAATGTCTTTCCATTTCTTTGTGTCATCTTCAGTTTCTTCATCAGTGCCTTGTAGTTTTCAGAGTATAGGTCTTTCACCTCTTTGGTTAGGTTTAGCCCTGTGTATCTTATTGTTTTTGGTACAATTGTCCATGGGATTGATTACTTATATTCTTTTTCTGCTTTTTCATTATTGGTGTATAGAAATGCAACAGATTTCTGTACGTTGATTTTGTATCCTGCGACTTTACTTAATTTGTTTATTAGTTCCATCAGTTTTTTGGTGGAGTCTTTCAGGTTTTCTCTATAGAGTATAATGTCATCTGCAAAGAGTGAAAGTTTGACTTCTTCCTTACTGAGTTGGATGCCTTTTATTTCTTCTTCTTGTCTGCTATGGCTAGGACTTCCAGTTGAATAAAAGTGGTGAGAATGGACATCCCTGTCTTGTTCCTGACTGTAGAGGGAAAGCTCCCAGTTACTCCTCTTTGAGGATGATATTAGCTGTGGGTTTTTCTTAGATGGGCCAGGTTTGTTTTAGCCCTAGCATGGTGCCCTTATAGAGAAGGGGCTTAGTGAATATTTCATGAATGAACAAGGGAATGTATGAATGAACTGACTTTTGGAATAGAAAGTCTTTGCTGAATTGTCCCTTTTGAGTAGTAAGGCAAGGTTTTGCTTCTGTGACAAGGAACTCTTTACCCCTGTTTGCATTATCCTCTTGTCGCTCAAGTTGTGAAAAGTACCCAGAGCAAGCCTCTGGGATCCTTGACACCACCACCTACTTCTGGGAGCAGTGAAATGGGGCACTTTCCCTTGTGCCACTGGGAACATGGCCTTTCCTCTGAATTTTTCTGAGGATAGCCCTTCTGTGAGCAGTATTTTCATCCTTCCTCCATCCTCGTCTGCCAAATGAGTTGGGCCAGGAGAACTTTCAGATTCACCACACAGTCAAGAGTAAGAGCACAAAGCCATCACTTTGAAGATGGGAGCATGGGGATGACATAAATAAGTCAGTCATAGGCTATGTCCTCCAAATAATTTTGGCGGAGTTTTGCCTGTTAATCCATCTTCTAAAAATGTCTTTCAGTTTCTTGACCTTCCTCGATCTTGATCTTTACCATTGGCCACTTTGCCAACAGCGTACCATTCATAACAGTCCAAAAGTTGTTTGGGTCCAGAATTCAAGGGAACAGAACATCATTTTCCCTTTCCAGTCTCTGAGTCCCATCCATTCTGTTTGAGAAAGGCTAAATAGGGCAGATCACTGAGAAATGGTAGAAAAGAGCAACGGCTTTGGAGATTGATAGCTCTGGGCTCTGACACTTACTAGATAAGTGACTTAGGCTCTTTGAGCCTCAATTTACTCGTCTGTAAAATGGAGTTAAAATACTACAGTGTTGTAAGTTTAACTGAGGTAATATATATAAGTCTTTTGGCTTTTAGTGACTGGTCAAGATGCTTAATGAATATTTTCTGTTGGAATCTCTCCCTCAGTGGCTCCTCCTAGGGTTGCGAATCCATCAGCTGTCTTGATTGAGGTGAACATTAGGCTCCTTTTTCTTTAGCACTGGTTTCTAGCTGCCCCAGCTCTGCATTTGACACACAAAGATTCTTATTCCCTGGAACTTTGCTTGGCCAACCCCAAAGCTGCTCACTGGAGGCATTCGCAGGTCAGGCCTGGGGCAGAGTTAGTCCAGAACACTCACACTGAAATTACACCCTAAGTCCATACCTGGGGCTGCCACCATTGTTATTCCTGGGAGTCTCCACTGAAGTGCCTCTCAAAACCTTGTCACACTTCTTAAGAGGTTGCCCAGGGTGGAATCCTCATTAGCACTCCACTATCCTGGAATTCTTGGTGCTTGGCAACCATGCATGCCATTGGCCATGCTCCCAACAGCCCTTGGAGCTGGAATCCTCAGTCAGGATGGTGTTTTGGCCTGGAAGCAGAGGGAGGCCATGGCTCCTAGCACTTCTTTTCTGTGGAATGTTTTGGGCCTTCCATCTCTTTGGTCCCCACCAGGTGGCCCTATGGTAGAGGTTGGTCACTTCTCTTGCATTGGGTGCCCAGGCCAGGGTCCTGGCGAAAGGAAGCTGGATGGGTCTGTCTGAGGAGCTGCTCTCCTCTCCACAAGGTCTGACATGGGACATATGCTTATTGACCATCAGCCTGCATCCTCCTGCATCCCCTGATCTTCTGCTCCTCTGGCCAACATTCAGTCCCTAACTTCTCATCCTTTTTCTCAGCTGCCACACATGTGGTGGATGATTTTCACACACTCGAAACAGTCCCAAACACATGTGCAAATTTTGAGCACCTCCCTAAGAATTTTGTGGAGGAGGCACAGCCATATAACAATTTATCGTTGCCACAGTGCTTCAGAGTGTCTCAGTAGCCTTTTTCTCTTGCAAATGGTGACACCGATCAGATGGTCTTCAGATTTGGCAATTCCCAGACACTAGCTATATTTCTTACCTTTCTTTCTCACTCAAATTCAAATACATTGAGTGAGAAAAGTAAACTAGAATTTGCTTAAATGTGTTACAAAAGTTTTAAAATCTTAGAATGTTATTATTAGTGGTAAATTACTGTGATCTTCCCACTGATGGTAAAGACATTCTGGCAAGGACATGGCCTTAAGATGAGGAGCCCAGTGAGGGTTTTTTTAAGATCATCTTCAGGTCTTTCAGTGAAGGTCATCTTCACTGGCTACCTAGATATGTATGATCTCTTGAAATAATTGGGGCCTGGTAGTTGCGAATGACTGTGGTTCTTACTTGAGGTGGGCAGGGCGTTCTTATCAAGCCTTCTTGAGCCATGCTCCAGTGAAAGAGACCCATTGGGACACTTAATGACATTGAATTCTGATCCTCCAAGGTTGGCAATGGAAGGGCAATGTGGCACGGGTGGTGGGAGTGGTCTTGAAGTTGGTCTTCTAGGAGCCACATTCCCATTGCAGATTTTACTCATCAATGCTGCTCTTCCATGGAGGATATTAGTAGACCAGATCAGCTTCATCAAACTCAGGCCAACTCTTTTTTATACTTCCTCCCTCAGCAAGTACTTCACATCACCTGACAGGGTCCTCTTACTTTGGACTTTGATGCCTAATCCCTTGTGAGCTACTGCAAGGACAAGAACATGTACTATGTACATGTATTATGTTCCTTTCCAGCCTGGAATAAGAAGAGTAAATGCTGTTCCTCTTGTGTTTCTTACAGTGTCCCTTCCAAGGCCAGGGCACGTCTCAGAACCCAGCAGGACTGATCCTGCGGCTATGCTGAGGAAAAACAGCAGCCTAGGCTTTTGAAGGGGTGACAGGACAATGGCAGAGTGGTGATTCTGCCAGCTAGGTATCTTCTCTGGCTTTACACCCACTTACTCCTCCACCCCCAGGGGCCTAGCTCTTAGAATTTATGGAGACAATCAGAGTGTGTCCTCTGAGTCTTCAGCAAGACTTTAGCTTTGATATCTGTCTGTTTTGGTTGTGACTGGGGGGATGGTGGGGAGAAGTGCCACTTTAACCTCTCTTCTCCATTATTCCTGTCCTGCTGATCCCCAGAGCAGCAAAGAAAAATTCCAGCTTTGAAGATGGGCCCTGGTCAGTTACGAATCCCCCAAACAGGTGCCTCTGGCCATCAAAGTCTTGAAGCAGTTAAACTTGCTTTCACCTTTGTTGCAGTTCCCTTAAAAGAAAATAGAGAGATCTTCGAAAGGTGGAAGGGGTGGCAGGCCAGAAACGTAAAGTGTGTGCAATCACTCAGATACAAGTGGCACCACTAAAAATTGCCTTCATATATCAGCTTATGGTTTACACACTCTGGCAGAAAGGACACTAAAAGGTCAGTGGAAAAAAAATTTATATGTCAGGCCTGGAGCTGTGACTCCAAAGGTGGTGAGAAGACACAGTCTGGGAGGGTTCTAGAGGGACTGGCTAAGTGCTTGATGTGGCAGGATTCCTTTTTTCACTCTTTATTTTGTTTTATTTTTAAGGAAGTTGCTTGCAAACGTCAGCAGAGAAGCTAAGGTATAGACTCGGAGTAACCTCTCACTCTGACCTCTGGTGACAAGACAGATAGTTCCATTCATCTATGGGTGAGCAGTGGAGGCTCCCTGCATTTTTTTTCCTTTTTGCTTGGATTCAGGATATATTCGTTTGCAGAGAGGGATGTCATGCTTGTGAATGCACTGCTCAGTCATGTGCCGGGGGTGAAATCAGAGGAGGGGAGAAGAGAAGAGACAGGAGGGAGGAAAGGGGGCGGAGGGCGATGTAGGGAAAGGGCAAGCTATACTCTGGGGGCTTTGAGTGATGCCAGCTCGGATCCAGGAACAAATCTTCAACCAAATGCTAATGGAGAATGTGCCTTCCAACCAGTAGGATCAGCAAATATGCTGTAAATTAATAATGCACCCTTTTAGTGGCAATTGCCGTGTGAAAAACTCTGGGGGAGGATTATTTATCCACTCCCCCTTCCATCCCACCTCCCATAAGAGAAGGAGCTAGAACGTTGTAGGTCTCTTGGAGTTTTGTTTAAGACCGACCCTCCCCCCTTACTTTATTAACCGTGTAACATTTTAAGGTTGTTTTTTCCTCTCTGTCTCCTCCAGCAAGTCTCTATTGATCACTGTTTACAGTTATAATCCCTTTCAAATTTATCATCCATGACTAACACCGCGTGTATTGATTAGTGTTGACGGATGTCCCTCTACAGTATAGAACCCCCGTGATCCTGGCTGGTGAAGTACCGGGGAGATGGAGAGAGAGAGGAGTACACAGCTCCCTCTTCTCCTCAGTTTTCTTTTGGTAGTTTCTCCCCATTCATAACTTCGATGACTTCTTTCCTACCTATGCTGAGGAATTGCTTTGTATGTTTTAAAGATAATTTCTTTATTCTCCCTGAAACCTTTTGGGAGCAAAAGGAAGTAGCCGTGTTGCTCCTGGGTGGCAGCCTGGGGGTCGCTGACAGGGCCTGAAGGAGATCAGATTTATGAGGGACATCCACGTGTCTTAACCTAAAGCCTCAAGTACCAAAGACGTAAAGGCAAGTTTTTTAGGGCCAAATTAGATGTCACTTGTGACTAAGGGCAAGGTGTCTGAATCTGTACTAGAAATGGAGTCATTTGTCAATAGTGCAATTTTTTTTGGCCCTTTTTTGCTTACTCTCTGTAGCGTCCTCTTTGCCTGCTGTGGGCCAAAGGCAAGCGAGGACCCATTTGTGAAGCTATGCACTCATCTGTTTTGCCCCAGCCACTTGTCCAGCTCTTCCTGGCTTGGAGTGTCCTGCACGTGCATAAAAATTACCTGCCCACCCCCCCCAGTCTGGCACTGAGCTGGGGCGCAATCTGGCCCTCACCTGCAACCAGCCCACTCATGGGTCAGCTGCCATGCAAGTCTGGAGCTCAGCTGCCCCCTCCCTGCAGTTTTCCTTGCCCAGCCAGTGGGGAGGCTGGAGGGTGCCAGCTGTGAAAGGACCACAGGAACCAAGATGCTCTGTTACTGCTCAGGAAGCATTCTCCTCCCTCTCCCAGTCTCTCTCTGTCTCTGGGTCTCAGTCTCCCTGGCTCATGCTAAGTTTTATTACTCTCTGAGGAGGTTTTTCTTCTGTTCCCTGGCACTTTAGCAGAGGACACTAGGACTAGTCTTGAGAGTAGAGCAAAGAAGTCTCGTAGCTTAACTCTTTAATTTGACTTATGAGGAAACTGATGAAACCTAAATTTTGGGAAGAGCTTGTTTGATGTGCCACAGTGTGTGAGGCATAAATAAACTCAGGAAGAGAACTATTTCTGATTCTTAGGCAAGTGTCTCTCCTTCCCTTCCCTCCCCTTCTCACCACCTCTCCATCTCTTTCCTCCCCCCCTTTCCTCCCCCTCCCTCACTCTCTCTCCCCATCTCTCTACCTCCCCATCTTGGCCCTCCTCTCTCCCTCTTCCTCTCCCAACCTCTCAGCAGCATTGTAGGTCTCTGGGTAGAGACACAAGATCCTTTTCCTCTTGAAGCTCACTTTCACTTTGGAAGACAGAACAATTTTCTAAGAAACCCAGGATTTCTTTACAACAGAAAATGCACATTTAAGAAGTTAATTTTCTTTCTACAGGAAAGAAAAGGGAGGACCGTTCAGCTCCCAGGGGAGGGCACATCTACCTATTTGTGTGCCATTCTGTCAAGCTATACTGCTTTTGAATAGCTATTTAGTTGACTCATATGTAAATGATATTTTGTCCTCCCTCATCGCCTCAGCCCCCACTATTGACAATAATTTGGTGGGATGTTTTTTGCCTCTTATCTATTTTCCAAGTTTTCATGGTCTGTTTGTAATAGTGTTTTTGGTTCTTTGCACTACTTTAAATTAAGTTTCTCATATGGGTCTTATTATACCTGAATACTGTTCAGTTATTTGATGACATAGTTGTAAATCCTCAATAAAAAGATCTTTAATAATCAGCTGGCATTTATTTAATATACCACCCATCTTATTAAATCTAACTCCTTAGATTTAATAGGACAGTTTATTGTATTTTCATATCGGAATAGTGATGCTATAGTTATGCTTGAGAAGGCACTTTCATTATAAACTCCTGTTTTTAGGCACTTATAATTTTCTCAAGTAGCACATTTATTTCAATGTGCAATCATTTTCTGTTCTCTTCTCCCTCCCTCTCTCCATTTGTATGATTTTTCTCATTTTTTAAAAGTTTAATAAGGAAATGTATCTTAAACTTTAGGGGAAGAAGCTGTGTCATTGGCTGAGAATAGCTGAACAAAGCTGCCAGGGCCTTGAAATCTAGACTCTCTTGTGCCTTCAGTCAACTTGATGCAAATGGTGGGGAAAGAGGCTGCTAGCCCCAGGATTATGCTCCTACAATGGGAGGAATGTCCTCCCCAGTGCTTTCAAGTGAATTTGTTGTGTGGGGGGTTAAACATTCTCCAGCTTTGGCCAGTGGTAGGAAACTGAGGGACTGAACAGGCAGGAAACAGACCAGAATGGGTTAGAATGAAGACAGACCTCCTGACTCCTCACGTGGTGCTTTCCCTTTCTACCCCATTCATGGTAGAAGGTGGGCTGTGCATGCTTTGCACAGGTTGTCTCCCCTATTCACTCTTTACCTGCGGAACACCAGCTCATCCCTCAGATCTCAGTGCAAAGCATCACTTCCTCAAAGATGCCTATCATAACCATGTGGGTTGGGTTTGGTTCCCTTGTTCTATATCTTGTAGAGTGGGGCTTTTTTGCTTTAGAATACATATCTCCTTTCCATTTATTATAGTCTCTGGTACACTGGAGTGGGCTTATACTGTCTTATGAGAGCTGACTGTGTACATCTCTTCTCAACTCCATGTTCAGTGACATCACCTTAGTAGCCTGAAATCAGTCATGGTGGGAGTTTTTCCATCAGAGAAATGGGCAAATGCTACAAATCAGAGTTCACTCCTTCCCTTTCCCCCGGAGAGCTGGTTTTAAAACATTCACCAGCGTACAACGGACGTGAGGATTTGTGAAACTCTTCTCCACTAAACTATAAATTCCATGAGAACAGGGACTTTGTCTGTTTTGGTCTGTGTTGTATTCCCGTCACACATGTCTGGCATATAGTATATGATCAAAAAACTGAGTCTAATAAGATATTTGGGAATAGATAAAGTCTTATTTAAGCAAAGAGCTGGGCCATTCAGAGGATCTTAATCTCACAAGATCAAGGTTCTCCATGATTTACCTCTAGGAGTAATTAATCCTGCACCAGGATCTGGCTTCCTAAGAAAAGGGAGATTGTTAGATATTTAATTGGTTCCATTAATGAAATGATTCATCAGGAAGCCCTTGAAACTGTTTAGCCAGGTGCAGCAAGGATAATTCTGTTTAGGCAGGGGGAGAGGCTGGATGATACTCTCTGCGTCTTTTGAATTTATTTCATTAAAGAAGTTCTCTTGTTTCTACTAAATAGCTGCTTCCAGGGGCTTCTTCCATGGGTTTCGTGTTCCTGATTCTGAGAGAATGAGACATTTTGCTTCTACCTTCTTACTATGTTCCTACCTATGTGGTCACTATCCCTTTAGGAGCTTTTGTTATCTGGTGACATGGGGTCTGAACATGAAGTCAGAGAGATCGGTGTTCAAATTTGGGCTGTGCTATAGTTTTATAGCCTTGGAAATTAATTCCATTCTTGGAACATTAGTATCATCGTGCCTAAAGTATGATACATGGTAAAGCTGTCACATTACGTGAGATTTGACAATATGTGAAGTTGCTGACAGAAGTAAAGATTAACATTAATTTTTAAACTTTTCTGTCTTTTATCCAAGACCTGGACTGTGACTTTGTTGTTGTAGTTGAGAGATGGATGACAGAGGGGTTGGAAATACTTAAGGATGGCACAAGTAGCTTAGGTGGGGTGAGGGAAATGTAATTAACATTAGTGATGCATTAAAAACATTTCCTGTCAAGAGTTTTGCTTTCTGTAATAGAGGGCTGGGTAATTTGGACAACCATCCCATTGAGAACAACTAGAAAAGCTGGGAAAAGTGTGACAAACATCTATTGAAAGGCATAGTGGAGCTGATAAGACACTGCAAACTAATAAGGCCAAGACCTGGGAGAGTAATGAAACCGAGATAGGTAAGGGCAGCATTTGGAGCAGTGTTCCCCAGTGGCAGCTATTGGAATCCTGGAAGAGGTTACCTGGAGGTTGAGAAGCCCGACATAGCTCCTGACAGTCTCACAACATTGGGGGACTGCAGAGGAATGAGAACCCTGGAAAAACACTAGGTTTCCAACTGGGGTTAAGATTAAGCTGATTTTATACTTATTTGCAGGGACTGAAACCCAACTTCAGATCATCTCAGTTTCCTATTGGAATAAGAGGACTGGGAATGCTGATGTTTGTAGCTGTCTATCAAAAGCAAATGCAATACATGCCCTCCTTAATACCCATCACCGTGCTAACCCATCCCCCCACCCACCTCCCCTCTAAAACCCTCAGTGTGTTTCTCGGAGTCCATAGTCTCTCCAACTCTCAGTCAACTCCCTCTCTGATTTCCCCCCTTCATTTTTCCCTTCCTTCTCCTAATGTCCTCCATGCTCTTCCTTATGTTCCACAAATTAGTGAAATCATATGATAATTGACTTTCTCTGCTTGAGTTACTTCACTTAGCATAATCTCCTCCAGTCCCATCCATGTTGATGTGAAAGTTGGGTATTCATCCTTTCTGATGGCCAAGTAATATTCCATTGTATATTGGACTACATCTTCTTTATCCATTTGTCTGTCGAATTGCATGGAGCACGGGGTGTTATACACAAACAATGAGTCATGGAGCACTACATCAAAAACTACTGTATGGTGACTAACATAACATAATAATAATAAAAAAAAGCAAATGTAAATCCGCTCTGGAGGAAACATTATACTCCCGATCCTGAAATTACTACAATAATCTTTTATATACTGTGTTCTGCGCTCAGGCAAAAATAACCAAGCCTGTGAAAACATAAGATAATGTGATAAGAAATTGAGAGAAACAATATGTAATATAAACAGATCAGAGAGATCCAGATAATGAAGTTATCATATATGAATTTTCAAATAACCATGATATATTGATATATCCTAAGAAATAAAAGGAAAGATTGAGAATTTGGGGTATCAGTCAAACACATGTATACATACCTACATTCATACATACATACATAAATATTTTAGAACTTAAAATACCATGAAAATTCAGAACTCAGTGGATGGATTAACAGTAAATAGACACAGTGGAAGAGAGAACAAAGAAACTAATATCAGTCAAAAGAAAATATTCAAAATAAAGTGTTGGGTATAAAAAAAGGACATGGGGAAAAGAGAGGGGAAAAAGGGATAATGACAGAAGATGTAACATGTGTAATTGGAAGCCTGGCTTGACAGGAAAGAGAGGATTTGGTAGAAGCAGTGTTCTAAGAGACGATGGCTGAGAGTTTCCCGAAACTAATGAAAGAATATCAAGTCACATATTAAAGAAGCACTGTGAACCTGAAGTAGAATAAATATAGTAAAATTGTTTATAGTATTAAACTGCTGAAAACAGAAGACAGTGAGAAAGTCCTAAGAGTGGCCAGAGAGAGAAGAGCAGAGATTAACAATAGACTTTTCAACAATGACAGTGGAAGCTAGCAATTAATGAATGATATATTAAAAGCACTGAAAAAAAGTGGCAACTTATCCTCTTAGTGAGAATATCCTAAAAAAAATGAATGCAAAATGGAAATATTTGTAGAGAAACAAAAACTGAGAGGTTGTGTCGCTGGCAGATCTATACTAAGGGAGAGTATAAAGGGTATTCTTTAGTGATTTCATAGTAAAGGTTGGGAATGTAGAAGAATTGAAAAGGGTAAATATGTGGATATATATAAATAAATAGTAAATATAAAATAATGTAATGAGGGAAGAATAAATAAATGGAATTAAAATGCACTCTAACAGTGGCACATACATTTTGTGGGGGGTGGTTAATGGAGTTAAAGTATTTGGGGGCACTTGAATTGCCCAAGAATGAGTGAAAGTCTGAATTTACATTAGAATTTGTTAAGTCAAGAATGTATATTTTTCTCTCCAGGTAGCTACTAAATAAAATACATATATACTTACACTAAAAGAACACATAACAACATGATAAAAAGGAGTCTGGAATAACTAAATATTCTCAATGAATCCAAAGGAGGCAATAAACGATAGTGCACCAATTGAAGAAATGTTAAGTTGTCAGACTGAATAAAAAACAAACCCAACTATATGCTGCTTATAGAGACACAACATAAATATATGGATACAGAAAGGTTGAAAATTGAAAGATAAGAAAAGACCTACCAAAAGAAAGCTGATAAAGCTATGAAGACTTTAAGACAAAATATTACTAAAGATGAATATGGACATATAATGCCAAAAGCACCATTGCACTGCAGGATGTAACAGGTCCATATTTATAGCCACCAAGTAGACAATCCCAAATATATAAAACAATTCAAAGGTAATCCAAGAGAGAAATCGAGAAATTCATGATCACAAGCAGGAAAATTTAACATACCTTTCTTTGTAACTGGTAGAACATACAGACATAACGTTAGTAAAGGTATAGAACTTCTAAACAACGTTACTAACCAAATCGACCACATTGACACATAGAGAACACTGTAGCCACAACTTTTTTTTAATTATAAAATATGCATGCCATAAAACATACCATTTTAACCATTTTTACATTTATGGTGGTTCAGTGACATGAAATACATTCACATTTTTGTGCCACCATCACCACTGTCCATCTCCACCAACTTGTTTTTAAATTCACAGAGAACATATACCAAAATTAATCATATGCTGGCTCATGAAGCAAGTCTGAACAAATTCCCAAAGGAGTGAAATATTTATTCTCTGACCAGAGTTGAAATAAAGCTAGAAATCAGTAACAAATAGGTAACTTGAAAATCCCTAAATACTTGATAGTTAAGCAGTGTACTTTTTAATAACTGTTGTGTTATGGAAATAATCACAATAAGAATTTATTTCTTAGAATTTATTTTTCACAGTAAAAATTTTGAAAATATTTTGAACTGAATGATAAAAAAACGTGACATGTGAAAACTTTTGTGATGCAGCTTTTTAAAGGTGTAATTAGAGAAATATACAACAAACACATATAGGAAAAGAAAAAAAGGCTGAAAATCAACAGTCTGAGTATTCATATCAGGAAGTCAGAAAAAGCCAGCAAACCAAACCCAAAAAAGGAAAAGAAATGAAACAATATAGATAAGACCAAAGAACTAATAAAATAGAATGCAGAGTAGAGAAATTCAGTAGAGCCAAAAGTTAGTTCTCTGAAAGATTGCAAATTAATAAGCCACAAGTTGGATGGATTAGGAAGAAAGTGGGGAAGGCACAAATTACTACTATCAGGAATAAACAAGAAATTTCATACAGATGCTATAGATATTAAAAGAATTATCAAGGGGAAATTAGGGAAAATTTTATGCCAAAAAATTTTGAAATCTCTATGAAATGGAAAAATTCTGAAGAAAATATAATTTATCAGAATTATAAGAAATATATCAATTAAGGAAATTTAATTTGGAATTAATTTCCATAAAGAAATTTTCATGTCCACATGACTTCACAAATTATTTGAATCCTTTTAAAGTCATTGAAATTAATTTTATAGCCCACAACATGGTCTATCATAGTAAATATTTCCTGTGTTTTTTTATTGTTAAAAAATGCATAACATATAGATTTCCATCTAATCTATTTCTGAGCATATATTTCAATAGTGGTAAGGATATTCACTTTGTTGCATAGAAAGCTTAAGAATTGGGCGCCTGGGTGGCTCAGTCGTTAAGCGTCTGCCTTTGGCTCAGGTCATGATCCCAGGGCCCTGGGATCGAGCCCCACGTCGGGCTCCCTGCTTAGCGGGAAGCCTGCTTCTCCCTCTCCCACTCCCCCTGTTTGTGTTCCTGCTCTTGCTGTCTCTCTCTCTGTCAAATAAATAAATAAAATCTTAAAAAAAAAAAAAAAGCTTAAGAATTTTTCATTTTGCAAAACTGAAGCCCTATACCTATTATACAGTTCCTTATTTCCTTCTTACTCTACACCCTGGCAAGGACTATTCTGTTTTCTGTTGCCATGAATTTGACTGTTTGAGAAACCTCATTTAAGTGGATCATAAAGTACTTACGTCTTTGTGACTGGTTTATTTTACTTAGCTTAATGTTCTCAGGGTTTATCCATGTTGTAGCCTGTGTCAGAATTTCCTTTTTAAGGCTGAGTAATATTCCATCCTATGTATATACTGCATTTTGTTTATCCATTCTTCTCTCGATGGGTACTTGGGTTGCTTCCACCTCTTGGCTATTTTGAATAGTACTGCTATGAACATGGGTGTACAAATATCTCTTTGAGATCCTGCTTTCAGTTCTTTTGGATATATACCCAGAAGTGGAATTGCAGGATTATGTAGTAATTCTGTTTTTAACTTTCTGAGAAATTGCAGTACTTTTTTTCACAGCGGCTTTACCACTTTATATTCTCACCAGTAGTACACAGCAATCAGATTTCTCCAAACCCTCATCAACACTCTTAAACAAAATTATTTATTGTAGCCATTCTAATGGGTATGAAGTGATAGCTCATTGTGGTTTTAATTTGCATTTTCCTAATGCTTAATGATTTTGAGCACCTTTTCTTATGCTTGTTGGGCATTTGTGTATCATCTTTGGAGAAATGTATATTTAAGTCCTTTTCTTATTTTTTAATGGGGTATTTTTTTGTTGTTGAGTTTTAGACATTTTTTATATATTTCCTTATTGTTCTCCTCTTATCAGATACATGACTTGTAAATATAATCTCTCATTCCATACATTGCCTTTTCACTCTGCTGGTTATGTCCTTTGATGCACAGGTTTTAATTTTGACATAGTCCCGTTTGTCTGTGTTTACTTTTCTTGCCAGTACTTTTGGTGCCATATCCAAGAAGTCCTTGCCAGATCTAATGTCATGAAGCTTTTGCACTGTGTTTTTTCCTAAGAGGAGTTTTATAGTTTTAGTTCTTACATTTAGGTTTTTGATTCATTTTGAATTAATTTTTGTATATGGTGTAAGGGTCCAGCTTCATTCTTTTGCATGTGAATATTCAGTTTTCCCAACACTATTTGTTGAAGATACTTTCCTCCGTTGAATGGTCTTGGCACTCTTGTCAAAAATCATTTGACCCTATATACAAATGATATTTCTGGGCTTTTTGTTATATTCCATTGGTCTGTGTGTCTATCTTTATGCCAGGACCACACCAATTTGATTACTGTAGCCTTATGTAATAAGTTTTGAAATCAGGAAGTGTGATACCTCCAACTTTGTTCTTTTTCCAGAGTGTTTTGCCTGTTCAGGGTTCTTGAGATTTCATATGAGTTTTAGGATGGATTTTTCTGTTTCTGCAAAAAATGGCATTGGGATTTTGATAAGGAGTGCATTAATTTTGTAGATTGCTGTGGGATGTTTTGACATCTTAACAGTACTGTCTTCTAATCCATGAATGAGGGATGTGTGTCTTCTTTCATTTCTTTTAGCAACATTTTGTAGTTTTCAGTGTACAGGTCTTTTGCTTCCTTAGTTAAGTTTATTCTTAAATTTTTTATTCATCTTGATGCTATGTAAATTATTGCTAATTTCCTTCTGGATTGTTCATTGTAAGTGTATTGAAAAGCAACTGATATTTGAGTATTGATTTTGATTCAACAGCATTGCTGAATTCATTTGTTAGTTCTAAAAGTGCTTTTTGTTTTGTTTTGTTTTTGTGGAATCCTTAGAGTTTTTCTACATATAAAGTTGTGTTGTTGGTGAACAGAAATCTACTTCTTCCTTTCCAATTTGGATGCATTTTATTTCTTTTTCTCGATTAATTGGTCTTGGATTTCCATTAAAATGTTAAATAGAAGTGGTGAAAACAACCATCCTTTTCTTATTTTTGATTTTAGAGGAAAAACTTCCAGTCTTTAATCATTGAATATGATGTTAGTTGTGGATTTTTCACATAACGCCTTTATTCTGTTAAGGTAGTCTTCTATCCCTAGTTTGTTGAATGATGTTCCATGTGCTTTTGAAAGCAATGTGTGTTTTGCTGTGGGTGGATGGTTGTATAAATATGAATTAGGTCAAAGTGGTTGATTATATTTTTTTGTTCTTTATACTTAATGATTCTCTCTTGGCTTTTTTATATCATTTATTGATAAAAAGAGGAGTGAAATTTTTGACAATAGTTATTTTATCTATTTCTCCTATCAATTTTGCTTTAGATATTTTGAAGTTTTATTATTAAATTCATAAATGTTTAAGATTATTTGCCCCTTTGTTGAATTTACCTATTTTCTGAAGATTTATTTATTTATTTGAGAAAGAGCGTACACATGCATGCAAGCAGGAGGAGGGGCAGAGAGAGAGAGAGAATCTCAAGCAGACTCCCTGCTGAGTGCAGAGCCCACGCGAGACTCGATATCACAACCTGAGATCATGACCTGAGCCAAAATAAAGAGCTGGGTCCTTAACCAACTGAGCCATCCAGGTGCCCCCAATTTACCACTTTATCATTATGAAATGAGCCTCTCAGTCTGTGGTTAACATTCTTTGCTCTGAAATCTACATCGTTTGGTATTAATATGGCTACTCCCACTTCATTTAACCAGTATTAGGGTATTATATTTTTTTTTATCTCTTTCCTTTTAACCTGTTTGTATCTTTATATTTAAAGGAAGTTTTTTGTAGTCAGACCATAGTCGAGAATAAATTCTGAGCCAGGAGTGAAGATATGGAATAAAAGAATAAGCAAAATAAGGGGTTTTCCATTAATTTATAAATATCTAAACCAGTCTTTCAAAATGAAGCTTTCATTCTAGTTCTATAACGTCAGATTTAGGGAAGGAGAAAGTGGCCAGATTAAGGAAACCTACCAAGTGAGGGATACAGACTGGATTTAGGGGAAATTGAAAAAAAAAATCCACAAATATAAATCCAGATTGAAACTGAAGTTTAACTGTTTGTACCTCAGAAATGTCTCAGTATAATGGATTCTAATCTTTGCTTCTCTACCATTTCGGAGTCTGCCATATTTTGAGTGCGTTAAAGTTCCACTCCAGAGCTTATGAGTCAGTTGGAAAGTAGTAGGAATTTTTGGCAGAATGGCAGACTAACACCATGACCAACACCTCTGATTGGAATAAAAAAAATGGTGCATGGAATAGAAACTTACTTTTAATGTTCTGCAGCAGTGGCATAAGAGTGGCATAAGAATATGTAGATGCCAAATAGAAGGGAGGGTGGGAAATATGAAAGGTAAATGAGTACCGTCAATACTGACTTGTGCCCTGAGAGCTTCTGCTGAGCCCTAATGACATTGCATTTTGGCTTAATGTCGAAAAGGGGCATGGGAAGGTGGAGGTAAAACCTACCCTCCTCAGTGCAGAAAGTCTGACAGAGGCCCCCATATAAATGTAGACATCAAAGGGCTGTGTTATAAATATGAAGGTGAATAAGAAAAAAAATGCAGAAGAACATAGCAGGGATAAAAATTTACCTTTGTTGCTGAGCGAAGGCAGGGGGAGGGATGTTCCTTGCGAATTAATAACTAATACCTTGCTCTCATGTGAGTTTGAGGTCAGAATTCATGCTACCTGTGGAATCCAAAAAAAAGTTCAGGTGGGGAATTTAACTGGAAATGGTTCTGGGCTGGATTGCTTTCCTTTTTCCTTTGAAGAAAAACAACTGTAATTCATGCCTAAGACATTCCAAACATGAAGTTGCAAAGCAAATAAACAGCCCAGTCAAAAACCATAAAACATGCAAGGAAGCAAGGTGCCATGAATAAAGGCTGGTGAAAATAACTGAAGGCAAAGTCAGACTTGTAAAATATTCAGTTATTATAATTATCAAATACATAATTTAAATTAACAAGTTTCAATATATTTAAAGGAATAAAAGAGAAGCCTGAAAATATGAGTAAGTCAAGAAACTATAAAGAATGACCAAAATGATTCAAATAAAAAAGTTAAACTGAATTTCTAGAGAAGACAAATTTAATAATTGAAACATAAAACTCACTGGATAGATTGAGGAGCAGGGTTGACAGAGCTAAATAGAGATTTACTGAACTAGAAGAGGCAGCAATAATAATTAGCAGATTAAGGATGCAGACCTGGGAGACAAGGATGTGGAAATGAGGGGTTAAGAGACATGCAGGGTGGAATTAGAGGGTCTAACATATATCTGATCAGAAATCTAGAGAGTTATTATAGGAAGAATGGAAAAGAGTCAAAATATGAAGTGGATAATTATTGAGAGTTTTTCTGAATTATGTAGTACAAATTCTCAGAACCAGACAGCCTAAGAAATGCCAAGGAGGATAAAAAATAAATTCACACCTAGATAAAAAATTACAAAACTGCAAAGACAAAGAAAAGATCTTAAAAACTGCCAGTGAGAAATGACACATTACTTACAAGAGATAGTATTTAGACTTTTCAGTAGCAACAATAGAATATAGTGGAATAGCATAGTCTGTGTCCTGAAAGAAAATAACTCTCGATGTTGAATTGTATGTAGAGAAAATCTTGAAGAATAAAGCCTAAATAAGGACATTTCTGACAAATATAACTAAATGACAAACAGCCTCATTAAAGGCTGTCCTAAAGGATAAACTTCAGGTAAAAGGAAAATTATCCTAGGTGGAAGGCCTGTGGTGAAGGAAGGAATCATAAACAAAGATTGCTGTATGTAGGTGGGCACACTAAGCAAACACCGATTTGCATAAAAATATCTGCTGTTTTTGGATGGGATAAACAGAATATAATCAAAATAATTAAGAATTGGGATGGGAAATCAAGCAAAAATGTTCTGGGTTCTTGTGATTCTTGGGAAGGAGACAATACTATTAATCAGCTTTGGGGCGCCTGGGTGGCTCAGTCAGTTAAGCGTCTGCCTTCAGCTCAGGTCATGATCTCTAGGTCCTGGGATTGAGTCCCGTGTTGGGCTCTCTGCTCAGTGGGGAGTCTGCTTCTCCCTTTCCCTCTCCCCTCCCCCCCACTCTGTACGCTCTCTTTCTCTCAAATAAATAAATAAAATCTTTAAAAAAATCAGCTTTGGATTTTGATAATTTATATCTGTATGTTAAAATTGCTGGGGTAATCACAGAAAGAGAAATATATAGCATATAGCTTTCAAATAAATGGGGAATAGAGTGGAAAAAAGAGACTTAGTCTAAAAAAATAGAATAGAAGACAATTTTAAAAGAGATCCAGAACATAACAAGGAAATAGAAAATACACCATAAAATGGTAGAAAGAAATCTAACAGTAATCATTGTAAATGTTAAGTAAGCTGAACTTTCCAATCAGAAATCAAAAGCTTAAGACTGATTTAAAAAATTAAGCTAAATGCTATTTATAAAAGGTATGTTTAAAACACAAGCACACAGAAAGATTGAATGACAAAGGGTAGAAAAAGATACTCCATGCAAATTCTAATGAAAATAAATCTGAGATCACTATGTTAATTTCAGATAAAAACATTATTAGAGATAAAGAGAGTCATCACATAATGATAAAAATTCAAATTGCTAAGAGGACATTACAGTTCAGAAATATATCCTATCTTTGCAAGTTATGCAGTAAAAATAGGATGAGCTATTAGGTGAAATAGACAAATCTCCCATAACATTTTGGATTTTACCATAATTCTCTTAGTAACTGATAAAACAGGGTGATGAAGTATTATAAGGCTATGGAAGACTTGAAAAACTCAGTTAACAAGTTTGTTTTAATGGATATATGTGGACCACTGCAGCCAGCAGCTGCAGAGCACACATTCTTTGAAGGACACATGACACGTGTGTGATCAACCACCATTTATTGAGCCCCACAGCAGGTCTTGACTAGTCTCAGTTTATCATTACTACACAGACCACATCCTCTGACCACAGTGAAATTATATTATAAAACAATAACATTAAACTAGAAAAAAAGCCATATGTTTGGAAATTAAGAAATGTGCATCCAAGTAAGTCATGTGTGAATGGAGAAATCACAAATTATTTAGAATTGTATGACAATAATAGTTTATATATCCCAGCTGTGGGGTATAGCTAATTGAATACCTGGAGAGAAATTTATAGACTTAAATATTTGTACTAGAAGATATGAAAAGCTCAAAATTAATGAACAAAGCATCCAGTTTTAGAAGACAGAAAAGCAGAACAGTATTAACTCCTCAAAAATAGGAGGAAAGAAATAACAAAGATAGCTGTAGAAATGAACAGAATGGAAAACATACAGTGAGAAGATCACCAAAGTCAAAAGCGGATACTCTGAAGGCATTAACAACATAGCATCTCTGGGAGGACTAATTCGCAAACAGAAAGAAGTCAAACTAAATTAGAAACAGAAGAGGGGACAGCTACCAATGCTGTAGAGATAAGAGGATGCCTTCCCTGGGGATGTCCCTTGTGAGGCCACAGACACACAAAGGCAATTCAGCCTTCAAGTTTTCACTGTCATTGTGTTCAATGTAATATCTCGAGTGGGAGATGCTGCAGGGAACATGCTGAGTAAACCCAAAGGCAAAAGAGTAGCCAGGATGGGTGGGTTGTCTAAGATTCCAGAGGACCTACAGTAGAACTTGAAGGCTTCGATGACACAGGTGGATGGAGAGCTTGCTGAGAAGCAGTCGAGATGGCAAGAGCAAAAGGCATGGTGGCAAGCTTGGGAAGTCAAGTAGATGGGGAACTAGGAGAGACTCTCCCTCCACAGGCACAGGCGTGGAAGGGGTGGAGGGTGAAAAGAATGAGTCAAGGTTGAAGTTCCGACTGGTGGCCCGAACTTGGGAAATCCTTAGCTTTTTACGCTATCTTTCTGCTCTGGGATCTTGGCTCCAGGCTGCTCCTGCTGGTTCCCCCTACTGCCCTCTTGGTATTCCTTCTCGGATGCCACCCCCATGGTGTCATTGCTCACAGGGAGAGCCTCCAAATCTACGAATATAGCTATTCTCACTCCCAGTGGTGTATGAAAACCCAAATGGCTGGCCTCTGTCCCCTTTCAGAAGCCTTAAACTTGACTTCCTTTCTTTATTCTTACTTCCCATTCTTGTATTTGTTTTTTCCTCCCTCCTTCCCAGCCCCTCTCTCTCCCATGCTTCCTTTCTCCCTTCCTCCCTCCCTTCCTCCCTGCCTCACACTTCATTCTTTCTCTCACACCCCACACATTTGCTGAGTTCTCACTGTGGTGTAGACCAGCCATCAGCAAACTTTTTCTGTAAGACTAGGTAGTAAATATTTTAGGCTTTGGGGGCCATACATTCTCAGTTACAAAGACTCAACTCAGTGGGCCTGTGAAAGCAGCTGTAGACAATATATACACACATGAGTGTGTCTGTGTTCCAATAAGATTTATGGACGCTGAAATTTGAATTTCATGTCATTATAATAGGTCACAAAACATTATTCTTCTTTTGATTCTTTTCAACCATTTAAAAGTGTAAACAACATCCTTAGGTTGTGGGCCATACAAACAGGCAGTGGGCCTGTGGGCCATAGTTTAATGACTCCTGGTGTCGAATCCTAGAAAAAAAAAAATAAGAGTCTAAATGCCAGCCCTGCCTTCCAGTATCTCTGCTGCTGTGGCACAAGTCTGTGACACCCTTGTGTGTGAGCTCAGGTTAGAAGTAAGTGGCAAGAGTAATGATGAGGAAGGGGAGATTGTCCCTGAAGGAGGTGGCATTTTTACTGCCCCTTGAAGGATGGATGGGTTTGGATGTCTATAATTAGACTGCCCTTTTGGGTGACTCCCAGTTCTCACTTCATTTCCCAACTTAAAACATCAGGCAGGACACCTGTCTCTTAACTGTGAAAGGCAGTAGACCCTTTT
Organism: Leptonychotes weddellii; assembly: GCF_054177405.1. Lineage (NCBI taxonomy): Eukaryota > Metazoa > Chordata > Mammalia > Carnivora > Phocidae > Leptonychotes > Leptonychotes weddellii. Next base: position 67,677,630 of record NC_138378.1, on the reverse strand, counting down.
AACCGGCTTGGATGCAGCTACAACCCAGATTCCTCCCCCACCCCCCAGATGCTTCTCCTTCCCTGTGATTTGGAATGCTTGAAGGATGTGTATGAATGAGCTTTGCTGTTGGGGGTTTTTTCTTGGCTTAGGAGTTCTCAGAGCCAGAGTTTCATGAGTAGGAAGAGAAAATTCTTGCTTCAAGCTTCTTGTCAAGACCCTGTCCAAGAGGGGCACCTGAGGGGCTCAGTCGGTTAAGCGTCTGACTTCGGGCTCAGGTCATGATCCCGGGGTCCTGGGATCCAGCACCGCATTGGGCTCCCTGCTCAGCGAGGAGCCTGCTCCTCCCTCCCCTCTACTCCTCCCCTGCTTGTGCTTTCTCTCTCTCTCTCTCTCTCATTTTCTCTCTCTCTGTCTCAAATAAATAAATAAAATCTTTTTTAAAAAAAAGACCCTAAGAAATCCATTTTGATGGCCCCATCTGGACCTGCTACACAGTCCTTTATATTGGAACACGACCAGCTAGTATACCAAAAAGTGACTCTCCTTTTCTCGATTTAGTTTTCCAGTTTCTTTCTCTGCCTTTCCTTACTTCTTTTCTTCCTTCAAGCTTTTAAAAAAGGCCAAGGTACTGAAATAAGAATTGAATGTGCAAAACAAACTAAAATTTACCTGGGGCATAATATACAGATTTTTCATTGATTTCCCTTCACATCTTCCAGTCCTTGAGTGTGTATATAAAGGATAGGAGCCCTAATTTATCACAGTGGTCATAAAGAGATGCTGTGGCTTTTGTCTTTGAAATTCTAATGATTAGATGGCATTGTTATTTAGAGCTGAGGCCTGAGGGCTGGGGAAGCTCTGAGAAGGAACCTGGCTCATGCTGGCATTTTTTATGATGAGAAAGCCCTTCTTCACTTCATCTCCCAGCACAGTCATGTAGTAAAAAGAACACTGACCTTGAACCTTCAGAGCTGGATTAAGATTCCAGCTTGACTACTTGCTATGTTTATTACCTTGGGAAAATTACTTAACCTCGTGGAAAGCCAGTTCTAGTTACCTATTCTTTAAAATGGAGATAACTAATAATTGTAAATTCATAGAGTTGCTGGCAGAGCACTATAAGATAACGGATATGAAAGTGCCTTGCACAGTATGAAATTGGAGAACCTTTCTAGAGTGGACTCCAGATCACCCAAGACTCTTCTGAGCTCCCAAGGACCTTGCTAGAGAAGGTGATGAATGTCAAAGAAAGCGAAATTATTCCTTGGTCTGGTTTAAGACTCTGCTTAACAATCTCCCACCTTCCTATTTCTCTTAGTGGAATTTTCCTTAGTCCATCAATGTCGTCTTCCCCCAGGTTCCAACTACTGTTTGTCTATGGCTTGTGATGTGGTTCACAACATGCTATCCCAGAATTTGGGGCCTTAGAATATTGAGTATTTTAAGCTGAAGGAATTGGAGAAATGGCAGGCGCAGAACAGATCTCTGACCTCCCCCTTCTACCCTGAAGCAGATCAAAAGACTACTCTGTGAGAGGTGCCCTCCCTATACCCAGAGGAGAGGAGCATCCTTATATTTGAAGCAGATACCCTTATACCTTACGTCCTTAGGGACATCAAAAGGGATCCAAACAAACATGCCTTGCTAAGTTTCCCTTAGTTTACTACCCTTAACTCACACTCTTTTGTCCTGTCATATTTTTCCATGACTTTTCACTCTTCACCAAACCTAGTGTAAAAATACTCATGCTTAACTGCTTTTTCGGGTCTTCAGTTAGTTATGAAGGCTCTTGTGTCATGTAAAACTTCTATTAAATTGGTGTGCTTTTCTCTTTTCATCTGTTTTTGTGAGTTTAATTTTCACGCCCACCCAGGGACCCTGTGAGGGTGGGGGAAACAGTTTTTCTTCCCTTAAACCTAGAAATTCCTATATTCCTTCCTTTATAGGTGGTCAGTTCATTCTGAAACCCCCTCCCTGTGGGTATATGGAACTTTGACTCTGTTTTCAAGGCCACTTCCTCCAAGGAATGTCCTATAACTTCAGCTTCTGGACAGAAAAGGATTGCTACTCTGAGTTGCACCCTTTGGAATGTAATCATACAGTCTCTTTTGTTATGTAAGCATTTCTCGGATGACTCTGTGTGTGTGTGTGTGTGTGTGTGCAATTATAAATGCTTTGAAATGTATATCGCTCAGTGCCTAGGCAGTTCTAGGCCCATAGTTAGTGACTGATAAATAGTTGTTTTATTTATTAAAAGTAAGGCCATTTAGATCGCCTGAATTTGAGGTTTTTCCCCAGGTCTCTGAGGCCTCTTAGGTTCATTGGAATCTCTGAATTTGTTCCATACGCGGCTGGTTTGCAGGAGTTGTTAGCAGAGTGTTAGCATGTTTATGTAGCTGTTCAACTCTTTCCATAACCACCTGGACAACATGCTTAATGCCCGAGGGAAATCAGCCTGAGTTAAGACTTCTAGAGTGGTCCCCTGTCCCCATCCTAGAGCTGACAGAGATACCCATCTATAGACATTTTAATAGTCACTGAGGCCCTTCAGGGTCCCTCAAATTAGGTGGCTGTCAATGAATAATTTTGGGTGTTGAATTAAACTGGTCCTTTCTACAGGTGGATGAGGCAGGTTTACTTGTTCTGGCTCCTGAAATAATACTAAAACTCACTCAGGGCATGATATGTTTAGCTACTAGGTGGAGAAGAAGAATACACAAATATTTGATTTTCTTCTCTTTGAGAAAATTCTGATTGTGCTCTTCTTCCTGGATTAGACTGTCTTAGAGTCTGCTCACTTTGGGTCAGTCCTCTATGCCACTGAGGCAGAACATCTGGGGGCAGCAGAGAACACAGGTCTCTCTTCTTGGAGAAGCTTAGAATGGTTGGTTACTCAACTGCTCGCTTAGAAAGTGCCTCACTGCCTGTGTAACATTCACGATTGCCTTTATTATTACTTTGATCTACCAGTGCTTCTCAACCTTGGCTCTGCATCAGAATCACCTTGTGGGGGAGGCGGCATTTGCAGAAACAGATGCCAGGGACCTACACTCCAGAGATTCTGACTTAATTAGTCTGGGATAGTCTAGGCAGTGATTTTACTTTTGAAAGACTTCCCAGATGATTTTTAAATTGCAGCTAGGGCTGGGAACCACTGCTCTAGACCTGGGGTCAACAAACATTTTCTGCAAAGGGCCACACGGTAAGTATCTTAAGTTTTGCAGGCCATGCGATTCTGTCACAATTAATCAGCTCTGTCATTTTAGTGCCAAAGCAGCCATGGATGGGTATGGCTGTCTTCCAATACAACTTTATTTGCCAAAACAGGTGGTGGGCCAGATTTGGCCTGTAGGCTGTAGTTTTTGTAGACTCCTGCTCCAGCGTCTAGATGGTCACCTCCATGAAGACAAGGTACTGTGCTTATGAAGTTCAACCTTGGGTCCCTAGCATGCAACAGACACACCATAAATACTTAACTAAATTAAATTGAGCTCCATGAGTTTATTGTACTCATGCGGTAATATCTGAGAAGGAGACAGAGTGTCTGGCCTTGGGGAAAAATTACAGCATTTTGGAAGAAAATGTTTATAGCTTAAAGATTTGGGGACAATTTATGGAAATTCCTGTTGAACTTTGTTAAGCTTTGTTGAACTCTCTAGTGAAACTTTTCAAAACAGATTCATATTAAGGTTTTTTTTGTGTGTGAGAGAGCAGGAGAGACAGAGAGAGAGAAAGAGAAAGATTTTCGTAGTTTTCATTTGCCTGCACCTATAAAAATATAGAGTAGTGAATAGAATTCCCATAATTAGTCAATCAGTGAGTCAGTTTATGAAAAATGTGTTTGTCAGTTGACTAAACTGCCCAACCTATTTGGTAAGACCAGTGCAGTGGTAAAGTCATGTAAACAAAACCTCTGTGTCTAAATGGTTCAGAATATATTAGTTAGAAGAAATATGTGTTGGCTCTTTAAGGTTTGCGGTGGTGGGCAGGCGGAGCAGGTATCAGCAGTAAATGCCTATGGGCAGTTGGCAAGCTACTGGGTTGGAAGTGGAGGTTCACAGTCATTGCATTATGGCCTCAGATGTGACCAAGCGACCCCAGGGATGAGAACACAGAGACAAGCACCAGAGAGTATTTTCAAAGCAAAATGAAACAGAATACATGGGAAATTCCTACAAAGAAATCACCCTTGCATATAGATACATAGAAATCTTGGCCAGGCATCCATTTTTGCTTCTCCTCTTTGGTCAAATGCATCCATCTTTTTTTTTTTTTAATCCGAGTCTATTCATCAGTTGCAATACAGAGACGTCTTTTATGTGCATTGGCTTTTCTCTCGGGACAGGAGCTTAGGATTCCTAAATTCTGCTGTCCTGAATGTAGAAGTGACAGTGTGTGTGAACAGTTGTGTGATACCAGCATCCTGGGACTCAGCAAGTCTTTAGAAGGAGTACATAATACCCAGGAATATCTAACTAACCAGGACTGCTTTTCTGAAGCCTGCAGGTGCGGTGCAGAATGTTTCATCTAAAACCCTTCCTTGACTTTGATTGGAGACTTTGCATACTTGGTGATCTGTGGGCTCAAGTGGCCTCTGGAAAGAGTCTCTTGCTGTGGGGCCCTGGTGTGGACACAACATAGAGAGGAGGAGGGTAATGCAAGAAAGTCATGTTTATGAGCAGTGGGTCACTGGACATAATGTGATCACAGAGATCTATTATTAGCAAAAAGTTTATCAGAACAAAAGGGAACATATCTGTGGCAGAGCAGCAGGGAGGGGATTTTAAAGTTTTAATGGAAAACTAAAATTGCTTAGGAAAATATAAACTGTTTTCCTTTCTCCACGTGTGACTTTTAAATTGAATTTCTTTTAGGCAATAAGGTGTTGTTTTATCCAGGATAGAACATGGCGGGGTCTGAGTTTTGAGGCTCTGAACATTTCTTTGTAGGATTGTTACTGCAAGTCCCTTGGGAAACACACTTTTCCGTGCATGTGTCCTGTATTGTCTTTTCCTTTTCCTCCTCTTCCCACCCCTTCTCCTTACTGCAGAGGTAGCAATCCTCCTGCTATTAGCAAGATGTCTATTATAGTGCCATTAAAAAAGCCATAGTCAGTGCGAGGAATGACTCATGTCATGGAGGACTTAATAATTCACTATAATAAAAGTATAAAGTTTTATGATAAACCACTCTCAGGGGAGTTAAATATAATCCTTAGCGGGTCACACACTGACTACAAAGCTTACATTTGTAATGGTAATTTGAATTTACTACATTGCCTTTAGTTTTTAAGCATTTGTGTGTCATTAGACCTTATAAATTGATTTATATGTTTCAACTCCAGTATAATTCTGCATAAAGGTACAATAAATTTTATGGATTGGAGATATGGCATCTAAAACATTTTAATAAAATTATTGTTCTAAATTCACTTAAATGGCATTGATGAAAAGCTGCAGCAAAGATGCCAACATTTCAGAACTTTCAGGAATCAGATGAGGTGGGAGTGACAGCTGTAGGTGGGGTGTCGCTGGGTGAAATTCCCCACTTCCTTCTCCTTGCTTTGTTAGCAGATAAGGACCTCTGGGGCCCTTCCTGAAAGGGTGCCCGCTGCCATTCGGCCTGCCGTGTGGGGACATCAAAGCTCTGGGTAACGCACGGATGATGAGTTTGCCGGAGAGAGGAGCCCATTGCATCCCTCTGAAGGACCTGTCTGTTATTTGTGGAACCAAAAGGAATTCTGTCTTTCTAAGGAAACCAAAAGAGGATTGTCCAAGCCAGCAGCTTTCCCACTAGAAATTGAGAGCAGATCACCCGTTGCTTCATGTATTTTCTCCTCCAGTTTCTGAAGGAAAGATGTTCAGAGGAAAACAACAGCACCTGCCCAGAGAGTGTGATGGGAGGGGCTGCTGCGTGGTGCCTGGCCTCCCCGACCCTTGGTCTCAGCAGCTGTACTTTGGAGGAACGTCTCTCAGCCACACTCCCTCTTTCCCTCTATTATCAGAAAAATAAAGGTCAAATAAACTGGATTATGAAAAATGAAAACTAAAATCCAGAAAAACAAAACTCTTCTTTATTTCACAGGCTTGGATCCAAATGGCACAAACTCAAGCTTTTGAAAGGAAAGGAGGGCATGCCCCCCCATCCCCCCCAAATCCTCCTGTTAACTTTTTACTTCTTCTCATTGGTATTTCAGCTAGCCAGCTAGGAGTGAGTTGTGATTAATTATATTTTCCTTCTGACTTTGCAGATTCAGGGGCGATTGCTCACTGGCTCCTGTCCTGTGAGAACTTTGTTTACATTTGGCAGTGTGCTTTTAAGTCACTGAAAGCAGCACTGATTTTGGCTAAAAATACTTGATAAACTATACCGTCTGTGTTAGGCTGTCAATAATCACTGGCTTTTTTTTTTTTTTTTCTTTTTGAGTGCAGCTTCCCCAAAGCTGGTATAATTTCAGTGTGGATCTTCAAAACCCCTTTTGTCTAATCTTGTGTATAGGCTTTATCATAAGGAAACTTAAAGGTCCCTTTCCTCTCTGGTGGGCAGTCCCCATCGTATTCTCTGTAGCCCTTACACATTAAAAAAGTTTTATACCCTCAACAAGAGCAGGTTTTCTGTTAGGAAAGCACCAAAGTAAACCTCCAGGGGCCCTCAGGACTCAGTGGGTGTGTCACTGTTAAATGACCCAGCCAGCTGGACAGGTGGAGGTACAATTTACTGGAAATATATTAAAAGTGTCTTGGGAAATGATTCTTAAAAATGTTCCCACTGCTGGTGTGATGCAGATTAGAACCCCAGTGTGTAAATGAGAAAAATTAAATTGTAACAAGAAACCCCTAATGGTACAATGATGGCTTGTGGGGAGGAGGGTGGAATTCAAGGAACTGAAGGGAGAAAATTCAGCCTCTGCTGTCTTTCTTCCCCAGGCCCAAGCCAGGCCTGTCTGCACAGGGCAGGGAGCCCTATGGGCCCGGACTCCTCCCTCTGACAACTGACATCTGTGTGCACTTCCCAGGTAGTGGAGGCGTCAGACTCTGCATTCTTCCCTTTCTTCACCCTGCCCCTTAGTGACATCTCAAGGGAACCAGAGCAGCCTTATGCATAGACAGATTTGGCAGCCACTTGTATGATGTGATTTGTGCAGAGAAAAAGGGTTTGTGGCTGGCATGGCCACCTTTCAACTTGTTTTTTTCCCCCAAAGCAAGGATTCTCTGAGAATCCCTATTTAAAATGCAAATGGCCCAGAGAAAGGTAATAGACATTCATCAGTCATCAACACACCACGGTGAGAATTAGTGTCATCACAATTTAGCAAGCTGAACAATCAGGATCTAAAAAGTGGGACCAGAACATAGGAATTTTGATGAGAAGAATTTCTTCGAAGTTGCTTAATGCAGGCAAGCCAGAATGGTACACTGCAGGGGAGGCTGGGGTCACCGTGAAGGGTGGAGAAGGCTGGGGGCAGCACAAAGAATGGAGTAAGAGACTCTAGAAATGAGATGTGGGAGAGCGTCAAAGTGAATTTGACCAGCATTGGAGTTTGCCTTGAGTAGTTCTACAGATCTTGTTACTTGGAGTTTTATCCTACAACTCTCCTCTAGTATCTCTGGAATTTTCTTAGTCCATTGGCAGATGGCCCTGGGCCCATTAAACACTAAAATAAAGCAAAATTTTATGAAACATATATTACAAATATAAAAATATGCAAAACACTTTCATATATGCCCCTTTGATTATTTTCATCTTCAGAGTGGCACATAGTAGATGGTTAATAAATATTTATTCAGATGAATTGAATATGTGGAACAAGTATTAATAGCATTCCCATTTTATGGATGAGGAAACTGAGCCTCAGCAAGGTTAAGTGAGTTGCCCAAGATCAGACAACTAATCAGCGTTGAAACCTCTTTCCACTCTTAGTGCCCCCATTTTCATTAGAGTCCCCCCTTGTAGTACCCCACTTTGGCTTGCCCTCCTTAGGTAGCTCCAAAGCAGTGCTTTCTTCCATATGGGAATAGTATTGGGCGAGGCTCTGTGTGCTCCATTGTACTGAAACAGGGCCAAGTAGAGAAACTGAGTGTAATTGTGAGGGAACTCCTTGATCTTTTAATTACAACCTACTGAGTCTGCTGGACTTCTAGGTCTCCAGCTGCCCAACCAGATAGACTTTTCCAGGCAACTTAGAGCCTTGGACAGTAGTTTATTTGGAAGTAACTCCTGTCTTAAACTGGGATCAGTGGCCCTTTTCTTCCATCATTAATGATAAGGCCTGATTATTGGGACTACTGCTTGAATCAAGAGTTGGGCCCCCAGAGGGCCAAGGTCAAACACTTATATGACCCAGAGGTAGTGTTTTCAAAGTGGGACAAGCTGATGGAGAAAATGACCTCAATATTCTTGAGTGGCAGCCAAAAGCCAGGGGCCACAGAGCTGGATGGTAAAGGCAAGACTAGAGTGGCATGATGGAGAAGGAGCTGGGCTGATAAGCTCAACACTGGTGAGTGCTTGCATAATAGACTGACCATGGATGGCCTTTGGAGCATCAGACTGACTTAAAGGTAGAGAGTAGAGATAGTTCTACCATATGCAGATCGCCCAACCTTGACCACAAAACTTTGTTTCTCTCATTTTATTCTTCTCAGTGTGCCTACCCCCCAACCGAATCTGTGACATCCTTGATGTCTCTGAGATCTGAGGGTCACTCTTTCCAGATCCCAGAGTAATCAAGTGGCTGTTTGGGTGGGATTCTATACTTCATTCTCTCCTTTTTTAGTATGGACTCAGTTTGATCCCCAAACATTCATAGATAATTGTCAAACACTCCAGCTGAGCCACAAGGATGATATTTCTTAGGGTTACTATTTCTTTGAATACATAGTGGCTTAATTATTTCATGCTATTTCTCTTGAAGTATCACAAATCATATGTTCTTCCTTCCTTTTTTTTTTTTTTAACTCCTTTGTGTACATGGTTGTGTAGATGTGTCTGTAATGTGTAACAACTGAATGTGTGTGGAGGAAGAAAGTGTGTGACCCTCTAGGCCTGCACCATCCCACAGTTGGAGCTATTAGCCACTTACATGCACAATTAACCAGCTGATTTTAGATTGAAGGCTGAAGGAGCTAATTGCAGGTACAAAAATTACACCCAGATAAAAAGAGGTTGGTCTGGAAATTTAATCTTTAAGCCTTCTTCTTCGGGGTGGCTAGGTAGTGTGTGCGTATATATATTTATGTATGTGTGTGTATATATATATATATATATGTATTTATTTTAGGTTGACTCATCTCTCTGGTTTGCTTTCATCATAATTACTAATGGCATCCAGTGGAATCCCCTATTTATGTCATAAATAGCTTCTACCAAATTACATTCCATTTAAGTTCTGACACAAAGGTCTGTTGCAGGCTCTTTTTCTCTTTATAGTGAATTTTATCTTAAATATAGAATCCTGCAATAATTTATTGGAAAAATATGAATGGTGTGTGTGTGTATTTATGTTGAGTATCTTATTAAGAAGTGTATCTGGGAAGGGAATTCATGTTTATTGATAGCCTACCGTGTATGGGGCACCTTCATCCATTATCTTATTTATCTTATCAGTAACCCAGTGAGGTTGGTGGGTTATTTCCATTTGATATGTGAGGTTACTGAGGTTCTACAAAGTGAAGTAATCTGCCTGGGGTTATGCAACTAATCTTAGGTATGCTTGATGCCAAATGCTGGCTCTTTGCATTGCTCAACACGACCTTTGAGCTTCATAAACTTCCATGAGTTGGACAGACTCCATTCTTAACATCTCTGTGTAAATATGAAATGCTATAGTTCAAAACAGTTCTCTTTACACTGTCTCTGGAAGTTAGAGCTAGTGGTAGTAAGACTAAACAGATTGACTTAGACTGCATATGTTAAGCAGACCATGTAGGCTTCACGTTCAGGCTTTTCCACAGTGGCACACACAGTGATGCTGAGGAAGCATCTTTGGGATATTCTCCTCTGTGCTTCTCTTTTGTTTTCCACAACCATTTCTCTGGCATTTCTGCCTCATCCTACCCTTTGAATGCCTTGGGATTTTTCCCTTCTCTGAGGACATCCCCGTTCCACTCTGCCCTCCCCAGGTAGTGTTCCATGATCCAGATCCTCCCTTCCCATTGCCATTCAGCTACTTCCAACAAAAGTATAACTCCAGCATTCCTGCCCCAGGCTATGCTCTGTGTTTTCTAGTTAGTTAATAAAAAAATTCTACAAGAACATGGAGATTGTTAGACGTAATGGATTAATAAATTATGATGCAGCCGCTATATCCCACTAGTAGTTTCCTACTTGGAAAAATGAAGGGGCAGGACTGAAGAAGCTCTAAGATCTGGTCTTTTTCAAATCATTTTCAATCTATGATCCATGAACCTCCACACTTTATTCTTACATTTTGACAAGGGCCTTCCATACATAATGGGGCTTAATTAAATGAGCACTCTTCCCTCTTCTGCTTCTTAAATGGAATGCCTGGGTTTAACGCTTGGCCGTCTTCCCTCTCATGGGGGATCCCTATGACCCCACATTTATGCTAATGAGTCCTAAATCTATGTTTCCGGTCTGCCTCTGACCTTGAGCACTAGATGTCTACATGTAGCTGTCTGCTGGCCATTTCTATTTGGGTTTTCCATAGTCCTCCCAAATTTAAGTGAATATATTGGAACAAGATCATTGTTTTTATAACCCTCCCAAGCTGCTCTTCCTTACTTCCTCACTGTTAATGAGTAGTGTCACTCTCCCTGTCACCCACTGGAGAAATTTGCTCATAGTCTTGCATTCTCCTCCTTCCTTGCCTTTACAACCATTCCAGTGAGTACATGCTTATTCATCTTCACCTCCTTCCTTGCCTTCACAACCATTCCAGTGAGTATATAATCTTTTATCTATCTGATGCCCTTAATTCCCCAGAGTAGCGCTTGTCAGTTTTCTTAGAAATTATTGTAATGACAGGCTTCCCATCACCTAGTGCTGTTTTATGCTGTGGGTATGCCACAGGGACAGTGGGAAAAGCAAATAAGATAAGGAACATGGATGTGTTTTATAAAATTTAAAGTCTTCTAGTGTGCTCTATTATTTGTTATGTTCTGTAAAGACAGCTGATTCTGACTTCTTGAGTCTTTGTGCTACTTCCTGTGCCTAGAATGTTCCCCTTTCTCCCCTTCTTTTTAAAATAATACCCATTCCTCAAGGCCTAGCAGAAGCCCATGTCTTCCAGAAGCATGATCTGACCATGTCCACCCTCTTTAACATGTCTTCTTTCTAGTCAAATATGCTTCCAGGAACCCTTGCTCTTACTTAGTTATACTCTTGAACTGCTATTGGATTTCCTGGTTCATGGTTTGTTCATCATGATCAGGTTGTAAGGTCATTTGAAGACAGGGACCATATCTTTATTCTTCTCTAAAGCACATTAGAATGTGCTCAAAAACACTGGGTGGATACTTCAGTGGACCTCTATTTGATTTGGCTTGGGATTATAGATTTGGCACATGCAATCTATATGAGAAGGATTCCTACATCCCTTTTGTCACAGAAGTTCAGCCATCTAAGCAAAGGAACAGTATATATGGGTCCTGAACCCCTGACTCCCCTCAGGGTCAGAGGGAATGATGCTAGTGGAGATACCATGAGCCAATACATTTATGACACCTTTCACGCCTACTGCTTTTCTTTCTTTCATGGTGGAGCAGTAAGAGGTTGCACCGCCAGATGCACAAGGCAGGGCAGTGTGCAAGGCGAGTCTGCAGGCCTGCAGTGCGGTGTGCACGTGGCTCCCTCTGGCAAGTACATCACAGTTTGTAGCTCGTTGTTTTTCCGCTGCCCACATGGGTGCATTCAGCACTTCCCCCGCAAATGCGGTCAGTGTCCTCCCTTGCTTATCCAGATACACAGTTGGACAATAAATGAAACCATGGAAAATCCACAATGCCAGAGGTCTTCATTCATTGCTGATTTTAAATGAACTTTGATGCGTAGCATGAGAAGAGCCATTAGCAGGAGAGAGTTTAAACTATATTAGAAGAGGGGAGAAAATTGTCCAACATTTGGTCAGTCTGCCAAGTTAAAAAGGAATGTGGGGTGGGGGCAAGCTATTAGGGAAGGGAGGACTTCCGTGTACAGTGGTGCTGAAGAGCAGGCGTGGGGTGGAAGAAAGTGCTGGGGCTGGTCTGGAAACAATGCATAAGTGTGTGCAGAGGCCCCAGGCAGGAGAACAATTCTTTCTTTATGGTTAAAAACCTTACAAATACCTTCGTGCTTCCCTCTCTCTTCTCCCAACTGTGCCTCCTCCTTCCTTTGATTCTCCGTCTGTGGAACTTAAAGAATATTTGCTGTACTTAAAGGAAGCCTTCAACTACTGTTTAACAAGTCGATACTAATTATTGTTTAGCACTGGATTATGGGCCAGATCATGGAATTAAAACAGAGCTGTTAGGACACCTTTGTACCTGGCAGAGAGTTAATGAGCACATGCAGGGTCCCTGCATTAACTGCCAGGCTGGTTTGCTATTATATTTCAGTGGCAAAGAAACAAAATCTAATAAATCATTTTACTTTTATCTCAATGCTTTCTTTCTTCATTAAGAAAATGTAAAAGCTTCATCGTAATATTTATCATAAATTGGGATATTATTTTTTATATTGTTCAGTTAGTTGGTTATTTGCAGTGTGGTGCGTATATTTAGAGGATGAGAAAAGATTACAAGTAAATTTGGCATCAGCAAAAGACATTGGATTAATGGCATAAGCAGAGAAGGTGATTTACCTCCTGAGACCATGGACGGTGACTGGACTCCCTCATGACTGTGTGCATGTGTGGATTATGGATGTAGAATACAGGTACTGGAGAGAGAGAGAGAGTGTGTGTGTGTGCGTGCATGTGCGTGTGTGTGTGTGTGTAGGAGGACAGGAGTCTACATTTCTAGAAGTGGGAGGGCAGGGTTTCTAACTCCAGGCCCAGTCATTTGGGGTCTCTTGGTTAGGGCTCCATAGCTAGGACAATATGGGGGAAGGGAAGGAAGCTGGGAGGAGAACAGGGTGAGTTATGAACGGTCTGTTCATTTTGATTAGATGTCCAGCTGGAATGGTGACCAGACTTCTCATAGCAACTTAATTCACCAGATCCCTGAGCAACTAAATGGTCATGGCTTTGGGGTCCTGCTGACTGGAGTGAGACTTGAACCAGTGACCCATAAGCGAGAAATGCTATTTGCTATTGCTAGGTGCATGTGCTTTAGCTTGACCCTCTCACCACCCGCCATGGGCTCCTCAAAATTAACATTTAGACATGTTCAGCACTAAAATGTGAGGTGCAGATGACTGTCCCACTAAAACCTGGTGATCAGACCTAAAGTTGATTTTAAAAGCTTTGGAAAATGGTTGGTAAATACATTATTTGTATAAATCAGTAAGTTTTAATTTTCTTATGTGAAAATGAAGCAGGGGAAATACTGTATACATAAGTCAAAGTATATAAAAGATAACGTATAGTTTTAATAACAGATTCTATTTTTCTTCCCATTAAGTGTTACTACTTACTTCAGTAATTTACCATATTGGAGTTACTTCATGGGAACTAGGAATCCATTAAGATGTGTATGTTATGCAGCTGGTGTTACATGTAATATTTTTTTAAAAAACTCTTAATCTTTAACCTCACTATTGCATAAAGGTGCAGGGGATCAATTATAGATAAAAAGAGAGGAGATCTCAGAGGACTTGCAAACTTATTGGCAGTTTCTCAAGATACAGTACTGAGTCTGTATATATTGGTATTAAGTTTTCCATGGCTCAGACAAGAAGAAATATAATTGATTTTATTTGAAAGGAATAGATGGGGCCAAAGGGGGACTTGTGGTCTCCAGGTCTTGCTTTCAGCCCATATAAAGTAAGCATGCTTACCAGAGGTGTTTAATGGTGTACTCAGTCTGTGTGTGTGTGTGTGTGTGTTTTTAAATACAAGTGTGAATGGATGCCTCAGGCTAAGCAAGCTCCACCTCTTAGAACCTCAGAGGCTGTGGGAATGATCCCTGCCCTCCGGACCCATCCTTAATTGGCCTATAGTCCAAGAAGCAATTAAAACTAAGGGTCTGATTCATAAAATGTGAACATGTCATTTAAATGTGTTCAGGGGGATTCCTGTTCATAATGCTGGAATAGAAACAGCAAGGACCTTATTTTTATCCTCTCAGCCTACCTTTCATAAATTTACTTTTCTTTTCTCCTCTGGGCCCTAAATGGCCTCCATCCTTTTTTTTTTTTTTTAATCTAAAGGCAGCTTCAGGGCAAATGTTGGTCTTAGTCCTTGGGTACATGTCATGATGGCCCAATGACCTAGTCCCCACTTTGCCTCCTTAGGCTGAACATTTTAATTGTGATTTTCCCATATCTATTCCTGTTATTTATTTATTTTAATATTTTCCCAACAGCATATGGGAAGAAAACTCTAGAAACTGAGTCAAGCATTGCTGTCTGCAGAGACTGAAGTTAAGGGAAAGCTGCCAGACCTTGCCAGAGATAAGCTTCAGAAATGAGCTGGGGGAAGAGAAAGTAGCCCTGAATTCCACAATGTTTAATTATAATACCAGGGAAACCCTAATTTGACAATCACTATTTACATTTTCCCACAATTTATACACTCTGTACTCTCAGCCCTCCACCCCACACTATTAAGCCCCTAGTGTTGCTAATATATTGAGTTTCTGAAATCAGTACAGAAGTTCTGTTAAGTTGAATATGATTCTTGGGAAGTGTTTCATATATTTTTCTATTATTTGTTTTAGAACTGACTCAGAAACAGAGAGAGTCTCTTATAGGAGATACCAGTTAGGGTCTAGAAATCATATATTTTAGTTCAACCACAATTCCAAGCACAGGAGTCCATTCAAGATGCCTTTTAGACTAATGTCCAACTGTAGGAAAGAATCGTAATAATATGCCCTTGAGAATTTTGTGCTAGCTGTCTGGGACAAACTAAGTTGACAAATAATCACTTGATTCAGTTCTTGAGTTTGCTTTATCTAATAAACAATAGTCTTATTCTTTATTTTTTCCTGCAGTTTGTGTTATACTGCTATTCACAAAGTCTCAGTTTATTTTCCAGAATGGTGCTATAGGCCTCATTATCCTGGATTCCTCTTTTAGCTTTTCAAATGGGGCAGGGGGTTATCTGGTACTTTAGCCTAGTAAAAGGCTCCATCTACACCACACCAAACAACCAGGCAGAAAGTGGAAAAATTTAGTCCGTCTCCCAGATGGCCCCAGATGCATGGCATTGTGTAGACCGAAACAGCCAGATGGCTGAATGGATTTTTCACTTTCCATCTGGGTGCGTGACATGGTGGAGATGCAGCCAAAGTCTTGAGCCAAAAGAAAATGCCAGCCAAGGAGATGAGGTATTGCTACTTTCCAGGCACCTAATTCCTGCTGGGTGGTATTGTGACCTTGGATTAATTTATTCTTCCAAAGCAGGTCACTCTTGTGGGAACAGTGATTGTCAACCTCTAGAAATAAAGAGGGAGGCAGGCAGACCCGGAGAGGCTTGTAGAGAATGTCTCATTTGCCTTCTTGCAAGGATGGGTCTTGTACCGACTTGGTGGGAGTGGTCACACCTTAGGAAGGTCCTCTGCTTCCGGGGCGTTAGAGGTCAGCAAGCTGGAGGCACTACAAAACACCTAGTGAAAATGAACACATCAGGGGCCTTGCTGTCCATCGGGGGCATCACTAAATCTCTTTGAACAACCCTGGGCAGTGAATTATGGCAGCATGGAATTGACTTACAGTTTATTTCTAGTAACAGGCAGTTACTATGTCAAATCTGAAACCATTCAGAAAGGCCTATAAAAATATATGACAAAGTAACAGGCTACCTTTAGCTCCTTTTAGCAGGTTTATGAGTTTTAACTGCACTGAGCTTGTGTTTATAGAAACAAATACCAGGATTTCTTACGTCCTTTTCTTCCTCTTTCTCCCTGCCCAGTAATCAGCTCTTTTGTGATCGTGGGCTGGTATCCAAGACCTTCAGAATGTTTGACCTCCCATCCAGAGTTGCCTTTTTCTTCAGAGGCAATCTTATTGATGAGCATACAACTTGTCTTTTGCTGGAATAGTTGAAGTTCTTTTGTTGAGGAACAGGATAGTTACGTGACAGTTGCAGAAGAAAATCATTTCCAAGTTACCTTTCACTCACTCTTCCCCCCAACGTTGTTTGACACTTACTGAGAAACTAATTGCAGCCTGAGTGGGGCCACGGGACAAATGCTGCAATCCAGGCATAATGTGACACCAAATATAATAAGGTAACATATTGTTAAAAGTCAGTACCCCAAGTCTAACAATACGGTGTCACAGACTCATAAGCGTGTAACCATATAATACATAATTGTCATCTGCAGAGAAAAGATCTAATTTTGATAATGCATATTGAGATTGGTTGTCTGAAAAATGCTTATGGCTCCAGAAGGTTTGACAGTCCTGAATATCACATAATAGCATGTAGCCAAGGAACATGGGATGAAGGGAAAAAAAAAAAAAGACTCTATTCCAGAACGCAAGCACTCCCACTCACAGTTTTATTTTTAAAAGAACACGATTCTGCTCAGACAATGAGCAAGTTTACTGTGAAGGGTGATTTGTTCCTAGGTTTCCATATCTGGAATGTGTGTGTGTGTGTGTGTGTGTGTGTGTGTGTGAGAGAGAGAGAGACTCGAGCAAAGGTCCCAATCCATCCTCCAGGGTCTGAGCTATAGGATCCTGCTTTGACAGACACAAATATCCTGAGGTCTCTGACCTATAAGGACTTGATGTAGCTTTAAATTCCAGAGAAATTAAGCACAATCAATGGACTCTTGAGACATACTGTTTACTACTACCGTATTTCCTCAATTCTAGGAAGTAGCTTTTTAGCATTTTAAGATAGCTGTGATCAGCATCCTGCTTATAGTACACTAAACATATCTTTTTTAATTTCTTTTTCTTCCTAAAACACTGTTTTAAAATCACATACCTTCCAGCCCATGGTACCTTAGAGTTGATGAGATATTGTAATAATATGTGTGGTAGTTAGTATTTATTGGACATATGTGGTGTCTTTAGTGTAGTAGAAGACCTTTGACGCATGTTTCACTTCGATCTCATTTCAACCCTATAGAGGAGCTAATGTTATTTTCATTTTACAGATGAGGATTCCAAGGCTCATAGGCACTGAGTTCTGTGAAAGGCTTTCCCTGTATTTGAGGATCTGGCCATCTCTGAACGTGTCACCTCATGGCAAGGTATAGTTGCAATGGAGTGCTTTGTTCCCATACCTGTAACTTTGATAGGGTCCACTGACCTGGACTCCCTAATCCTTGAAACTCATTAGCTCCTGTAAACTTGGACTCTCGTTGATTATTGATGTAGCTCTCATAACTAGAAGGTTTGCACCTCTTTCGAACTTCTGGGACATTTGTTTATACCTCTTGCCTCATTTTGTTTATTTGAGGCTGCTCTATCAATCTGCATTTATGACCATGCCTCAAATCCCTTTACTAGATGAAGGCAGGGCCATTTCTGTGACCCTTCATGAATCATACCATCAGTGCATTTAGTTTGCTTATAGTGTGTGAACATCAGTTATGTGTGGAATAAGTACGTAGCATTAAAAAAATAACAAATATCGGACTAGTGCCATTTAAAGAGGGTGAAAGGAACTTTGAGGTCATCAGCCTTGCTTCTCATAGCATCTGACTCCTTATGACACTTCCTTCTTGAGAACCATTCATTCATTCCTTCATTTCTTCCTCAAATTTTTATTGTACATGGTTCTATGTTCAAAGCATTGGTCAGATGCCCTGGGGAATACAGAGAGAAATATGAAATTAAACCTATGTCTTTGAAGGGATTATAATGTAGTTGATGAGATCATGCAGATGCAAATATTAAAGGACACTTGTGGATATGTGAGGCCTATATAAGAGGTTAGATGGTGATTTTTTATTATTATTTAAATATCTGTCAGTCAATGCAGAGCATGTTAATTGCTCTGGGAGTTCAGAGAAGGGAACAATGTCAATGTGGCTGACTGGGAAGGGCATTTTTTTTGAGGGGTGGTTGTACATGTGGAAATGAGGAACGACATAAGGAAACAGCAGAAGAAAGTCAGGGTCTTGTGTAGCTTTCATTTCCATTTTAGCTGCAGTTGGAATGCTGGTTCAGGGGTGACCATAGCTGAAATATTTGCTTGGGCAGAATCATGGAGGACTTTGACTGGCAGGCTAAGGTGCTTGGGGAGCTGCTGAGAGTGTTTGAGGAGGGGAGATGCCTGATTGGGTCTGTGGTCTTGGGAAATTAGCTTGGCCTGTGGTACTGATGGTCTCATTTCAGGATGACTCAAGCCCAGGAATAGGAAGTATCAGGAGAGAACAAAGATCATCAGATCACCATTCAAAAAGGTGCTATTTTGTTTAAATAGTTTTAAGATATTTTTAAAAGATGATAAAAGCTTCTCTTTAAAAACTGGATTTGTTAAAGCAGATTTTCTGTGCTGATAATGGAACCAAGGACCTCCATCAGATGGCGAGGATGTGGTCACTAGAAATGCATGGAACGAGGCTGGAGTTGCGGAGCAGGCAACTGAGGCAGCTGCATACAAATCCTACCTGGGAGGTGGAGCCACAGGGGCAGGGCTGCCTCTGGACAGCAGATCTGTGGAAGCATATTTCCTTAGATTCTCTGAGAAAAATGGGGAATCAGGGAAGAGCGCAGCAGGAAAGTAACATTTATTAGATTCCTCTGTGTATCAGGCAGGATGAAATAATGCTTCTTCTTATCAAAGTATGATTCCCTAAATCCCTACAATATTCCAGTCAGGAAGGTGTTATTATCCCCATTTCCCATGAGAGAAAAAATGAGGCTCAGAGAATTTTAGTGACTGACTTGCCTAAAGTCACAAAACCAGATTTTGTGTTGAGTTTCATCCCAAGAATTGTTCAAGCCCTACCCCCATGCTTTCCTCACTGCACCTGATGGCATTATATTGACATGCCAGATCATTGCCTGTTGTTCAGATTAGAGTCTCAGAGATGGTAAATACCCACCTCTCAAATTGCCCTGCCCATATGCCCCTTGACTTGGGCATCTGGATCTTAGTCTCACCATCATGGGGAAAAATGGGCAAGTCAGAGAAAATCAGTGCCCTCCCCCAAGGACAGAGCAGAGATAGCTCAAGCCCTTGTTCTGTGTGTTCTTCCCCCAAACGTTCAATCGAGGATCAGGAGAGGTGAGATGTTCCGATCAGACACAGAGCTAGTTGGAACCTTAAACAGGGAACACAATGAGGAAGGCAAAAAAGAAACAGAATAGTTTGCCCCTGTCTGGTTTTATTTACTTTCCCTCTACTCCTCCCATCCATTAAAGCCTCTACCCTTAATATGAGGACGAAAATTGTGTTCTCTAAGGACTCAACTTGTCATTGATCCATTTCCGATTCCTCTTCTTCCTCAGGGTGGATTTTGGGGGACTGAGGTGGCAAAGCTGTGAGTTTTCCCTGGAGGCTAGAATAGTGCTTCCCATCATTTTTCACGTCATGGCACAAATATAAAATGACAATATTTGTAGGGCTCTCTGGAGAAGATGGATGAGCTGTTTATGGATGGAGTGCTGGCCCAGGGCTTTGGCCCCTTCCAGTCCTCCTTAGGCCCTTATCTGTGGCTCCTCTGAGGCATACCTGTGTACCCACTGGCTAGATGGTCTGGGCTGGGGAGGGCCACTGTTCATCACTCTCAGCAGTGGGTTCATAGATTTACCATTAGAAGTTAGTATAAGCCCCTGCTTACCTGTAGTTTCTTAGTGTCTCCGTATTTTTTAAAATAAGAAAGGCACAAAACAGGGTTACAAAACTGTGATGCAATGGAAATGTGCTTTTCCCATTATAATCACAGGGTTTGTAAAATAATATTTACTTATAAAGTATGAATAACTCTCTGACACAAGCTTAAAGCTATATAGGGAGCACATTTCTTCGAGCTTGTCAGGGGATTTTGGTGAAGGCAGGTATAACTTCATCTGGAGAGGTCCAGGCCCCTTGCACCCTCCCCACCAGTCAGGCAATAAGTCCCTCTGGGTAATAAGGGTGCTAGGCGATGGGAAGGTATTAATTAGATGATTGCTCTGTGCCAAGTATAGTGCTTCCACATGGACTATTTAATCCAACTGTGATTACCCCTCTTTTACAAATGGGCAAACTGAGGCCTAGAGGGAGAGGGTAAGTAACTTGCTCAGAGCCGCGTGGCTACTGAGGGTTGGTGGTCTGATGCTGATACCACGGGCATCACTAGGCGGTGCTGCCAGAATTCCTAGAGGATTCTCCTCAGATGCTGGAGAGAAAAAGAGAAACAAATTCTTAATTGTTACTTGCGAACAACTGGCCTTAAAAGCTGATCCCTCAGAGGTATTGACAACAGGTGACAGGAGGTAAGTACTGTGTAGTATAGTTAGTGAAGTCTTTTGTACTTATAAATAGCCAATGAACTATTATTTAGGGTTGCTCGATTTAAAATAAAATCCATGAGGCCCAGATAATTTTGGATTTCAGATAAATAGAAATTATATTTTGTAGTACAAATATGTCCTAAATATTGCATGGGCCATTCTTAACACTAAAAACTTATTCCTTGTTATCTGAAATTCAAATTTAACTAGGAATCCTGTGTTTTATCTGGCAACCCTAACATTGTTAATACTGTCTGTTGGTAGGTAAGGATTTCCTTTAACTTTTACGTCTCCTTGATAACATTAGACAAAGGCCAGTATTATTTAAAATGGCAAAATAATAATTATGACCATAGAATCACAGGGAGAAGAGTACAGGGGAGAATGGTTACAGTTTTGCTACTCTTTGCTAGACAGTGGCTGTGTTCGTATGAAGAGTAGGCTAGCTAGGTTTTTGTGTCTTGGCCACAAGACCGCAGAGGAAGCCACTTGAAGCCGTGAGCCCAGATTTGGGAAGTCTCGGTGTTGTGAAGATGTGGGAAACAAAAAGAGGAGGATTGCCATAAATGGGTTTTCTCTGATGTAGATCTTCAAGAGGAAGTAGAAAAAGGGAATATTAGAGAGTTGAGAAGAAGTGACGTATTTCTAAGTAGAGGAGAGCAGACATAGATAGACATACCGAAGGACAGAAGGACAAGCTCCTTAGAGCTTTGTGGAAAAAGAGGGTCAACTGACTTGGAAATCAGTCAGAATGTATCACAAAGGGCTAAATAAATAAATAAAAAAATAAATAAAATTTATTGAGTACCAAGTACTAAATTGTTCTGGGTTGAAGAGTGTCCTCTCAAAATTCATGTCCTAGAACCTTGTGAATGTGACCTTAATTGGAAATAGGGTCATTGCAGATGTCATCAAGTTAAGATGAGGTTATACAGAATAGTGTGGGCCCTAAGTCCAATATGACTGGTGTCCTCATAAGAAGAGGAAAATTTGGACATGGGATGTGGACACACAGGAAGAAGGCCATGGGAAGATGGAACCAGAGATTGGAATGATGCATCTACCAGCCAACGGATGCCAAGGATTTCTGGTGATCACCAGAAGCTAGAAAGAGGCAAGGAAGGATCCTCCCCTAGAGTCTTTGGAGAAAGCATAGTCCAGCAAACATATTGATTTTGGATTTTTAGCCTCCAGAATTGTGAAAATGAATTTCTGTTGTTAATAGCCACCCAGATTGTGGTCACTTTTTATGGCAGCCCTAGAGACTAATAAAAGTATATGCCCAATTCTGTTATCACCTTCCATACAAATAAAAAGATCAAGTGTCATTGAGAAAAACTAGGGAGGAAAGACAATTCACCACACGTTCCCTACTGTAATTAGACTCGATCACAAAGGACTGGGGTCAGCAAACTTCCTGTAAAGGGTCTGATAGTAAATATTTCAGGCTTTGCTGGCCATGGGTTCTCTGTGGCAGCTACTCAATGCTGCCATTGTAGAGTGAAAACAGGGTAAGCAACACGTAAACAAATGGGCATGGTTGTGCTCCAGTAAAAGTTTTAATTTCAAAAGCAGGTGCTGAGCCAGTGGGTTGGATGTGGTCCATGGGCTATGATTAGCCCAACTCTGACAAAAGGCATGGATGGCTTTTGCAGACCTCCCTTGCCTTGTGAATATGTAGACATTTATTGCTGGCTACATTGAAAGTCCACTTACATGGCCTTGACTTCTTGCATACTTGGTGGTGCTGAAAATCGTGGAACTAATATTTTCTCAGGCTCAGTGACATCTCAGTGAGTGTGTCTTTCAGTGTTAGTCACTTACGCACAGGCTGCCACTGTTCAGGGTGCTGTGGAGAACTTGCCTGTTACAGTCACTCTCCGAACCAGGATTTGAGCCAGCCAAGGCAAGTAGACTCATTTCTTCATAGCTATACGTCGCTTAAATCCTACATGCGGTTCCCCAGTTTGATTACTCACCTTGTTCACAGGCTTGGTTCTGAGCAATGTTTTCACTTATTCTAAACGTCACATTTACCCCCAAAAGAGAAAATTGCTACTTTTGGGGGTTTCCAAAGCATCTGACAAGGAGTCCCGGGGAAGAGTTCTAGACCCTTCTTATTCTGGTGACGTTAGTGGAGTAAATGCTCTGCTTCCCAGGACAGCTCTTGGGACAGGATGGAGCCTCCGCTGCACGTGTAAATGGTGCGAGGCTTATTTAAAGCTCATTTCCATCATCTTCTAGGCTCACTTCATTTGACTGGCTCCCATTGGTAGTATGCACATATGCCCGTACTCCAGCATTATGGGCATAGCCATTCCAGAGACTCAGGGATGCCAGCCAAGTTTACCCTTACAGCCACCACCGTTACTTCTCAGCCAGGTATCCAATTTTTCTGAGAAGGGGTTCCTCCTGGGGAAGCTTTTCCAAAAGCATCAGCAGCTTCCAGGCCTTGATCTTGTCTCCTTAGAGGAGCAGCTGTACACATCACAGTTTATCAGTACTTCTGAGAAGAGCTGCTTCCCCTGCTCACTGCTGTAGACGTGGGCCTCACAGGAGCCCTTCTGGCTGATATTGCAGGACATTTTCTTACCCTCTCCACTTTAGAGTGTTAGTTTCCTACTCGCCACAGTGTTCTTTCTTGTCAGAGGGATGCTGAGTGTGTGAGAGCATGTAGCACCTGAGACTCACTCGAGGCTGTCACATGTGATTTCATCTCATTTTCTGAGGCACTGGAGGGAGGAATGCTGGGCTTCATTTGAAAGTTGGGGCTCACTTGGATGCAGGAAGTGTTCCTCAGACCATCTGTCCATTTCCACTAAGTTTTAAAATTAAATAAAATATAATGTGTTGTTATTTGTATTACAATATGTATCATTATATAAAGATTAGAGTACATATAGTATTTGTTATTATAATTATGTCATTATTAATTATTAATTCTGGTGATGATAATGACTTTGAGTACTCCCAAGGGATAATCTTTTTATGTGGAAAAGCACCTTAGGTTTGCTCAAGTAGAATATTCCCCAGGAGCAATACAACTAGAATGATACCTGCAAACAGCTTAGCTTTACCCAGCTAACCCCAGAGTGTCCACATAAAGGCACCATGTTAATTAAATCATTTGTCTGTGTTTTGAATCATATTTATCTGCTAGAGAAGTAATAACATTTGTGAAGCAGTTCCCATATAGGACCTTAGACTAAAGTTTCTCTGCAGGCTGAATGCTAGTAATGTACGCCTTAAACCCTCTGGAGCCTATGGTTTGGTGAAATACACTTCCTTTTGTTTAAGAATTAGCCAGCCAGATAGAGAACAAATATCAGTAATTTTTTTCTTGTTCGAACAAGTAGATTTATGGACTGTCATTGCTAAATACATATAATTATTCCATGAAGGAAGACAGGTAATTCTGGCGCTGCTGAGGCAGGGAACATGTGTATACCTTTGTTTCTGTGGCATTTCATGGAGGACTAGGAAAGAAAGCAGTGTGTTGTCACGGAGTGAGGTGGAAGATCCTCTTGTTGGCATTTGAATGACAGAACTGGAAGGCACCTTTGAGGGTCTCATCACTGATTCACGTATTTAAGTGGATTAAAAAGGTCCTCTAACCTAGTAGCACATGTAGTGTGTGGGGCCTCTCTGGCCCAGGCTGGGTTGACTTTGAGAAAGCCGTGCTGACCATTTCTATGATCTGAGTGTCCTCAGCAGACCTTTCAGCCAGTTCCACCATCATCCATTCCTGGGTTACTTAGGATTACTCAGCAAGGCATTTGGATAGCTACCTGATTCAGTTACCGAGCCTACCTGCACAGGCTGGTTCATTTGGTAATGTTCACCTCCTAATGGTCTGTGGTAAGGGTCAGCAAACTTTTTATGCAAATGTTCAGATAGTTAATATTTTGGGTCTTGTGGGCCATGCAGTCTCTGTCACAGTGACTTAACTCTGCCACTGTAGTGTGGATGTAGTCATAGACCCAGTACATAAATGAACAGGCACAGCCATGTTCCAATAAAACTTTATTTACCAAAACAGGCAACAAGCAGGATTTGTCCTATAGACCATAGTTTGCTGACCTCTGGGGGTAGTTATTAGACACTTGCAAATCTTGTATTTTAGATTTAACTTGGAACAATACAAAGATCAATAATGAGGAGGCATGGGCTCTAATCTCCATTCTGCCATTGCTTGTGGTAACTTGCTTAACCTCTCATGCCTTAATTTCATCATCATAAAACAAGGAGTTTAGATTAAATGATCTCTGAGGTTCCTTGCAGCTGGAAAGTTCTGATCGAAGAGTTGGGAGTTCCAAATTTCAGGCTCTAAGGAATATCCTTCCGCACATCTTCATCATCATTTTGGGTTCTTGATGGCAACGGTGGTATTATGGAGGGGGGTCTGGGAGAGAGTGACGCTTTATATAGTGCCTATTCACTGGAGCAGTGCTCTGCTTCCCGAACCTGGCCTTGGATCATTTCTGTCTAGAGCCCCAATTATTCTTTCAGCAGATCCCATATGCAGTACATTCAGTACATACTGGTGCCATTTTTTTTTTCACTAGTGACAGCAGAATCAGGAAGTGCTTTGCTTCCCGCTTTTCTTCTTTGGCGCCAAGGAATGAGCTCTTACCTTGTGCAGCTACTGCACTATTTATTTGAGTGCCTGTTCTCCCAAGTGGACTGGGATGGAGCGTACACTTCACGCTGGTATGTCTTTCCCCACAGGACTTAGTGCGGTGAAGAGCATACAGGAAGCACTTACTACATCCCTGTTGGCTTGAGTTCAGGGGAAAATGTGATAGACCCCTGTCCTCCATTACTCCACATTCAACTGAGAGATGGCTGGAGAGAGCTTGTGGGATAAACTCAAGGTAGGTCAGAAAATTGATGGCATGATGTGTGGAGCACTCTTGTGTACGACGTTGATAGTCTGCCCAAATGCCCTCAGATCCTTTTTTACCATTTTTATGCACCACCAGCCACTTAGTTTCTGACAGTCAACAACTGCAGCTTGTCTTCTGGACTGTCTTCAGACTATCAGAGCCTGCTTTGCTCTTGGTTTGGAGAGCTGAAAAGTGCCTGGGAATTCAGATCTCAGGGAGGCCTTGACCAATGACAAACAGCCCAGGGATATGAACACCCAATTTCTTGCCTTCTGGTGACTCTAAGGTATAACTTAAACTCTAGAGTTCTACTGAGGATCAGGCTGAAGCTACCTTCCATGAGACTTCACCCGAAATCCAGCCCTTTTCTGGCTATCTCCCCTTTCTTATCCTGATTCTCCTACTCCCCTCCAGATTTGCCCTGGGAAGATCCTCTTTACAAATTACAAATGTGCACTAATTCTCATGGAAGGTCCAATTCTAGGGAACCCCCTAAAACAAGAGCCTCTTATGTTGCAGCCACTCCGTTAGGCACTTGACACACTTTATCACTGCTCTTTGGCCCAATCCTGCAGGATAGGTACTGCTCTCCCCATTTTGCAGATGAGGAAACTGAGGTCCAGAGAGAGGAGTGACTTTCGCAGGTTCATTCTGGTCGGAAGTAGCAAATTCAGAATTCCAAGTTCAGAACTCAGACTCTGTCTCTAGAATCCACACTCTTTCTACTCTGTGAGATTTAGTTTGCTACAAATAGAACTGTTCATTGAGGGAAGTTATCACAGATACCAGAGGATCTTTGCAGATTTACCTCAGAGGGATGTCAGCCTTAGAAAGAGCTCTTTCCTACATGCCAGGATCTGAGGGATCTCACCTCTTCCTGGGAGAGCTGGAAGACTTGGACAACTGGAAAAGGTGTCTTTTATTATTTGTTTATTTCAGTACAAAACCCCCACACTATGTAAAATGGCAGCCGCCAGAAATATTGTCCTTGTCTCTCTGCAAGTGCCAGTAAAAAATTAAGTTACGATTCTATCCTCTGCTGAAATGGGCTCTTTCCTGGGACTGGAATAGTTATGGTCCTAATCCATGACCTATTCATCATGGTGGCATTGGCAAATGTTTGCATGCGCTAACTTTCCCCCAGTGCATCTCTTGCATTTCCACAGCTAATGGTTAAATAGGACTTGGACCCGTATTTGCATCTCTCCCAGCCTCTGGCAGTTTGATTATTAGTGTAATAAATATACAACATTTAATAACTCTTCACTTTTCCACTTTGAAACCATTAGTTGTCTCCAGGTTGACTACGAAGAACTTCAAATTCAATTCATTAACATTTCCTTAAATAGTCCTCTTAACAATGCAGGTCTGGCTTTCCCATTATGTCCTGTCACTAATAATGGTTTTTACTTCTAACCTATTATTAATTAAAAAATAAAAAAGAGCCCTCCACTCCCACCATTTCTGAGTGAGGTTTATATCCTCTCTGTGTGAACTGCAAAGAGGCCTTTAGAGTGTGGTTTGTAGTGTTTGATAATTGCTATCAAAGTAAATAATTTAGCTGGTCAGACAGAGTGCACTTCTCCCCGCCTCGAGTGGAAGGCTCAAGTCACGGCCAGTCAGGCACACCAAACCCAAGGCAAAGAGAATCAGAGCTGCATGAATCCTGGATTCGGGGCTAACAGGAAAAGGTGGCCTTAAGTAGGGGACACCGTAGTAACCTCTGAAGCTTGTCATGACCCGGGACATTGCTCTCCTTCCCAGTCTGCAGCCAACCCGGGTTGTCCGGACCCCCAGAACTCCTGCAGACAGAGGCATCTTTCCCCAAAGGCTTTCAAGATTTTGCCATGAAGGACAAATGAACAGGCACAGATCCTCTGGACGCCCTAATCTTTTCTTTCTCTACTTCAAAGCCTTTGGAGTTGCCTCTGAGCCTGTAATTACCCTGGAGGTATTTTAGACTTGAAGCGACACCAGCAAAATTGCACTTCCTGATCATGGGAGTCCACAGTTGTGTTTAATCAATTATGAAGCTGGTCATGAGATGGAGCTTTTCAGCCATAACCATTAAAGGGGAATCATGATCTAGTGCAACTCCTTGTGCTCAGGGTAAGGGACCCACAATCTGAAATTAAAGAAACACTAGCCACTTGATGTGGTTTAATTTAGTCTCTGCCTCCTTAATTAAAAGCATACCATTACCCACCCACATAACAAACTGGCACTTTTATGCCAGACTGTAACTTAAAAAACAAAAACAAAAACAAAAAACCTGCAAAAGTTAGGTGGAGCTAAAACACTGATTTTAAGACACCAACAGAGGCTCCCGAACACTGCAGTAGGATCTGGGTTTATTTAAATGGGAAGCTTTGAACAAGATTTGAGACTTTTTGAGAGTCATTTCCCTGCCTGCCTGTCTCTCGCCCCCATCCCCTCTGTCTGTCTTATGTTTCTGCTACTTTCTCTCTGTCTCTTGTCTCTCTGTATTTCTGTCTTGCTCTCTCTCTCTCTCTGTCTCTTTCTGTCACTGTCTCTCTGTGTCTCTTTCTCTGTCTCTGTCTCTCTTCCCTGCAGGGTCCCGAGCACACAGTATCACATTTATATATACACTTTTGCTTATTTGCCATTAGCGGTACAGAGAGTGAAGAAACAGTTCCTTGGATGTTCTTTTTGGAGACCTGTGTGTCCATGTGCTCAGGCATGGGGAGTTTCAGGGAAAAGAACTTCAGGCCGCCCTTCAGGCATCCAGTCCTGTAATCATGGCCATGCAGGAGCGAGCCTGGAGAGGCCTGGCTTCAAGAAGGCTGGCCAGGGTGGGTGCAGGACTGCACAATCTGCCCTGTGTGTCTGTGATGAACCTTCCTTGCCAGTTCTGCTCAGAGATAGCCGCAGGCTTTCAGAGACTTAAGGTGGCAGCAAGGGAGCTCATTCCATATGGTCATACAGGCCCGGCTGGACTGCTTTCTGCTCACGTCTCTTGCCATGGGCTCCGTTGTTGTGCGTGAACCCCGAAGCTTGGGGCAGCCCGACTACCAGTCCTGGCCAGCATTCTTAGCTCTCTTTCTTCTTGCCCCCAGCCCTGCCTAACATACCTCAATTCTTGGTGGCACATTGTTCTACTTTGAGAGGCGGTATAGCATAGTGGTTTGGAGCACTAACAGTTAACACTGCTGTGTTCGGCTTCTTGCTTTGCAACTTCCTGAGTGGTTGCATCTCAGTCTCCTCATCTGTGAAATGGGGATGGTAAGAGTAATGACTTCAGATGTTTTTTTGAGGCTCCAAGGAGTTTATTCAGGTTAAGTACTTAGACTAGCACATAACAAATCTGAAATGTTATTAGCTTTAAAAATCTGAAGCCACTTCCCATTTCCATAACTTTGAATGAATCATGACAGGCCAGAATATAATCTTTCAGCCTTTCAAAGCTGAGAGAGCTTCATGATCCACCAGCTGGACCTTCTCATTTTTTAAATGAAGAAACTGAGGCCTGGTGAGGTAAAGTAACCAACATATTAAACAGATTGGTGGAGTGGATTCTGTGTAATCTAGTGCTCTTTGCAGATATTTCTCCTTGTTCCTGATGAGAGCTTCCTGGGACTTGGGCTTGCTAGAAAGGACAACAGCGCTGAGCACAGGGTTTAGTACTAAAGCCTTGCTGACCAGCCTCAGATTCATAGAGGCAGTTGGTGGGCTCCTTGGAGTGACTTGAAGGATGTTTTGAAGACCCCATACGGCTCCCCCGTTGCTGTGGACATCCCACCCTTTTCCAATAATTTTTTTTTTTTTTTGGATAATAATTGCACCAGGAGAAAATGAACCCTCCTTTTTAAAAATTGTGCATGTACTCCAAATATGCAGAAAGCACCCAACATTTTACTGTGAGTGAGATGCCGTCTCTACTCAGCAGCGCTTGGGAGCCTTAGGCCCCAGGGAGAAAATTATTTCTGAAAAAGGGGAAATGTATGGAAAGAGCAGGAGCCTCTGAAAACAAGCTATTTGGGCTCTTCAGTTTTGCCTAGGGCGAGCTTGATCTTATGCTTCCAGCTGCGTCTCCTCTTCCCCTTGGCCAACTCTGCCTAGATGAATAATGGATTGGGAACGAATGTTTGGAAGCAAGCCCCGGACTGATTGGGTGACCTGTGGTTGGCAACAAGTTACCCAGAGGGTGTTGGCTGTCCAGCCCTGGTGAAGGTCACCCTGCAGGCATCTCAGCTTCCCAGACGTGAATCAGAAAGACAGGAATGAGGTGGCCCTTTCCTCCGTCCCCACCCCAGCCAATCCCCGAGGATGCAAGACCTGGGTGGGGGTGACTCCAGGACCTGGAGTGGAGTCCTCTTCCTTGTCAGCTCTCAGCTGCCAGCCTGCAGTGCTCCTGCTATGGGCTGCCTCCACGGAACTCCGCTGAACTGATAATCATACTGCCTGAGTGAGGAGCTGGGGGTGGAGGTTTGACTCAAGAGGTTCAGATTTCTTCATTTTGAGCTAGAAGCCTGGCATGCTGCTGTCTGAGTGGTGTCTCTGAGGACTGCATTCCCCAGTCCCAGTGCACAGCTCAGATAGGAGGTAGAAAGCAGGAAAAACAGCATGTGCCTTCTCATGTAATGTCCCGAGGAATTTCCGCCTCAAATGCATAGCCTGAAGCTAATCATGAAAAAGTATCAGGCAACCAGAATCCAGTCGAGGGACATTCTACAAATAGCTGGCCTACACTCTTCAAACATGTCAACCTGAAAGACTAACCTCATTATAAGATCAGATCCTGGTGTTCCCTGGGACCCCAATGACTGCCACTTCGGAAATACAGCCTTCTTTTGTGTAAGGTTCCAGAACTCCTCGTTCCTACCAAAGCCCTAGCTGGTGAAGGAAAACAAGAACAACCATGGTAACTATCCTTCTCCCACATTCAAATGCAAGGACTCACTGATCTTCATTTTGGGGAGGTGATTGGCTGGCAGCTCATACATTGCGTGTTTCATGAAAGCAGTCATTGGAGAGAAAGCATTGAAACTTTGAAAAACAATCAAACTGTGTTGATAGAAATTGCCACCCTCAGTCCAGCTTGCTTAAGCAGAACCCTGTAACAGCAGCTTTCTGGCAGTGGAGGGAATGGCATGAAACTCTGCCATCCCTGAGAAGATGCCAGATTGTCTTCTAGGAAGGTTGGACCAGTTTCTCCATAGCTTCAGAGTCTGGACAGCTGTTTTCCGGGGCTTAATTCAGAAGATGATGCTTTCTGGTGCAGGGCTGCTCTGTGACCTTAGGTCTTAATTTCTTCTGCTGCACAATGAGATGTTTCATTATGGTCTCCTCAAACTCTGAAAAACTGTATGATAAATATACAAATATATCAATAAAATACAACAGACTGAAAGGATATGTGTTCATTGAGTGATATGATATTGGTTTGTGATGTGTCCTGTAAGGTCTGTAATTTAATATTGTTTGCAAAGTCTTGGGGATGACTTCTGTGTATGTCTGGGTATTTTGTTCTTTAATCTCACTTAGAAATAAGACTACATTAAAGAGCCCTTATTTATAGCATTTGTTCAGATCAAGGTGTATACCCTGAGCAAAAGAATGCATATCGTATCTCTTTTACTCTAATAAAGAGAGTCTGTAAAGTGGGTATTTTTAAATAAGATTTTATTTATTTATTTATTTGAGAGAGACAGAGAGAAGGAGGGAGGGACAGAGAGAGAGAAAGAGAGAGAGAGAGAGAAACAGCACATGCACAGGAGCAAGTGCGGGGGAGGGAGAAGGAGAGAGAATCTCAAGCAGACTCCACACTGAATGAGGAGCCTGATGCGTGGCTCGATCTTATGACCCATGAGATCACGACCCAAGCCAAAACCAAGAGTCAGTTGCTCAACCGACTGAGCCACCCAAGTACACCTAAAGTGGGTATTTCTGAACCCAAGCCCCAGATTCTAATGAGGTCCCACAATCACGTCCTTCAAACCTCTGAAAAACATAATCTCATATTCTCCATAACTAAGATATCATTTCTTGGCTACATGAGGCATACCAGTAGTTTTAAGCCAACTTCAGGTAGTAGGTCTCTTTGAAAATCGAATAAAAGCAATGACTCTTTTCTCCTAAAATGCGCATACTTGTAAAATATGGCATACAATATTGGGGGTTCCTTGGGCTTTCCAGAAGGCCTTAAATGCCAGCTCAAGCACCTCTGTTGTGAAGTTACACATATGTTGAAGAGGCAGGGACACTATCAGCTTTTTGTTTAGTGGTAGTTTGAAACAAAAAGATACCCCAAATCAAGTAATTACAATTTTTAGACCCTCCAAGGTCAGAAGGTAACTAAGTCTCTTGCACCACCAAAACAGACCTTTCTGAGTCACTGCTGCCACAGAATCTTCTTTTGCGTCTCTGTTGTACTTTCTGGGATGTCCTGCTAACTCCAGGCTCCTCTTGATTTGGGGGACTATCGTATTTCTTGGGGGCATGTGGAGGATCATGAGGAGACCCAGGTGGCTGTTGGGAGGTCACACAAGCCTAGCACCCGTTCATTTCTCTGGAGATGGAGAATCTTTGTGCAGGTAGAGATCATCACTTGTCATATAGCTTGCTGAGCTGAGCCCCAGGGGGTTATGCCTACAGATTTGCTTCCTGAGGTATTGCTCTCTTCTCACTTCAGAACTTCCAGAGAAGTGCCAGAATAAGAGAGAGTAGGAGAATCACATTTCTGTGTAGCTCTGGAGTTTTCTTTCCCTGCTTTTGAATTTTTGGTTGTTGACCATTGGCTAGCACCATATGGCTCTCCGTTGTTTTCATGCACATCTCCTCTCCTACTCCCCACACAATGTTGGGACTGTTTGCAAGGCTTCTTTCCTTCAGTCCGCCCAGCAGCATATGACATCTTGGGGATTTGCATTTTTTCGTTTAATCATTAGCTTAATGTTTGGGGGACATTAGTCATAGGAAGTTAGTCTCATTCATCCAGATGCGTTTTTAAAAGTTACAGCTCTTCTCTCCCCACTCTAATGCCCCCCTTGAGCATCCCTTCTCCCATTTCCTTTTAAAAACACACTGTTCTCCTGGAACTCTCAAATGAAGATATCAAAGCTGGAAGGAATTATTAATTCAGAAACTACATTTGAGTCTTCCAGAGGAGCTGAACCTGGCTGGAGTTGCGTAGGAACTGTGCTGGTGTTTGGTCAGGAAATGACTTAAACCTGACCTGCAAGGGCTAGAAATTGCTCCCCTGAAAAAAAAGAGGAGGCATTTCTCTTACCTACAACTCTTTGGGGAGACCTGAGTCTAGTGTTTGCTTCTCTTTCAATGCAAATGAATGAATGAGTTTTCTCCCCAGGCTTCTGGCCAACAGAACTGGGAACCGTTCTTGGAAGTTGGGCTGCCTTTTGAGTCCTTGGGCTTTATATGTTGCTAGACAGATGGCTCTAGAGGGGAGGGTAGGACTTGACATGGACTTTGGAAGTGTTGACTTTAGATAGAAGGGAGGAAGATTTTTCCAGGTGAGCAAATGGCATGAACAAAAGCATGGAAGCAGGTATAATAATGGATATTTTGGGACTCGTGGGTACATTCCTTCTCAATGTAAGCAGGAAATCAGAGTTGCTGATTCTGGATAGGGCAGACCATGGGTAGAAGGATTTCCTGCCATGTTCTTTAGAGTTTAGTTTTATTCTATGGTTAACCTAGAGCCATTGGAAGTATGTGATTTCAAGAATCAAAAGAGTTTTAGAATTGTGAATTAGACAGTGGTAATTCCATAGCTGGTCTTGTGGGAGTCCCTTTCTGGAGCTTTCTTTCTCAAAGACCAATGACAATGATACTTTTCTTGATAATGAAATTGCCATGATCTTAGCATTGCTCTTCTTTATATGTTTAAGGACTCCCTTTCGATTGTAAATATGGCTTAAGCAATCCTCCTGTAACCCTCCCCTCTCTAAGTTGACTGTTGGACTGCTTTTGTCCCAAGCACAAAGCCCCCACAGCATTGACTTTGGAAGACATTAATCCACATAAGTGCCCTGGGCATGGTCCAGAGAAGCCGTTCTTCTGCATCCTGCATCCCTTTCTGGGCCACAGTCTTCAATGCTCTTGTGACTCCCACATACCCTTTATTCTCCCCTTTCTCGCCCTGCCTTACTCTTAATCTGAACATTTTCTAATAACCACCTCCCCCAACAGGAAAAATATTGTTGGCTCATTCTAGGAACTGAAAAAGTTAACTTTCTTCTTAGAACTCACCTGCTCAAGATCCCCACTTTAACATTTTTAGACATCTTTATGACCCTAATCCATTGACTCCTCCACTTTCTCTCTATCACTTTCACATGCCATGTATCTAGCTTATTATACTCAGTCTTACAAATACCCTCACCCTCTTTCCTTCCTTCCCACCTGGCAGAAAAACACACACTCTAGATGAGCTCAACAACCTATTATCTTTGTACCTGTAATTAAACAGCAAGACATTTCTGGCAAGAGAGAGAAAGAGATTGAGAGATGGAGAAGGGGGTTTGGAGGGGTTGGGGAGGAAGGAAGGATGGAAGGGAGGAAAAGAGAAAATTATCACATGACCAAGCAGTGTATCGCCACTGTACATTGACCTTCACAACCTTCAACTAGGCTCTCAACATTGCCCAACATTTTTCCTGCCTATCTCTAGTAGGTTTGCTTTCCCACACCTGACAGACCAATGTATCTTCTTCTCTCTTCTCCTCTCCTTCTGTCATCTCTGCCTCCCACCTCCCTGGTCTACCAGGCCTCATAATACATAGATAAATGCTTTTTCTCTAACTTTATTTAAACATAATTTTATTTATTTTGGTCTATACATTCAAACAGTCCAAAATTCAAAAGGTACAAAAGTCACCATTCTATCGCAGTTCTCTGTACTCCCCATTTTCCTTCACATGGGGCCACCACTGATCTCAGTCTGTGTGTTCCAGAGACAGTTATGCATATAAAAGCAAATATAGGGGTGCCTGGGTGGCACAATCAGTTGAGCATACAACTCTTGGTTTTGGCTCAGGTCGTGATCTCAGGGTTGTGAGATTGAGCACCGCATCAGGCTCTGCACTCAGCATGGAGTCTGCTCGAGATTCTCTCTCCCTTGCCGCCTCTCTCTCTCTTTCAAATAAATAAATAAATCTTTTTAAAAAAGCAAATACACATGTATATTCTCTCCCTTCTTTCTTTTACATATATGGTAGCACTTTGCTTTTTTTTTTTTTTTAACTTAATGATGTGTCAGAGAGATAAAGCCATATCAGTATATGGAGAATGTTCCCATTCTTTTTATAATATTGTAGTATTACTATTGATGGATAGTTAATTTCCAATATGTTATTACAAATTATGCTGTAGTGAATACATTTATGCCTACGTCATTTTGCATATGTGTTAGCACATTTGTAAGATAAGTTCCTAGAAATATTTTGGATGGGTCAAAGGGTGTGTCATTTTCCATTTTGACAGATATTGTTGGAATTCTCTCCACAGTGATTACTCCAGTATGTTCCCTCGAGCAGTCTATAGGAATGCCAGTATCTTCCGGCTCACCACCACAGCATGCTACTCAATCTTTTATCTTTGCCAGTCTGATAAATGGGAAAGGTTTCTCATTGTAGTTGTAATTTGCATTTCCATAGAGAAAATTGAAAGCATTGGAGAAATGTTTTCTCATTTAATCTCCACCATAACAATAAACATACCTGATTCTATTCTTATCCTGTCCAACTCCCACCTGTGTTACTGAAAAATGCATACTCTCCTCAAAGACTGGTCCTTTCAGGGTGCCTGTGTTGCTCAGTCATTAAGCATCTGCCTTTGACTCAGGTCATGATCTCAGGGTCCTGGGATCAAGCCCAGCGTCGGGGTCCCTGCTTTGCAGGAAGTCTCCTCCCTCTCTCACTCCCCCTGCTTGTGTTCTCTCTCTCGCTGTGTCTCTCTCTGTCAAATAAATAAATAAGATCTTAAAAAAAAAAAAAAAAGACTGGTCCTTTCATATAGGTTCTAGATTGTATTCCTTTTTTTTTTTTTCTTAGACCATGACCTTGATTGGCAAGCCCTTCTTTTTCTTGCATCTTCAGCCTTTACTCCTTACAAGATTCTTTCCATTGACTTTGAAGCAAGCATTAAGTACTCTTCAGATGTCTTCCTTTCATCCCAGTTCCTCCCTCCATTACTACCCTAACTGTACTTCACAGCCAAGCCACACAAAAGAAGTCTGGACAAATGTTTCCTCTTCTACTTCCTCACCTCTCAGCTGTTCTTCTGTATATACGTATGTCTTTTTTCTCTACTACTCCTGACTTGTCTTGCTGAGGTCGCCAATGACCTCCAGTTTGGTCCATCTAATGTTGACTACCCAGTATTCATTTTTTTTGGTCTCTTTTTAGTAGCATTTGTCAAAGTTGACATCTCCCTTCTGAAATACTCTCTTTTCTTGGTGTTCATGATACCACACTCCCTGTTTCCCTTCTGAATAACTCACTTGAATTTTAAGTTTAAGATGTCCAGAACTAAAATCTCTCTCTCCCACACCCAAATATTTCTTTTCTCTAGTATTACCCATCTTTGTAAGTGGCATCTCCAGCCATGTGGTTGTACCTGCCACCAATTGAGGCATTATCCTGGAAAACTCCCACAGCTCCAGTCCTGTATTAAATATATAAACATTTTTGCCCTTTTCATCTCTGACATATATCTTGATTCCACCATGTTTTCCCATTATGAAAGCCACATCTCTTTCCTAGACCATCACGATACCCTGTTTCTACTCTTACCCATTCTATAGTCTTTTCTCATGAAGCAGCCGAAGTTTCTAAGCATGCCAACTAGGTAATGTTACTTTCCTTCTTAAAAACTTGTACAGGCTTTGCATCATACTGACAATAAAATCCAAACTCTCCATCATGGTATGGCAGAGACTACCATGGCCTTCCTGATACCCATTCCCTTCCCCTTCTTGAGGAACAGAATCTGCCTGGTTATAAGATTACATTTCCCTCCCTCCCTTGCAAATAGGTGTGTTTATGTAACAGTCGGGCCAAGGATATGTAAGTGGAAATGTCCCCTGGGAGTTCTGGGAAAGATCCCTTAAGGAAATTGATTTAGGGCACCCTTTTGACCTGCCCTCCATTCCTCCTTCCCATTGCCTGGTGCAGATGTGATAGCTGGGTCACCACAAACCTTCTTGGACCATGACGGGACCTGTCAGAAAGAAGCTGATATGCTGGATGGCCGTGTGGAAAGATAGAGAAAGGATCCTAGTCCTGAGTTATGGAATTGTGATACTCACCCTGGACTGATTTCTTTGATGTGTGAGAGAAATAACCTTCTGTTTTCTTCATGCCACTGTTATTTCTGTATTTCAATTATATGCAGCTGAACTTAATGTTAACTGATACATATGGCTCATAAAGCCCTGCTTGATTATCTGGCCCTGGCTTCCTTCTTTGACCTCGTCTGTGTGCCTGTCCCCCTGGATCACTATCTACTCCCCACACTGGTCTGCTGTCAGTTTCTTGAACTCCTTCCCACCTTGGGGCCTTCCCACCTGTCGTTCCCCTGCCTGGAATGCTCTCCTACTCCTTCTTTGCCTGGCTGACTCCTGTCATCTTTCAGGTTCGAGTTTAAATGTCATTTACTTGGAGAGGACTTCTCTGATTCTCTGATGTAAATTATGTTCCCTGTATCTCTCACACTACTCTGATTTTTCCTTCACAATACTGATTACAGTTTGAAATGACATATTTATTTGTGACGTTTTTTTTTTCCAATGTCTGTCTCTACCATGGCAAAAATCATGTCTGTTTGCTCAGTACTTATGCTCAGAACCTAATTCTAGGCCAGGCATCTACTCAGATAGTAATCACATGAATGGAAGAATATAGAGTAGAGTTTAGAGAGTGGAATCAGGGATCTAGGAGTCTGGGTTTTAATTTTGACTCTTACTAGCTGTGTGACTTAACCAAATTACTTAACCTCTTTAAGCCTCATTTTACTGATCTTTAAATGAAGCTAATAGAACATTCCTGAGGGGATTGTGGTGAAGATTAAGTGACCAAATAAAACTAAGGAATTCAGCATAGTGCCCTTCACAGAGGAAATGCTCAGTATATACTAGCTATTATTAATGAATAAATGAAGAAATCGATAAAAAAATCTAAGGTCATTTTTGGCAGCGTGTTATCTGACCCAGGAAAGAGATCAGCACTTTAGCAGTGGCCTTCATTTGCTGAAGTCACAGTGCCTTCAGCCAAAGGATAGTGGTAATGTTTATCACAGACGTTTTGAATGTCTACCGTGACCCTTTGTAGGGGCAGATCAAATGCCGCTGCTCCAACAAGGCCCACCGTTGGCTTTTACTAGTTATTTCTTTGGTTTCTACAGCACTGTGATTCACTCTCCTGGCATCTACCATAAGGTTCCAGAACTGTTGCTCTTTAAGCCTATGTCTTATATATCCCTGGGGATGCCAGGCTCTTCCATGCTGCGCCATGTTTTATGTGCCTACTCTCCTAACCATCGAGCGAAATCCTTCTAAAAGTGAGATTTTAGTCTTTGTTATCAAATGATGGTGAGAACCAAAACACCGAGGAGTGAAGAATGTGGGAAGGGAGGGGGCGGTTGGCTTCTTCTGTGTAAAACCGCTCCTTACCCAATTACTTCAAAGATTTGGAGAAACCACCTCAGAGTTTGTTTTGGTTCTATTAGGGAAACTCCGAAGCCATGGTTTTGGAAAGGCTTCAAACATTCCCCAGATGAGCCGTCTTTCCATTTATAAGATACTCCAAAGTCCTATATTTAGTAAGAGTGGAGCAGGACACACACACACACACACACACACACACACACACACTCACACACTCAAGCACCAACCCATTCTGGAGTTGCTGTAATCCTGGCTTGAACATTCAAGAGAATACTTGAATAATACTTACCTACCTCACTGGGGTGTTGTTAACAATTAATCAGTTAATGTTTGTAAAGCACTTTGCAGATGTAAAGTGCTTGTATAAGTGCTAAGTATTATTATTATTAAGCAGAAGTTCTATGGTTTGGCTGAAAAAAATATATATTTTGCAATCACACATTTAAATGTAAGTAAATCAAGTTTATTTACAAGAGGATTTTGCTTTTAGGGTTACCTCCTGGTTATCATCGTTCAACTAATCGCTTTTATTTTCATTTGGGTTATGAATAGAGCTGCCTCATCCTGAAAACTTTTAGCTTTGAGATAATTTCAAGAATATCCTAGGGAAATAAATTCCCAAGGACACTGCCCATTTCATCAGGAGCAAGGCTGAGTGTGTATTTCCTCAGCTAGGATTCTGTACCTTTCCGGTATCCAGAGTTCCTCCATAGAGTCCTTGTCCAGTTTAGTTCTAAATTGAAAAAAAAAAAAAAATTGCATACAGAACAGCACACTGTCAAATAGGTCAGTAGAATTAATTTGCTAGATTTGATGAGGATAATAACAGTAATCATAACAAAAAATAGGAATTGTATGTATTTGGGTTTTCATTTTTTCACTCCTCTGTCTTCAGCCTGTCTTTGTTCTTGGGAAGAATGTGGAGAAGGTGGGGGTAGGAGGCTGAGGAAGAAGCGAGTGGTTTCTTTGGCACAGCAATATGCAAACTGTCCAGGGGAAGAGCAGCCTTAATGAAGTAGTAAACTGTCTAAGTCCATAACAGCCTGTGAGTAAAGTTCTTTCTTCCAGTTCCTTAAGCAATTCCATGGGAGTCTTGTGGATCTTTAAGGAACTCAGTACACTATAAATCAACAAGGGATATGACACTGGGGAAAGGGATGAAACAAGAAGATCAGACAAGGAAGGCTGCTGCCTCCTTACTAAAGCACACTGTGTTTTTGAGGGATCATATTCTTTGGCATATTTTGGTATGCCTGTTTTTTTTCAGGGTATGGTTGGACAGTGGCTATTATTAGCAGGGGCTTGACTTTTCCAGATTTTGGCTGAGTACCATGCAAGTGTTACATCCTTAAAGTGTAATTTCAGGGTAGAAGGGAACAATCAAGTTGAATTACTGACATAGTAAGGAAATGAAAAGTCAAACTGCTGACCATGTATATTTTATATTATTTAATTAAAAGTAGATAACAGTGTATGAATGAATCACAAATCAGATAAAAATGGCAGCATTTTCTAATATTTAGCACATATGAGTGTTTGACTTGTGGTTGTGTGACAATTTACCAGAACAGGTCTATGATGTCTCCAAACAGAAAATCAGGAGTGTAGTTAAAAAATACTGCCGAGGAGAAGGAATATTAACTCCAACTCTGAATAGAGTTAATCACAGCCACAGTTCCCATCACCGTTATTCCCATTAAATGAGAGTCTCCTCTATTTCTTTCTATATGTTGAAAGAAAAAAGGGGAATCATCAGAATCATTTTAAACATACCATGTGCCTGTTATAGAAATAAAGAGAATGGACAGATTATGAAATCTGTGTGTCAGGATTCCCTGTTTATTTATTTGTTTTAATTGAGTCTTATTAAAAATCCTGTAGTCAGTCGTTCGAAGTTGTCCCTCAGGACAGAACTGCTAATTCACAGGGCTATCTTTAGAGTTTTTGGTTTCGTCAGATGAGCAGTTGTGGGGAATGTCCATCTACTCTTCTTCAGTATCACTGGAATGACTATTCCTAAATTGTGCAGAGAATATTCTCAGTGAATCCAGGCTCTTCAGCACCCATTCAGATGTGGCTGGTATAGCCAGAGCGCAGCATCCTCAGACTCTGAGAGTGCTACAGCCAGAGTCCTGACTCTCCCTGTCAGGCTCTGTTTGGCATTCAGACCGAGTGGGGAAGACTATGGTGTGTCCTCTGCTTTCTGATCTTCAGTTATTAGATGACTCAGTTAATTTACCCATCTTTGTTTAAAAATGTTCACAAAAGGGGCACCTGGGTGGCTCAGTTGTTAAGCGTCTGCCTTCGGCTCAGGTCATGATCCCAGGGTCCTGGGATCAAGCCCCGCATTGGGCTCCCTGCTCCGCGGGGAGATCTGCTTCTCCCTCTCCCACTCCCCCTGCTTGTGTTCCCTCTCTCACTGTGTCTCTCTCTGTCAAATAAAATCTTTAAAAAAAATATTCACAAAAGTCTCTCACTAT
Organism: Leptonychotes weddellii; assembly: GCF_054177405.1. Lineage (NCBI taxonomy): Eukaryota > Metazoa > Chordata > Mammalia > Carnivora > Phocidae > Leptonychotes > Leptonychotes weddellii. The sequence goes on along the minus strand of NC_138378.1, from coordinate 67,637,140 downwards.
ACTTTGGTTCTTCTGTCAGAGAGTGAGAGCAAAGTACATAAATATATCCAATGACAAATTGATGATAACTGTTTGATGTTCCAGTACCTTCTTCTGCTTTGGTTTGGACAAGACTCCGGGGTGTTTCTGTATTAGAATCTGGTCTAGTACTGCCACTATTCACACTTTCTTTAGTCCTGAGTAAGAATAAATCCCCCACTCTTTAAATTAAAATCTTAACTTTCATTGCCCAAAATTAAGATTGTCTTCCTGATTTTTATTTAAGGGTTCTCCTTGGAACCAGGACAGAGAACTTGGTATTTTACCAATAGAAGGGGTTCTGATTCATAGGAGGAGAGGTATAGAGGCTGATGATTCCAAGTGAAGAAGAACATAGCTCATGTTCTTGTGTCCAGAGCAACCCTGATGAGTGAGCTGCACATGAAGGGTGGTGACCAGAGAAGGAGGGTCCTTGGCCAAATCAGCTGAGCAGACTGATTGATTATTTGAGCTAGGTACAGCTGGACTGGAGAGGATTTTTGAAACTGGCACTGTCAAGTCCGAAGATTGATGTGAGGATGATAATAGAAGGCGAGGGGAGATTGTCAAGAACATGGTAGAATTGGGTAGGAGACATGGTTCAAGAGAGATAGTTGAAAACTAAGACAGTTTGGTGAGTGTGGAAGAGAGAATTCCCATTCCTCTTAAAATACTGCTCAGTAGGTGGTGTAAGAATGGTCATGGTTGCTTAAAGCATTTTCAAAAGGGGTGGCAGGAAGTGGGAGGAGGAAACTAAGTCATTGGAGTAGAGCTGTAGAGTATGCTGAGATCTCCAGTAGGAAATAAATGTAAACTTAAGTCTGAAGACAAAGAACTTTGTCAGAATTACTCTGTTTCATAGATTGTAAGACATTCATGGTCTAATATTTTAGCATCTCTGGCATTGGTTTGCACTTTACAATTGGTAGACATACTGGATTTCATAAAATATGGTCTAGCATGAAAGGCACAAGCACACAAGAAAGAGGTAAATCTTTGGCAATAAACAGTTCTCAACAGACGTGAGGGGTAAAGGTATACTTTCTGTTGTTTATTAAATGGGAGTATTGTGAACATGGCCCTTTTGCCTCTCACTGTGATTTTTCAAATGAAGTTTTTGAAGAAGTCTCATTCAGATGCTGGATCTCAGCTTTCTCTTTTCTGACATTGCCACACATTCCTTCTCTTTTTTTCTGTTTTGACTCCATTATCCTGTATCTTTTTTATTTTTATTTTTATTTTTATTTTTTTTTGGTTTCCTCTTACCTTTATCTAGATTTACAGTATGCCGACAAGAGCCTTGAAGAATGTACATAATTAATGTTAAAAATATAACCTATGAGTTTAGGCTTATTGAGTAATTGTTATTTAACTTTCTCTAGCTTTCTCTTTTTTGCCCAAATGTTGAGTGATAAACAAATGTTGTTACTTTTTTTTTAATTATGTTATGTTACTCACCATACATTACATCATTAGTTTTTGATGTAGTGTTCCAGGATTCATTGTTTGCATATCCTGTATTTAGAAGGAAGTGGGCGTGGTAGGAGAGCAGGTTAATTGTCAGCCCATCAGAGAGGCCTTCCCAGACTACTGGACAAGTAACCATCCTCCATTCGCTATCACATCACCCTGTGTTCTTCTTAGCATAGCGCTTATGCTTTTCTGATAGTTTCTTATTCATTCATTGATTAATTTTGTTTACGATCCAAATTCTCTGTTAGAATGTAAGCTTAATAAGCATAAGGGGTTTGTTCATTAAAGTGTTTTCTGTGCTTAGAATCGTGCCTGGCACATAGCTGACTCTTAGTAAATGTGTGTAAATGAGTAAATGGGTGTATGACCTTGAAAAGAGTTGAACTCTTCCCTGGAGAGTTAGAGCTCCCTGGAGTAAAATACTGAGCATTATATCCAACTAATGTGTGTTAGGATATTTTGTGGGTTCCTCTACATTTCCTATATATCTTTTAATCAAATAGAAAACTTTAAGAGTCATGTGATTCTGGGTCTTTAAGATAGCAACCCTAAAATATAGCTTGAGATTTTCCAGAATCTTAAATTAAAGCCTCCCCATCTCCCTGTCTGGACTTATGCATGCTGATCCAGCTTCAGATCAGCCAGCAGCTATTATTCACCCTAAAATTAAAAGCAAGAAAACAACCTCTCTTCTTGCAAACAGACATTCATGAAAAGTTTTGGCCTTGTTATGTTGGCTGTGGTCTTAGTGATCCATATTTATTTGGTTTTAAAATATCTCTCACATGTTTAAGATAGATTTATCATTAATATTACACCAGTAGTTGTAATTACTAAGGTTATTACCGTAACACATTTAAACGAACTAAAAATGCTATCAAAAGAAATTAACCTACCTCCACATACAGACAGCTCTCAAAATAGCTCATTTATTGCCTAGAGATGGAGATCATGCTAGGGAAATTGTGAAAATGGACGTGAGTCATGAAAGTAACTTTTAGCTTAAGCTACACTGATCTCTTGAATAAGAATCACTCTCAGAATGAAATTAACCTCGTTGATTTTAGCAGATCAAGTCCCATTATGCCCTTATTCTAAGTTAAAAGCAAAAATATAAACAAAACCTGTTAAAATTTTGAGTGTGTGTGATGCAGAACCATCCAGGAATCATTTAGGAATCTCTCGTGCTAAATTTAACAGCATTTGAAAAGGCAGGTCTATATAAGGAGAATAACCATACTAGGGTCACTTTGACGCTGGCCAGGGGTCCTTGTTCATCCTGGACAAGAACAGTCTAGGCAGTCATCATCATCATCTTTAGCTTGATGGTTCAAGGATGAGGCTTAATACTTATAACAGTATTTGTTATTTCTTCATCCTGAAACCCTTGTTCTTCTGTATTCTACTTAGTGAGTGAATGTGTCTAAACTGTGATGACCTAAGGGCTCATTCGCTCATTTGAAGTTAGAATTCACTGAGCATCTGCTATATGGAAGGTGCTGAACTGGGTTCTGAGGATACTGAGGGAGACCCTGATCTTTTCCTTCAAACTGCTTAGGTACATATCTGGCTTTCCTGGCAATATTATGGCAGTGTGTAAATAACACTAGAGTGTCTGAGTCATCCGTGGAAAAAGACTCATTGTATGCCTGTGACATGTCTTACTTTGAGATTATTGAAAAGTGAGACCCAACTACCAAATGACTGGCAGAAATTTCCCTTTTGATTTAAGTGTTTTCATTGTGAATGGTCATGACCATTGGGGTTGGGCCATTCCTTGGGTACTTTTTGATTTGCTAAGATCTATAACCGTACAGGGTATGTGGCATTGTTTCCATGTTACCTATGAGGAACCTGAGGTTTAGGTAGGTGTAGATTCCTTTGGCTGCTGTAACAAATTACCATAAACTAGGTGGCTTAAAACAACAGAAACTTGTTTTCTCACAGTTATAGAGGCCAAAAATGAGAAATCAAGGTGTTGGCAGGGCCATGCTCCCTTTGGAGGCTCCAGAGGAGAGTTCTTTCCTTCCTATAGCTTCTGGTGGCTGTTGGCATTCCTAGACTTGTAGCCACAAGTCTACATCATTCTAATCTCTACATATGGGATCATATTGCCTCCTCCTTTTCTGACCCTGTGTCTTCTTTGTGTGTCTGTCTCATAAAGATACATGTGACTGCATATAGGGCCCACCTGGAAAAACCAGGATCTCCTTCTCATCTCAAGATGAATAACTTAATCACATTTGCAAAGACCTTTTTACAGATTAGGTGATACTTAGAGGTTCCAGGGATCTGACATGGGTATCTCCCAGGGAGCTATTTCCAGCCTATGTCAGAGGTTAAGGCTTTTCCAGGGTCATGCAGCTGGTGGAAATGGGGTTTGAACATAGCCAGGTCTGACTCTAGAGTCCAGTCTCTTAAATCTCCATACTGACACTCTGGGATCCATGTGGGCATTTGAATGATGTTGGAGTTTTCAGTGCAATTACATAACTAGTTTTCACCTAGAAATCTAGCATGAAGAACTAAGATAAAGGTTTTATTGATAGAAATATTTTATTACTATCTTCCTCTTGATGCATTCAGCAAGGATCAACCAGTATTTGCAGTGTGCCCAGGCTGTTCCAGGCTCTGTGCTGTCACAGAAACTTGATGTTAACCAAAAACAACCACTACTCCTGTCCTTCCAGACTCACTGTCCTGTGCAGGGACAGAGATAGATACTAAGTAACACACGAATGAGTGTGTAATCACCAACTGAGAAGGAAAAGGGACATAGAACAAGGAAAGCTGACCCAGGCTGGATGTGAAGAAGTTTTCCCTAAGGAAGTGATATTGGAGTCAAGGTTTGAAAGCTGAGTAGGAGTTAGCTAGCTAGATGAAGGAGGCAGGCAGCAGGGAAAACCATTCCAGAAAGAAAGAATGGCATCTGTGAAGGCCCTGTGGCAGGAGAGATCCTCAGCTTTTTAGGAATTGAAATAAGGGTAGAACACAGAGTGAGGCAGCTTTCTCAATATGAGCATTTATTTTTAGGTGTCTTCCTGGGTACAGAGTAAGACTCAATGAATTTTCTACTTTGGCAAACCCTTTGAAGGCAGGGAATGTGTTTTATTCATCTCTGGATGCTCTGGCCCAGGTTAGTGTCTGGAACATTAGAATATATGTTCAATGCTATGCTTGTTGATTGACAGTGAATAGATGAATGAACCAGTTAGCCTTGACCTTACATATACAGGGTGTTTGACAGAACAGGTGAAATAGCCATAGTCCCACTTGCTAGGCCTTCCCCTTCTAAACCAGAGGATCATAGTGTAGCCAAGTATATTCTGGCCAGTTGTTACACCCACATGATTGTCCCATGTGAGCAGAGGGCTGGTGAGGGAGCCAGGAGTCAAAGCCTTTTTGCACCTAGTTGTGAAAAACTCTGGGAAGGCCTTGGCTTCAGGAGAGAAAGCTGGGATAATAAAACCTGAAAGAGCTTTCTCAGCCCTGTTCTCAGCTTGACCCCAGCACAGACATTGCTGACTGCATCTGCAGGCCAGAGCAGTGCCCTTGGATTCCTCCATCTCCTTTGAGGGGAGACACGATGTGAGGCTTTTCTGCAAGCCAACCTCTGTCTGTTGCTCCATATTTTGTTGCGCCAGAAAAGAGCTAGCTTTGGGTCCTAAAAAAAGGGACAGGCCAGGAGGAAGGCTTTCCCATCCTCCACTCCGAGAGTTTAACGTCCCTTGTTCACATGCCAACTGGGCCGCCTCCTGTTAGAATGTATGCTTGTGAGATACATAACTTCTATTAACACTCATTTAGCTTCTTTATCTAAGAGAGAACAAAATTCATTTCTATACTGAACTCACTCAAAGGGATAAGGTTTCAGAGATTGCCTTAGAGCTCACGTTGAGAGTTCCGCATGGGATGAAACCTGGCTAGTGGTTTTGGCCACACAGAGGCCGCAGATGTGAAGGTCTGGTCATGAAAATCTCATGGGCGAGGGGATGAAGGCCCTCAGAGACTTGTGTCTGTAGCTGCCACCATTCCATACAAGAAGCTCTCAGAGCTGACAAATTGTGTCATGTATGGGGTGTCCACTCAGAAGTATGATATTTTAAATTTTGTCCTAAAATAGAAATTCTGCGTTGACCTACTGGCCTTGTACTTCTAAGATTATCTTTCTTCCATCCCTTCCCTACCGTCTTTCCTACTTCTCTCATCTTTCTTCTCTTGTTCTTAGTCTTGTCTTGAGATGGTATGAGATACTAAAAATGGACAGTGAATCAGGAGAGCTCTAAGCCAGGCTCTGGCCCTAATAAGTAGCTGTGTGGGCTGGGGCATTCCACAGAACGTCCTTGGTCCTCAGTTTCTTCCTCTACAACATGGAGCTCTGGACTCTGCATACCCTGTGAAGCACTCACTGCAGTCTTCAGACCTTTCTTCCCTCTTTTCCCCCCAGACAGTCCACTCTTCTTTCCCCTGCCCACAAAGCCCTCATCTCTTTCCAGTTGTTTTCTGTACTTCCATCCCTCTTCTCCTGTCTTTCCTCTCTCTTCCTCGTTCTTGTGAGGAGTGGAGGATCACAAGTTGGATATGGTATTTATTCTTTTTGGAGAATAATGGAGAGATTTCTAAAGCCCCAGTTGATAAGATATATCAGCCGTAATTGTAAGGTTTGCACTACTCTAATTAGGACAGTTGGTGCCAAGATATCATGGGCTGCGAGAAGCCATGGACTGCCAAAATGTGCTGGTGCATGACATAAAAAGGAATTGGGATGAGAGGGAAGATGTGAGGCATCTCTTTTCCTTCGCATATCTGTGCCCCTATTTGTTTTCCTTGTATCTGGGGCCACGGTCCCCATATCCTCAACTCCAAGGGAGGTCAAGGGATTCCTCATTTGTGCCCCTTCACAGGACTCCAGCTGCTCCCCAACAGTGGACAATGTTGGCTAAACTCGCAAGAGACTCTCCTCCTCCTTTCATCTGTTCTCCCAGATTATACCTTCTTTCTACTTTGTTTTTCAGAGACAAGACCACCTCAGAATGCGGCTTCTTCCAAAAGAGCATTTGGCAGCTTTCTTCCAAGCCTGAGGGTAGACTGAGAAGTGGTTTCTTCTTTTTCCTAATACAGGTATTAAGCTGACTTAATATTCACTTACTCTGAAAAAATCCCACTTTACAGAAACATTTTTTAACATGAGCCAAAGTGTTTCTCCCTAATTCAGCACAATTGTGCCTGGTTTATATCCATTGATGTTAAATGATTTCCCGTTTAATATCAATTGGAAATGGCTGATTTCCTACCCCAAACAGTACTTAATGTCAATTATGGCAGGCAGGGCAGAGCTGTTTTTCAATTAACTACACCACTCCGTTTTGTTTCCTGGTGAGTGGTGCAAAATACATGCACACAGAGCCACCTTATGAAATAGTGACAGAGAGGGATGCAGTTTTGATTGTGTTCCCTAGTCCTGACCATTGGTTTGGGAGGTGATGGAGGGATGAGGGTTGGTAGGGGGTGGTGGGAGCTTCCCTTTTCCCTTCTCTCCAGGGACCAGGGACCTAATTAGAGTAGTACAAACCTTACCCTTCCATCAGAGGAACTGCTGGTCTGGTAAGGACCAGACCTTGTTAGGGAAAGCACAATGCTTAACCATAAACAGTCTTGCTAGAACAGAGTTCGCAGACATGTGGAGGGGGGTTATGGATTCATAAAGAGGATGTGACTGTGAGGTGGATTTTATAGTAATTTTCAGAGAGCCTGGGTATGGTTGTGGCATAAGGCTGAGAATGGCAGCTAACATCTATTGAATGCCTACTGTGGGTCAGCAACGTCCTGTTATTTAATCCTCTCAATAACCTTGTAAAGGTATATGCCTCGTACATAGATGTCCATAGCTGAGGCTGATAGGATTGTGTAATGCCATTGAGCTCTTCAGCAGTTGGAGGTAGAGTTCAAATCCAGGGCTGTCTGATTTTATCTCATGGGCCAGTCTCCCTTTCTAGTGAAACAAATGGTTGAAAGTATTCCTGGTATTGTCTGTTAATCAGGGCAATGCTCCTTGGGACGTTGGAGGATAGTCCCGGAGAGGAGTGGCATCCAGGGGTTTCTCTTCTCCTTGGTCTAGGATCCACAGCTCGACACAGTCTTTTCTCATGTTGCCTTGTGTTTTTCCACCTCTCTCTGTGTGGAAGCCTTTCCTCACACTCCTGTTTGTGCTAATCCCACGCCTTTCAGGGACTAGCTTGAGATTGTCTCTGAAACATTCTTGACGGCTCTGCCCACCTTGGGCACTACCTGCTGAGCTCTTTCAGCACCTGTGCTCGAAGATCCTGTGCTCACATTTTCCACATATGGCTGCAGCAAACTTTCTTCAGAAACCAAGCAGAAAAGAACTTCGCATGAGGGGGCTAATAGGTCAGAAATTAAAACTGAAATTCAGTTTTGTCATGTTTTACCTCATTTTTCTTCATTCAGTGAAGATTTATTAAGAGCCTGCCATGTGCCAGGCATTATGCCAGGAGCTGTTGATGCCAAGGGGGGTGTACACTAGCGGAGGGAACAGACACTGAAGGGGCACTTCGGTGAAGGATCATAGGTACCATGGGATTGTACCAGGACAGAAGCACTTCATTCCATGATGGAGAGAAATCAAGGGAGTTTCTCTGGGGTGGACATGTGAACTGAGTTTTGAGGAGGTGGCCAAGCAATGGCAGGTAGGGATCAGAAACCTGAGAGAACATTTTAGCGCAGGAGTCAGCAGCTGCCTAGGTGTAGATGACACTGGACCTGGCAGGTTATTGACGCTCTTTAGGTTCCATCCTTTGTCTACACCTTCATCATAGGGATGGTGTGAGGATGAATAACAGCATACGTTTACTGTTTACTCTGAGCCTTGTGTTGTTATAAACCCTTTCCTTGTATGAACTCTTTGAATCTTCATAACCATTTTATGATGTAGACATTGCAGTGATGATCATTTTACAGGTGAGGAAAACTGAGTCACAAAGAGTTTACCTCTTCCAAAATAACCAAGCTAGGAAGCAGTAGGGCTGGAATTCAGACCTGGCAGTCTAGCTCCCGAGGCTGACCTCTTAGCCATTAATCTCCGTTTCCTGAATGAACTGGTACATACAAAGTGCATAGCGCAGTGCCTGAATAAAGTAATCACTCCATTAGTAGTTATTGCCTTGATTTTTGCCTGTACTTACAAAACAACAACAACAACAACAATCCCTCTCCTCTTTGGAAAGGTAGGTTCTTTGCTCTTCAGAATACCACTTTCTTAGGAATAGGTCTGTGCTAGCTGCACAGTGACCCTGTCTCCCCTTCACTGTGGGATCTAAAACAGAACAAAACGTGGAGATAAATGCTTGTGTGCCAGCCAGATTAGGAAAAAGTGAAGCTTCTTGTTTCTAAGGTTTATGCTAAGGTTTATCAGAATGCAGACAATTTCTTGTCTGGATATTGCCAGCTGAATGGGCAACTCTATTCTTGGCTACTCTCTCTAAGATGGTTTGCGAATATGCTTTCTTGGGGGGGAGGGGTCCTCTTGAGCTCTCAGATTCCAGGATAACTCATATATTTTTTGAGGTGGTTTGAGTGTCATAGTTGTGAATATAAGTTTTTCTAACCAATTTATTTGGAGGAAACGTCAGATACCAGTGCACGGACTAATCCCATTGGTTGAAAAATACAGTATATTATCCAAGTATTGCTCTGACCAGCCCTTGAATCTGTACGTTTTTCTGTTTCTTCTTCCTGTGTCTTCTGTTGACCTACATGAGACATTTTGTATATCACATATGTGTTTGAGATGTTCAGGTTTGTGTAAAAATCTGTCGGATTATTTGGTAAGATCATTTGATGACAATTTGGATTTTCTTGAGAATTCTTATAGTAGTAGGAATTTATTCTTTAAAACTTAAAGCAATTAGAATCACCCATAAATGCTAGTTATTTTTATTTTCCTATATGTTTTTGAGTTTAGATCAACTTAAACACTAAAAGGGAAGGAGAATAAAAGAGAATGGGCATAGGGAAGGGCCGGGACTTAAGAGCCCTTACCAAGTTATTGAGCCAGCATACCATTGTTTCCAAAAATGGTACCAGTGATAACTTGTATGCGGTAATTTCTAGTCTAAACAAGCAAAAAGAATTTTGTTATTTGACATTAGACAGTATTTATGGACGTTGTTTCATTCATCCTTGCAGTATCTCAGAATGTTATAAGAATAAATATCTTCTTCAATTCAGACTGGCTCAAGGTCGATGCATGGAAGCCAGACCTTTGGACTCCTTTTTACTATAAGCTGACTCCCAGTGGTTATCCTTTGCCTTGATTGAAAGCATTATTCTCTAGAGTTGGGCTTTCAGAATTGTGAAGCCTGGACAAGGGAGAGGTTTATGAAGAAATGAGAAGTTTGTAAAGAATGCCTATTACATGCCTGGTACCATGATGGGCAGATTTTCAATGCATTTTTAATTCTTCAGAGGAAGCCAGTTCTCTATACCTGATGTATGCACCCCATTGGCACAGTATTTACAATAATAGGTGGTGATTATGCCAGAGAATCCCAGGCCTTGCCAAATGAAAAACAGGTATTTGGCGCGGTGTGGGGCAGTAGGTCCACATTATTGTATCCATCTCACAGGTGTGGTGGAAAGATGGTCTCAAGTTTGTTGGGCAGAAATTCTTGACATTTGGTTCAGGTCTTTGGTGCCTTTAGTTGCTCACCTCTAGCGGTACCTAATCCAACTGCTAATTAAGGGAAAAACAGAGACAGCAGATGAGAAGTGTGACTTTTTTTTCCCCCTTTCAAAGCAATTTAAACCTTTGGAAGATACAGAAATGTAGTCCTGTTATTTGAGCTAATTTACAGTCCTTCCCTCGTCCACCACAAGGAATTTATGAACCTGGAAAAGCTGGAAGTCCCTTAGCAAAGTAAACAAACTGTAACTCAGGGTTGCATACTTCCAAGGAGCCTCTATCAGGTTTTATTTTCACACCAGAGGTGAAAAGATAGTTTGGTGAGCCATGCTTTGTCTCGTTGGGAGCGGCCAGCAGCCTGCGTGCACCGGGCAGGAAGAGAGGGTTAACGCACAGCAGTTGTCATTGTCCTGCTGAGAACAGTGATGCAGCAGGAGCTGGCATTGACTGAGCCTCGCCATGGCTCAGGGACCATCTCCCACGTTTCAGCCTTGCTGCACCCTTTGAACTAGACACTGTTAGTATCTACATCTGACAGATGAGGAAACTGAGGCTTTTAGGTGTTTGGATGTTTTTCCTCTAGAAACAAAGTCAGAATGTGACTTCACACAATTTAGCCACGGAGGGGGCATTATCTAAGGCGGAGAATGGACTCTATGTGTGTGTGGGGGGTGGGGTGGGATTGGATAGGGTTTCTTTTTAGAAAGGGGGGAGATTTCTTGTCCTTCTGTGTTTGCAGCCCCTTGTTTTCCCCTTCCAAAGCCGACTGTGAACACTGGACTGGAGGTCAGGAGGCCTGCATCCAGTCCTTGCCCTAAAAGATACTGGCCACATGATCTTGTACACTTCTTTCCCCTCATCTGGCATCAGTTTTCTTATTCCTAAAATGAGGAGGGCCACACAGGTAGCTGGTGTCTAGGACAAGTGGCTCCTGGTTTTAATGGCTGGAGGAGTTGGTGAACCAGGGCGATCGATCTTTGCCTTTTAACCCCTCCCTTATCCACCCATGTGTGGGAGACAGTGATGCTTCTCTCGGTTGTGGTAGGCCCTAAAAAGAGAGAAAGTTGTTTTTTTATGTGCTATATACCAGATGACCTTGATGTGATGGACTGTGGGATCTGGTGACACTGCACACTCAGTACTATTCAACACTTCGCCTGAAAGGGAGGAAGGAATGGATTTATTGACTTGCGACTCTGACTCGGGCCTGTGTATCAGGCCCATTATTATGTGGAATGATTAGGCTGCAGTGGCAGGAACAAGTTAAACTAGAACAACAAAAGACCTCCTTAACCTTTACCTGGACACAAGGCCATTCATAATGACTTGCATGGTTTGGAAAACCAAGTCTCTCCTGGAGCACTCAATATTTTGCAGCCCCAGCAAATGAGCAGGAAAGGGGAAGATGGATGGGTGAGGGAGATGAAATGTAATCCAATTCTGCATAGTCCTGTTTAGAATGCTGAGTTCAGGTCTGTGTCAAAAAACAGCGATGGCTTAGAGATCATCATCATTTCCTTTGGCTTGAAAACGGAATTTGAAACCAGATACAATGGTTGCTCGCTGAGAAAACTTCAAACTATTTGTTATCCACTAGAGCAAATTATGCTGTTTCTGAAAGATATTTTCCCTCTTGAAGGAACCATGTGCCTTCTATTAATGTGAAAGGAACTGGATACATGGAGCTTTCTCACACACACACACACACACACACACACATACACAGAGTCTCAAATACAAGGTCTCCTTGAAAAGCTAAAATAACCATCTCAGGATACTCTTACTTCTGAAAAATACTCTCCCCTCTAACCCAGCTCCCTGGCTCATCCCGATGAGCCATAGTTTTTGGTGGAATGGCTGTAATGTCAACCATTTCAAAATCTTAGGTAGCACTTTTTTTTGTTTTGTTTTTTTGTTGTTTTTTTCAGACACCTTCCCCTAAATATTGTAAGTATTAATGGAGCCGGATGTGATATAAGAATTAGAGAATCACAGAGTATTGCAGCAGGAGGAGACCTTAGTGATTATCTAACCCAAGGGTAAACCAACCTTTTCTTCAAAGGGCCCAGTGGCAGATATTTTAGGCTTTGTAGGCTAGTCAGTCTTTGTCACAAATACTCAACTCTGCTGTTATAGCAAGAAAGCAGCCCTAGACAATATGCAAACAAGTGTGTGTGGCTGTGTTCCGTAAAACTTTGCTTCTAAAACTAGAGAAGTGGCAGGACAGATTTGGCCCAGAGGCTATAGTTTGCTGATCCCTGATCTAAGCTGTTGATCAGATGATGGACACGGAAGCCCAAGATGTGAAGAGGCTCACCCAGGGCCACCTCAGCCAGCTAGCCATAGAGCTAGGACTGGAGATCTGTGGAGTGGGAGTCAGATGCTTCATTCTGGGGTGCCTGGTCTGGAGAATTTCTTTCAGCAGCATGGTCTTAGTCTACTTGAGCTCACAAATATTTCAGATCAGCTTATTGTGAAAATTATAAGAGACTATGGAAAGCCCAGGGCCAGATGGCTTCCCAGGGGAATTCTACCAAACATTTCAAGAAGAATTAATACCTATTCTTCTGAAACTGTTCCAAAAAATAGAAACGGAAGGAAAACTTCCAAACTCATTTTATGAGGCCAGCATTACCTTGATC
>NC_138378.1:67526776-67623806 GCF_054177405.1 Leptonychotes weddellii | reverse complement strand
GGTGGGTATTGAGGAGGGCACGTTCTGCATGGAGCACTGGGTGTTATGCACAAACAATGAATCATGGAACACTTCATCTAGAACTAATGATGTAATGTATGGGGATTAACATAAGAATAAAAAAAAAATAAGAGACTGTGGAAACTATAGAGGTCATGGCTGGTGTGAGCTGAGACTTGAGTGTGGTTGTTGGTGACCCTGAACCCAAACACTCCCTTACACATGTCATCCAGGCAGGCTTTGATGGTCCATGGACTTATGTGGGCCTGTGGGAAGGAACTTAAATCCTTTCAGTCACTGGGACAAGCCTAATTAGGAGACTTGAGTGGGGTTGGTTCCAACAGATGCCAGACTGCAGAAAAGGACACTGGAGCACAACAGAGTGAGCAGGTCTGGTAGAAGTGGACCAACTTAGCCGTATTTGGTGAAGGACCAGAGTTCTGGGACAATAAAAAGCTCTACTCAAATCTAGTTGACCTGGTCACCTGGGGGCACCCATGAATCCTGCCACAATAAAACTAAAAAAAAATATGAGATTATTAGGAACCCAAGCATCTCTGCAAGGAGCTTCTGTGTTCACTTAGTACAGCCAAAAATAGCATGTATTTCTTTTCCTGATGGAGATTTATGTAGCCTGGAAATGTGGAATGAGGCAGTAATGGAGCACCAGGTAGAGAAGCTGGGAAAGTGGACACCAGGGGGTGATGAAGGTCATGAGTGGGCCAGTGCCACCAGCTAGGTGGCATAAATGGGCACCGAGGCATAAAACACAGAAGACGCAGAGGCAGACTGCAGTAACAAGCACAGGGCAGTGGCAGAGAGGAGAGACTACCTGAAGTGTTGGTTGCGGGTGGGGGTTTGTGATGAGTTGACATCAGTATGTTAGGGACTCAAGCTGAGCCTCAGCAGTATGGCAGGTCAGTGTGCTTGGCATAGGTGTGGATGAACCTCAAGAAACGGACCTGTCATATAACAACTTAACCATCTCTGAGCAGTTACTGAACGTCAAATGTTACGCTGCCTGCCCTTCGGGTGTTATATTATTTGATCTGCATAACAACCCTTGAAGGTAGGTACTGTTATTATCTTCTGGGCCAGTCAGCTATTGCTGCAGTAACAACCCTCCCCAAATATCAGTGGCCTACAACAATACAGCATTTTTTTCTCATTCACATTTCATGAGGGCTGCAAGTTGGCTGTAGCTCTGCACCAAGTTGAAGGTCAGTTGTGGGTCTGTTTATATGTTTCCTCATTCTGGGACCATGGCTGAAGGAGCAGTCCTTATCTTAGACATGTTGTTCTCATAGTGGGACGATGGAAGAAAAATGCCAAGAGCAGGTTGAACTTTGTAATTACTTTTGAAGCTTCTGCTTGGATGTTGTGTGCATCAGATCCACGCACATGCCACAGGACAAAGTAAATCATGGCCAATCCTGACAGTGGTGTGGGGAAGCAGTCTCTGCCTGCCAGGAGGCAGGGAAAGTCACATGACAAGGAAAGGAAAGGGTGTTTGTGACTAATTTGATCTATCATGTCATCTCTGTTTTATAAATGAGAGAGGAGTCATTATATCACATAGCCATTCATTCATAGCCATTCATTACATGATACTTGCGGTGCGAAGGAATACACAGCTGACTTAATTATATGGGAGCTCTCTTATGCCCTTTTGTCCCCAGTCCATATATACACACTAAGGTGAGGCCATCTGGCAGGTGGAGGATACTGTGCCTGTAGAATGAGGAACACACACAGGGCATCTTAATTTAGAGCCTATAAAGTTGAAGCTCGGACAACATTCAGATTACACTTTTAAAATTCATGGCAGAAACACTTTCCTGCTATTGTATAAAAAGGCTTTTCTTCTACCATGCCCAGTCCTCTGTGGTACTGTAAGGACTCTGATCTTGCAGAGTCAATAGTATTATTCTAGAGATAGGACTGCTCTTTGAAGCAGGCCGCCTTGTTAGATTGCTTTGGGTAATATTTGAAGAAGAGTGTCCTGTCTTTTTATTATTTTCAAATCTACAGAAAGGTTGGAAAGAATTGTACAGTGACCACCAAGTTTCAACAATTCCTATTTTCTCTATCAGTAGATATCTAAACACACATTTATATGTACATATACATATATGTATATACTGAGCCATTTGAAAGTCAGTTTTAGACACCGTGATATTTCATCCTAAATATTTCTGAATGTAACTCCTAAAAATGGGCACATCCTTCTAAATAACCATATTACCATTACTATACCTAAGAATAATTTCATAAGTCTACAAGATGTCATTTGTAGCTGGTCAAAGTTTGGTACCAATCAGGATCCAGTTAAGGTTTATGCATTACATTTGCTTGTAGCGTTTCTTTAGATTCTTTTATTTAGAAGAGTCCAACAGTACCCCCACTTTTTTTTAATAGTATAAATCTTTTAAAAGAGATCTGGACAGCTGTCTTGTAGAGTATCCCATCATCTGGATTTGCTTGGTCATTCTCTCTTGGTGTCATTTGATTTGTGCCACTGTCCCCTGTATTTCTTATAACTGGAAGTCAGCTCTAAAAGCCTGGCAGGATTCCCAGGTGACCTTGATGGCCAGAATGCTTTACAGGAGGTTCTGTGTGCTTGACATTGCTTCTTACCAGGAGGCACATCGAGTAGGACATCCCATTATCAGTGATCTTGAGTTTGATCATTTAGTTAAGGTAGTGAGCACAAACACTTTCCATGATAGGTTTATGTTTTTCCTTTTGCCATTTAGAGTGATACTTTGAAATCTTGTGACTATCTTGTTCCTTATAAACCTTTTACCACACAATTGTAGCAAATAAAAATACAGATGCCCAGTTAAATTTGAATTTTGAATAAACAATATAAACATTTTTTTGTACAGTGTGTCCCAAATATTGCATGGGGCATATGCGTATGAACATTTTTTTCTTGTTTATCTGAAATTCAAATCTAACTGGGCATTCTGTATTTTGTCTGGCAAGACCAGTTTCTGAGCTCAAGCTTGGGTGTATTGGAGGTGGAGTGTTATGGAAAAGGAGGGGAGAAGGGAAGGTACCAAATGCTAAAGACAACCTGCGTGGATGTGGTGGGGCTGCATGAAAACAGACTTGTACCTCAAGGTTTGGACAAGTGTGTCTGGGGATGCTCAAGATGCAGCTGCAGAGGCCTGGAATGGTCGCAATGATATGTGAGGATCATCTGAGAGGGCGAGCTCTTCTGCCGCCTCCTGCCATGTGCACCCCGGACTCAGTCCCAGTGCAAGGCGGAGTAGTGTTCTCATGCTTCTTTCTCCCGTTCTTCAGTGTATTTCGGACAGTGGAGGGGACTTTGACGCTTGAAGTCTGGGCAGTGGTATGGATCAGCATTTCTTTAATGTCAGTATTCATACAGGTCATCTGAGGACCTTGTGAAAATGTAGTTGGCATGGACTGAGGCCTGAGATTCTGAATTTCTAACATATTCCTGTTGCTGCTGACTTCTCAGATGGTCTTCTAGCTGTCTCACGTGGTGGGGAAGCGAATGGTATTGGAGCCAAAGAAGCCTGAGTTCAGGTCTTGGCTTTGCGGCTTCTGATCTGTGTCCTTGGGAAGTTACACCATCTTTCGAAGCTTCCATTTCCTCTTCTCTAAATAATTATGTCTAGCAAATAGGGTCGATACAAGGATTAAGTCAGGTGGTAGCTGCAAAGTGCTTATCATGAGGCCTAGCGTATTGTAAAATATGCAGTAAATATTTGCTGTTTTTATTAATATTCACAACAATCATATATGTGAAATGAATAGGTATCTACGAGCTCATGCATTTTATTCTGCTGGAGTGGATGAGATCCACCCCCAACTTGATGTGACTTATTATACAATGTACAAAGTACAGTAGACAAAGAGGGCAGCTCTCCTCTTATTCAGAGTAGTATATTTCTGTCTAGGAAAAAGCATACATATTTTCCAAGAGAGGACAATAGATTAATTCCATGAAGGGAAGAAAGCTGTGATATCCAGAACTAGGGGCAGCCTGGAGATCTGAAAAGTAACAGGTGAGGGGTGGGGAGGAGTTGTTAAATAGATAAGTCAGGGTGAATGTTCATCATTGTGGGGTTATTTAGTGTGAGGAACAAACAGCCTTGCTTCATTTCATAGTCACTACTGGGATCCAGTTTCTCAAAGAAAATTCGAGATAACCATAGCAAAGGCTGATATATGAGGACAGTAGAAATTCATTAGAAACAAATGACGTTCAACTTCTGATTCTATACTGTAGAATTTCTTGGGATTACTTGATAATGGCAATATGGCTGGACCAAGAGGGGTTCATGACCTGTAACCAGAATTGTGAGTTTGGAAGGGCATGTGTACACCTGGCTATAGCATGAGCTTTCAAGCCAGACAGATAGAAATCTTTATCCAGGCACTAGAGGGTAGTGGCTAAGAGCACTAGTTCCAGAGTCAGACTGCCTGGATTACATGCCACTTCTACCACTGATCAGCTATGTGACCTTGAGCTTATTACCTACCTTTTCTATGCCTCATTTTCCTCATATGTAAAATGGGGATAATAATCATTATATCTTCCTCATGGCATTTTTATAAAGCTTAAATAGTTTATGTAAGTATATAATGTGTTCAGTAAGTAGTAGTTCAGCGAATAGCATCATTACTGATTCTTTCGTTACTGTTATCAATGAGAGTCACTTTATTTATTTATTTATTTATTTATTTATTTATTTATTTATTTATTTATTTATTTTTATGTCCAACCCTGAAAGCTCAGTATTATCTATCAGGGATAAGGCTCTGCCAACAGCCAGGAAACATCTTGCCCCCTGTTTTAGCCAGGATAGCAGGACATGCAGCAGCTTGAACTGAGAGATCTGATGGGTTGAAGTTGAGGTGGAAGTGGGGAGGAGGTGGGGTTGAGGGCAGCTCAGAGGATCTAAGTCAGAGGTGTGGAGATGTCATGGTATGGGAAGCCAGATAAATAACTGAAGGGCACTATCAGGAGACCTGGTCTGGAAGGTTGAGACTGAGACCAGCTAGCTCATTGTTGAGGTCAGAAGGTGAGGGACCAAGCATACACAGGTTGGAAAAGGTTAGACAGGTGGAGATGTGGTGGGGAACACAGATCAAGACCACAGTGCTGGCTGTGTTTTGGCCAACTGTCCCTTCAGTTGCACAAACCAGAAACCTAGATGTCATCTTGACAACCCCTCACCCACATGTCCAATGCAGATCTCTTTTCTTCTACCTTCTAATGCATTTGCTTTTCCCCTCGTTTCCACCTCCAGCACCACCCTTAAGAAAGCCAAATCATCTTGCACTTGGACTCTAAATAGACTTCCCTCTGATCTCCCTGCTTCCATGCTTCCATGCTGGCTTCCTTTCTTTTTCCCATCCTGCAGCCAGACGGACTTTTCCTAAAACCAATAGGATCATGTTGCAGCCTGCAAAAGTCTTTCATGGTTTTGAGGACAAAGTCGCAGTTTCTAATGAGTGTGGTTGAACTCCCATGCATTCTTCTGCAGTTGTGTCTTCTTCCAGGTGCTTCTTCATGGTGTTCACCTGTAACCCTGGTCTTCCTTTAGTCCTCCTGCTCACCACACAGTACTGAGCTCTCTTGATTGCATTTGCCTTTGCCTGGAGCACTCTTCCTTCCTCCTTTTATCTACCTAATATCTTCCCGTCCTTCTAATCAGAGGTCAAGCGTCAGGAAAATTATCCTTGATCTCCCTGATCAGTGCAACCCTCGCCCTTCATTTTAGGCTCTCAAAGAGCACCATGAATTTCTCCTTTGTGAAACTTAACACAGTCGGAATTCCACATTTATTTGCAATTAATTATTAATAAGCTCCATGAAGGCAAGAATCATGTTTGATTTTGCTCAGCATTATATCTCTAGAGTGTAGCATGATGTTTAGAATATACTCTGTACTTGATAAATATTGGTAGTGTAAGTGCATGCATGAGTAAATGAGTGGATACACATACAAAACAACAGAGATTCAGGCAGAATCAGGATGTGGGATTGTCTAACAGTACAGGTTCCTCAGGAGACATTGACAGCTGAGTCATCTTACCAGGAGATAGCTCAGATCTTCCCTGAGTGTTCCATCCCTTGAGCTCACCCTTTCAACCATGAGGGATCTCTACTCTTCTACAAAGTTCAGGAATACAGAGGCTCCATTCTGGTTGGGTCGTCTCTGCATCTTCAGTTCATCATGTGGCAGGTGGTGGGCAATTAATGCATTTTTTCCCCCTAATGAGTGAATGAATCATTGCCCAAGGGGAATAATTCCCCACATTCTCATCTTCCAGTTTACTCTTGGAAAGTTGGGCTGGGATGTCTGGTCTCTGTTGGAATTGGTACAGACAATGCCTCCGAATGTGCCTTAGGTCCACCTCTCCTTCAGAAAGGATTCTGAACACTGTACTTTGATGTTTTAGGTCATTCATGATCAGAGTTTTGGTCTCTCTGTCCCATCCCTGCTATGTTTTGACATACCTAACAAACCTAAGCCCTCTTATTCTGGGGTGAATTTGGACCAGGGCTGTTGTCATTCTAGGGCACTAAGCTGGGTCAGGAATCTTCCTCCCTTCCAAGGCCTGGGAATACCTCTCTTTCCTCAGTTGTTCTGAGGAAATTACTTTTCTGGAAAGAATAGACCCAGCCCCCAGTTTCTTGGCAGCCACACGGGAGGGAGAGTGTAAGCTGAGCCTCATCCTTTCTCCCCGCTCTTTACAAATATCTCATTCTTTATTTCCTTCCAACAACATGTGATGACCCTTTGGCAAGTCCTTAGTGCTAAATTTCTTTTTTATGGAGGCAGCAGTAAAAACTCTAGGGCCTTTGATAGGCAGTGCTGGGACGTTGAGCGGATGTAAATCACTTGAGCATTGGCTGGATTCGGTTGACAGATTTCTAGGTTCAATGAAATGTTCCTTTTCCAAATAAATCAAATTCTGACCTATAAAGGTCTTAAGCTGGGAACGCTTCTGAAGTATCTGAATTTGAACTGAGGTTGGAGGTTGTTCTGTTGGGGTGATGGGCATGGATTTTGTAGTAAACATGAGGGGAAAACTCGCGATGTAGAGTTTTTCACATTTCCCTTTTGTTTGAGGCTTTTGGTACTTTCCTCTCCTTGTCCCTTAAATGAATTGGATGCAAAATATGTGTAAAGAAAAATGAGGAGGTCTTGAAATAAGCATGGAGAATTGAACCCAAGCTTTGGTGATGGAGACATTTTTACTTGAAAAGAAGTGTGTGTGTGTGTGTGTGTGTGTGTGTGTGTGTGTAACTCTAAACTCTATGAACTTGTTGAAGTTCACAAAGAACAGCTATGGCTGGACCCTTATAAGGGATTACTACATGGAATGGTATTGAGGAGATCTGCTTTTAGGACTTGGAATTTTAGAAGTGTCCCCAATGTGTCAGTTTTCTTGCTGTGACTCAAAGTACCTTGAGGATCAGAAGGACCTGACTGCTATTGGACTTAGTTTTATCATTTCAAATGGTATATTGTTTCCCCTTATAACACAAGTGCCCATTAGCCTGTTCAGGGACACAAGGTGTCCAGAATGGGTAATTTAGAAAGGCACTCCCTCTACCTCTCACCTGTATGGGAACCATCACAAATGGAAATGTGCAGCTCCTCTGAAGCCGGATATCAGTCAGGTGAGGGACTGCGTTGACACTCACTAATGGCCCAGTTATCACGGAATAGCATAGTGCCATTAACAACTGATTATACACATTATTGGGTAGCTCACAGCTAATGGGACCTGTCACAAGATCTCAGAAGACTGGGCTTATGATCTGTTGATAAATAGATATGTGGTACACGTGGGTCAGTCATTTCCTTGTTAAGGAGGAAGGAGGAAATGAAGTGACAGCCTCAGCAGTTCCGCACGGACCATGGCTATGTGCCTGGCTGGAGTTTGGTATCAGGATGTGAGACCTGAGCAGGGGCTGGAGTGCAGTGGGACATGGCTCCATTCTAGACCTGCAAATATAAAGGGTGGTTGTGGATAGGCAATGCCACGGAGATTTTAAAGAGGGCCTCAGAACCTCAGCGGCCTCACAGCAGGTGTCCCCCTCCTAGCAGGCCCCTTGGGAACCTGGCAATGCTTTCTGGTGGGGCTGTCTTTATTCTTGTATTTTCTTTGTGGGATTTCTGTGGGGGGCGGGGAGATGGTATATCCTTTTTGAGTGTCCTCAGTTGTGTCAAATCTTTAAAGGAGTAGTTTGAAGATGTGAAATAAACAGAGATGGGAATATTACTACAGACTGTACTGTATAATTTAAACAATGGTTGAGGTCTTTTTTCCATTCTGATACAGTTATCCGGGGTGATAGTAAAGTAGATCTGAACTTTCGGCCACAAATACAGGTGTGCAACATTATTTTATTGAAATCAAATTGTATTTGATTTAGCTCAGATGAGAAATCGAATCTCACTCATTTTGCTAGAGAGTGGGGGATGAAGATGTTTCTTCAGGCCACTCTGGTATCAGTGGACCTGGGTATTGTTCAGACCCTAATCTGTTCCTTGGTCTGGTGCTTTCCTTGGCACCCTATTATTGTCAAGGCTGGGAATCTTTCTGTCTAGGGTCAGCCTTGTTAGGTGCATAATGCCAGCTCTCCACCAGAGGCCCTGTCACTTCCTCAGGGCATCGCAGAACCCTGGAGTCTCACCGCCCCCCCCAACCTCATTCCAGTCTTGGGAAACCTCTCAACTCAAAAGCATCTACTTCTCTACCTATGTCTCAAGGAGCTCAAATTTTTAGGGCGAAAATAAAACAGGTAAAGACTTCTCTGCAGGCGGTTTCTATGTTTGGCCTTTACAACCCTCTGCTAAAGTAAGGGAACACAAAGAGCCTGGCTACTTTTTGGGAACTAAAGAGGGGGAAATATAGTGAGAACAAAACACACATTAATATCTCAGTGCATTATACTGCCGTGATAATGATGGTGATGACAGTGAGGGTGATAAAGATGATGATTTATATTGGCATATGGCTTTAGAATTTCAAACCACTGCCTGGTATGTTCCCTGTAGTAGGCCAGTAAGATAGGAGAGTGTGCCAAAAGGAAATGAAAACTCAGAGAGGTTTTGTGAATTGGCCAAGGCCACACTGTAGGTTAGTAACCACAAGTCCTCATTTGCTGGTTCAACATAGTTTTCTTTGAAAAGAGGCCACATGTTGCCATCTTTTGTTTGGGGAATACCAGACCTACCCTTCTAGGGCAAAGTGGCTTCGAAGTGACTTAGAGACAGTCAGGGTCTTTGACACGCAGGGATGTTAACAGAGGGAACCTGAGACTTCCAAATCCCTCGAAGTCTCCCTGCTTTCTGGGCAGCAGGGGTGCCTGTCAGGTCAACCCGAATTTGACACCCCGCCATAGGGATGGATTCTCCTGGAAAGGAAAGAAAGTTTATTTTGGTGTTATTTTTCTCCTCTGCATCAATCTCCCTAAATGTCTGCTGCTCCTTTCCTTGTACCAGGACTAGCTGTTTACTTAATTATTCTGACAGTGAAAGTAGTTAAGGGTTGGACAGAAGAGGCAGAAAAGGATTGTGCTGGAAGGAAAGAGAAATGTTCTATTTTTTCAGAGGGACACAGATTTATTTCAGTTTTAGTAGTTCTTATTCAAATTCATCTGAAGTAATTAATGAAAGCTAGAAGAAGGCCTACACACACACACACACACGCACGTGCGCGCCCGCGCACCCGTGCACACACGCCCACACCCCTTCTTAGGATTTTTTCACTCTTATTTGAATTATGTTGAGCTGTTTGGTCTATTGGTTCAGTACCCCAAGCCTAGTGCAGTATTGTCATCCCTTGCTTTACAACACAGTCATTATATCCCTAAACCACATTGTGATACACAGTGCCTTCTGTTTACGACTCCCGAAACTCCCACTCCATATATCACCTGCCATAAAACCCATCAAACTGCTGCTACTAAAATGGTGCACAGTGGTCTAAGCAGGAGCCAGGCAAATTGTGTGATACCCTACTGTGGTTAATGAGAGTGAAAATGTGGTTAGGATTTTATTCAGGCGATGTTCATTTGTAGGGCCATTGTAGTGAGATGGCAAAGAAAGATTCTTTTGTTAACTTGAATGACAATATATTTTCTATTGTATGGAGTGGCTCAGTGCAGAGTTTGCCAAGTTATTTGTCAATTGTAAATAAGTCAAACTGTGACCTTGAACAACTAGCTTTTTTTTGCTTGGGGGTCCTGAAAACTAATTAATATACTCAAATTGTTGTATGGTGTATCAGAAACCTGTTGCCAGATTTTAAAGTACAGTAGTGAAATTCGAGTCTTAATAAAGACAAAAACAAAAGTTAAAATAGAATGTCCCTTTTTTGTAGAATAGATAAAATTTATTTTGTCTTTTACCTTGGGGGACTTTTTTTTTTAAAGAAGATTGATAAGAGAGAGGGCATTGTACCTTTCAAATTTTTTGCATTCTTCTGAAACCTGCACATATGCAGAAAAATCTTAGTAATACCTGTAACCATCACTGAGTCCCTGAAAAGATATGTGAGGATCTTCTCTAAAAAATAATTAGAGCAACTAAACAGCTTTGTTCTGTAAATAATCTTAATTAAATGGAATTCTCACCCCTCCCCCCACCCTCCCTTATCTCCAACTCTAGAGACAAGACATTTTGATCCTAGTAAAGGGATTTCTTAAAGGTTCAATCAATGCAGGTATTTTACTCAAGGAACAAGAATGTAACTTCTCTCCTGTTAATACACAAGCCACCTTATTATTGTCTCACACACAGCTCTTTGTTTTCCTCTGAACAATTAATTGTGTAGCATGGAAGACAAATACTGCTGATAGTAGAAACTTTCTTCCACAAGCCTTGGTCCATTATGAAAACTTTAAAGAAAAAATTAGCACAGTGTATATACAGCATGTCTGATCTCATTAACTCATTAATTCATCACTGAGATATGAGTATCCCCAGAGACCACTCTGGGCAATGTCATGGAATCAGAGCTTGTCCCTGGCATATTTTTCCTCTTTATTTGATCTTCTCCACCACTGCCCCCCTCCCCCCATGATTGGGGTCCTGCTGTCCCTACAATAGTGTTGTTATCACTGCCAAAGCTGCTGTGGACATCCCACCAAACCCCAAGTTCTCCACTAAGTGCTTCCTATATGTCATTCACTGACACACACAACAATGCTATGAGGTGGGTTCTAGTGTATTTTCTGCTTTACAGATAAAACAAATATGAGGCCCCCTGGAGATTAAACAATTTTCCGAAGGTCAGGTGAATAGGAAGAAGTAGGACCTATTGTGGCCTCCTTTCTTTTAGACCTTTTCCTTCTTCCTCCTGATCACCTTCGCCTGGGGTTCTCTCCATCCCCAGTCCTTTTACCCCCACCATTTCTTTAAAGTCTTGTTCTCTTCTGGGGAAAATGAGTGAGCAGGGGATGAGCTATATAACCTCTCCTAACTCCCATGTAAGTGCTGCCTAATCTCAGTGCAGGGCTCTTGTTTCCTGGAGGTCCTTAAAATGATGCTTTTCCTGGGTATGTTACATGCTAGAGCCTCAACAGAGAAGCCCTTGGGAAGGAGGCACTATGCCTGCTTCATAAGTATTGGGGGCTGGCCCCCTCTGCAATGAACGGATTTCCTTAGAGATTCATATCTCTGTGTTTGTATCTTGGCAGCGCTAACCATGGAAGAGAGTAGAGTTCCTATTACCAGGAAGGACTAAATAGAGGTGAAAGAAGTATCCCACCCACAGAGGTTTTGTGGGTGATACTAATAAATTCTGTGTACGTTCATGAGGCTTTGTTCATCAACCCCAGTATTACACCATCATAATGCTGAGACAAATCATTCAGGTAGAAACAAAAGGATAGCAAAGGAAGAATACTATTCTCCATAGAATGGCCACAGGCTGTGGGGCAGAGTTTTCAGATTGGGCCCCTCTGTGATCTGTTTGACTTCTTTGGGGGAAATCTGATTTCAATTGAGTCATATTGTTTTAAAAAAATTCCAACCCCAAACAGCACCACAAAGAGGAAATTAAACTATAAAAAGTGCATTAGGGTAAGGGTAGGGCTCTAAGTTACTGTCTCAGAAACAAGTCAAAATCAAGGTTAAGAACAGAACCTGTAAGTTGCTCTCGTAGACATTACAGATAGCACCAGTATTTACAATTGCTTGATATAAAACAGTCTATCTTGCAGTGGATGCTGACATCATAAGCATAGCACTTAGGACTTGGGGGTCTCCAAGTACTTTTATAAGCATCCCTTTACTTATTCAGTTCTTATGGAAAATCAGATAAATAGAAAGTACCATTATCTAAGCCACATGGATAGAAGTGCTCCAGTTGGAAGCGCATTCTCAATATGGGGGCTAGCCAGGTATTGTTGGCCCTCCAAAGGCTTGGCTACCTTCTTTCCCTGACTCAGCATTCCTGCACTTTGTAATGTATATTTCTGGCATTAGAGATCTGCATTAAGATAAGCAGTTGGGGGCAGTGGGCTGGCTCAGTCAGTAGAGCATGTGATTCTTGATCTTGGGGTTGTAGGTTTGAATCCCATGTTGGGTGTAGAGATTGCTTAAAAATAAAATCTTAAAAAAAAAAAAAAGATAGACAGTTGGGGAAAGATAGCTATTTATATTCTAGCTAGCCTAACTAGCTATGTGACTTTGGGCAGGCCACTTATCCTCTCTCCCATGCCTACTGTCCAAAGTTATTTTGAAGATCAAGCAATAATAAATAAATAAATAAATAATGTGGTCAAACCTATGAAAATCTAGAGCATGAAACAATTGTATTATCATTATATAGGAGAAAAAGAAGAAAAACAAAGGAAAGGTATAATTTAAAAAGTTAAGGTGAGGATGGGCCAGTGTTTTGCAGGCATGTAAACGTAATATCAAATTTAATTCAGGTGTAGTTGTACCCCTCCTAATTATTTCTTACACCTGGATGTGGCCCATGGGAAAATTCTCTCAGAGGCCATGCATTTAGGGTCTTGTATATTTTTAGGTTTCCTTATTAAGTAGAAACCAGAAGCCTTTTTATGTCTCCATGGGGACACCTCCAGAGCTTGTATCAGCAAAAAAGAAACCATAATGTGAGGTGTTGGGGTTAGGACAGAAAATCTGAAGGGGTTCAACCCCAGAGAAATGGGACACCGGCCCACTGGCTGGCCTTGTGGGCTGTACAACTCGATGGTCTTCTCCTGGACACAGGATGGTTGTTGTGTTTAAAAGGAGCTTTGCCTTTTAAGGAGGAAGGAGTTTAGAAGGGTGTGTGTGTGTGTGTGTGTGTGTGTGTATGTGTGTGTTGTGTTTATATATAGGCTCTTAAAATGTTTTGGGTCTCTTCACTTGCAATAGGTGAGCAGTATCAGAGAAGGAAGAGAAGAAAAAAAAACAGCTAACAGATACTAATTGAACACCTGGTGACATAGAGTATTGTGCAATATGTTATCTGTGATAATGCTTTTTTATTATTTTTTTTTTTAATTTTTTTTTTTAAGATTTTTTTTTTTATTTATTTGACAGAGGGAAGCAGGCTTCCCACTGAGCAGGGAGCCCGATGTGGGACTCGATCCCAGGACCCCGGGATCATGACCTGAGCCGAAGGCAGACGCTTAACGACTGAGCCACCCAGGCGCCCCTGTGATAATCCTTTTTTAAAAGAGGTTGGACATGGCCATATTTTTTACTCTCAACTACTTATTGTTTGCAGGTTCACCAAATCATTCTTTCTTTTTTTTTTAAAAGATTTTATTTATTTATTTGACAGAGAGAGAGACAGCGAGAGCAGGAACACAAGCAGGGGGAGTGGGAGAGGGAGAAGCAGGCCTCCCGCCGAGCAGGGAGCCCGATGTGGGACTCGATCCCAGGACCCTGGGATCATGACCTGAGCCGAAGGCAGTCGCTTAACCAACTGAGCCACCCAGGTGCCCCCAAATCATTCTTTCTGATGGTTAATCCACTACAACCTGCCTAGTTTCAAGCTGGGTTCTCTGGGGTTCAAAAGAAATCAGAGTCATACTCACTGGCCTGGAGAAAGTTATGGACTGGTCAAGGAGAGTATACTGATAAAAAGAGAGTTCCTAGGGGTGCCTGGGTGGCTCAGTTGGTTAAGCGTCTGCCTTCGGCTCAGGTCATGATCCCAGCTCCTGGGATGAGCCTGGCATCGGGCTCCGTGCTCAGCTCCCTCTCCCTCTGCCTGCCTGTCTGCCTGCTTATGATCTCTCTCTCTCTGTCAAATAAATAAATAAAATCTTAAAAAAAAAAAGTGCCTGAAGTGAGAGTATTTGCAGTTAAGTGATGCATGAAGTGGCAAAGGCAGCCCATGCTTTGATGGGTTCAGAGAAAGGGTAGTTTCAGTACTGGAGAAATAGGTATTGGAGTTGCAGATTGGGAGTAGTGAGATCCCCTGGGAGTGCTGGGACCAGAAGTGGCAGAGAGATGTGGGTAGAATTTGGAGACTTACCTCTATAAACTCTATGGTTCTGTGAGCCTGGGACCAGCAGAGGGAGCACAAGGTAATAAACAGCTTTGGTTTGAGAACTTGACTGTGCTCTTTGGAGCTCAAGGAAAACAAGGCCACAAGAGCAAGATGGGATCATTCACCATTATCTTCTCTCCCCTGGTATGTACTTGCTGCCTTTTAAAAGTCTACCATGTTTTGATTCTTCACTCACTTACAAATCTTGTTCTATGGTAAATGCAGAAACAGACCCCATACCAACCAAAAGAGCCCACAAGCAAACAAAGAAAATCTAGACAAAGAAAAAACAAAACAGTAGTTCTTAATTGTTCTTTAAACCAACTTCAATTCTTTAGCCTCCCAATTCTTTGAATAATCGGGTAATATGAAGAACTCACAGAATATTGTAGCTCAGACACCTGTCACTTTAATATTTTCTCTGCCTTGGGGAAATGGGCTATTTAAACAAAATTCAGCAAATCAATGACTGTTGGAAAGGAGATTTGAGGGTAACTAATGCAATCTTTCTAAGGCTTCAGTGGTGAAACATGCATTAAAAAAGACTGCAGACTCATGTTTATTCTCAGCAGAACTACTTTAAGTTTCTACAAACTTGGCCAAATATGGCCATAGATATGTTAGAGTGAGCCTCCAGCTTTACTGAGCTGGCTCTGCTTGGCTCTCCATGGCCCATTTCCTGGGTCTTCCATCAGTTCAGCAAAGAACAACACAACTCCGCCTGCCTTGGGGCCTTTACACATGCCATTTCCACTGGAAGCCCCACTCTCGATCTCCTCTTCAGCCTTTCTTTGGCCAAGTTAATTGCAACCCAGTATTCAGATCTCAACTCAGGCATCACTTCTTACGAAAGTCATCCATGACCTACAGACGAGGTCTGTCCGCCATACATTCTCAGGGCACGTTGCACTTTTTATTCATAGTGCTTAACAAAGGGTGCAGTTGCATATGTATTTTTGTGACTGTTCCACTCATTGTTCTTTACCTTACTACACCGAAGCTCCAAGGCACAGGGACTCTGTCCTTTTTATATACTGTTGTATCCTCAGGTTGAAGTATAGTGCCTAGTACTTACGAAGGTTCAATAACTACTTGTTTATTGGATGAAAAAATATGTAATAACTATCAACTGCTAATAGCAGGTGTTACATTCTGCTAAGGGAGTGCTCTGGGAGTAGAGAGAAGAACTGAGACTTAGGGGAGGGCAGTAAGGTGAGGAGAGCCTTGATAAATACTAGTTTTTTTGTTTTTTTAAAGACTTATTTATTTATTTATTTGAGAGAGAGAGAATGAGAGAGAGCACATGAGAGGGGTTAGGGTCAGAGGGAGAAGCAGACTCCCTGCCGAGCAGGGAGCCCAATGCGGGACTCGATCCAGGGACTCCAGGATCGTGACCTGAGCTGAAGGCAGTCGCCCAACCAACTGAGCCACCCAGGCACCCAAATACTAGTTTTTGAAGGAGAGAGTTGGAATGGGGAGCAGAGTGGGAAGGTATTAGGAGAGAGGCTGGACAGGGAAGCGTGCATAGTGCTGGCTAAGGGATATATGGGGACATATGACAGAATATGTGGAGATAACTGCCCTGTGCCAACTCTGGGTTGAAGCACCAGTCACAGTTCAATGTGCTGTGATCTGAAGAATGTTACTGATAGTGCTGGTTATTCTTTATTTGCTTCCCACCCCTGAGTTCATTCTATTCTTTATATTCTTTCTGTGTCCAGGAGGCTGACCTGAACTCCTGGTTGGATTTGGCCAATGGAAAGCACTGGCATGGACTGGTGGGAGAGAGGGAGGAAGGAAAGAGTAGGTGGGTATGCCCACTCCCTCACTTCCTTGAGTGCACATCTCTGGCGGCATCTGGGATGCCTCTCCCTTGGCTGAGCTCTCACTGGTCTCAGGAAACCATTTCCTATGCTCCTTCCTTCCTTAGGGCCTCCTGCTAACTTGAGTCTCTTCTTGCTGCTCTGCTTGTTCCTTGTTCCTTGCTTGTTTCCTTAACTCTGCTTACTCCTCTGTTAGTAGCCCCTTGTTAAAGTCTCATTTCAGTCATCTGCAGACAACTCTATTTCCTATTGGGATCTTGACTGATGCACTTACTTTCTGCAGGTGATGGCCATTTGTCTAGATTCACATTAGAAATCACCTCTTTATTTTTGAGCAGCACATTGGCTGTTAGATTCTTGGCTCTGTCAGTGGATGGAAAGGCCTCTCTTTCTGCTGCTTCTACTGTGCATGCAATGGCTATACAGTTAACAACCTGATCCCAAACCTAAAATCTCTGAAGAAATGTGACTTAGAAAACCCCAAGCTGGCAGGGGCATGGAGAATAGAACCATTAGCAGGTAAGAATGCTTATTAGACATCCAGTCTGCAAAATTCAGGTCACCACATTTTTTTGAACTGGGTTATTTCACTAGCTGCCTCAGTTTTCTAATTTATTTTGCCAGTGCAGACCCTGGGTTTGCATCCCTTCTTCTCCCCTTGCCCCAAATAAAAAGTACAGCAAAGAAGAATGGGAAGATGATAGGTGCAAGAGATTTCTCTCCTGGTTCCAGTCCTATTTTGATATTATCGGCTAGTTGGATTTTTCTCCCTAGACATATTGAACATGTACCCCCAGATCTATAAAATGTCCAATTAAGAAACCAAATGAAAGTGTTCAGGAACCAACTCAGTTATACTGGTACATAATGTAAGGCTTTCAAAAATAGAAGAGAATAATTTAAATATGTTTTTAAACTTATGGTGTAATATTTCTTCTGACACTCCCCACACTCAACTCCCTGCCAGATACCCAGAGCAAGAAAATACTAAGAGTGAATTTTCTAAATTAGGAATTGAGAAATGACCCATTTACAGAAAATCAAATGGCAGTCTCTCGCACGTTCTGCAAGTACCTGAAGAAAATATATAGACGACTCATTTTAGAATATGCCACAGAAAGGGCCAACCCTTGATCTGTAGAATCCTTTTCACTAAGGAAACCTTTCGTCGTAGGATGGAATGCTGGAATAGAAGACACCAGGGCCTGGATCCTGTCTTCACCTGGGCTTAATGGGACTGGGCTGGGATGCCACTCAGAGCTCCATGACTGAGAGGAATGGAAATACCATGTTGGGGATTTAAGGTAGAATGGCTGCCTGATTGTTTATTCTAATTTTAGCTTCCTTCAGATTACTTTAAAGAACAATTTTGTATTATACAACTTGTACTTTTCCATAAATAGACTCATTCTGTTTGTTTTGAGGCTCTACTATCATTTTTCTTGCATTCCTGAGTAGGAAATTCTACTCTGAGACCATTGTCCATAATCCTAGGGCTTCAAAGGAGAGCTGACATGGCCCCTCGCTGCACTTCCCGTGTGCAGACCCTCCTCTCTGCTGATTCTAGAATGGGGGTAAACAAAGATAAGCGTAAAAATAATCTGGATTGTACCTAAATCAAACCTCTGGGCCTTTTCCTTAGCCAATTTCCCCATCCTTTTCTTTCTCAAGAGGTATATGGCTAAAGGAAAACCACACTTT
Organism: Leptonychotes weddellii; assembly: GCF_054177405.1. Taxonomy (NCBI): domain Eukaryota; kingdom Metazoa; phylum Chordata; class Mammalia; order Carnivora; family Phocidae; genus Leptonychotes; species Leptonychotes weddellii. Next base: position 67,605,768 of record NC_138378.1, on the reverse strand, counting down.
TTACAATTGGTCTTGGAGTATTTGCCGTATGTAAGGGACTGTTTATAGGGCTGATTTATAAGTATGTTGACTGTGGTTCACAGCAGAAATTCACTTAAGTAATAACTCCAAGCCTTGCTGTGTTGGTGCTCCAGGCTGGCTGGACTCACTTCAAGGAGAGTCAAAAGATGCTTGAAATAAATTATTTTAAATTCAGTATCACTTTAAACATATAAGCCAACTCGTTGTAGTGGCCTGGGAGTCAGAAACATAGCTCAACTTGTGCTACGAGCTCGTTGTGCAATTTGTGGCCATTCCCTTACCTCTTCTAAACTTCGCATTCCTCCCTGGACGAGGAAATGTTTGGATGCAGGACCTCTGTGTTGCACAACTGCAGGGGGCGCTATTTACATTGCCATCTGTATGGTGCTTCAGGGAGGCTCCATTCGCATATACCACAGTGAGAATGGCATCTTCTGGAATGAACGGTACATTGCTGAGGCCCAGGCTTGACTTCTAAATCAATAATAGCTGTTGAGTACTCATTTTGGCCCAGTGATAGAGAGGCATGCAGAAGACAGAAGGCACAGTGCGAGCCTTTTGAGGTTGGAGGGGGAGACCTGGCCAACAGAGGTTAAGCATTATTTCATGCACGTGTTTGTGTACTTGTTTCACAGACACGTGTAAAGAATCTACTAAGTGCCAGAAATTGTGCCAGGCTGATCCATATTTTTTCTTCTAAACTCAGCTCAAACCCAATTCCCTTCATGAAGACCCAGTCCTTCCCTCAAAGAGCTCACAAACTTGTGGTGAACAAACAGGAACTTGTGATAAATATCACGGTAGCTGTATGAGCCCAAGACATGGCAATATTTAGCCATAAGGATTTTTGAATTATCTGATGTTTTATATTATTCCCATTTCTTTTCTCTATGGATGAGTAATTGAGATGTCAGTGGACTTCGGCTAATATTTATTGAGCGGGGGAAGCGCTATTAAGGATGCAAAGGTGGGTGACATGTAATGTGCGCTGTTGAGGGTTAGGAAAGTCAGACCGATTTGTAAGTAACACAAATGGACTTTGTTAAGGGCTTAGCAGTGTGCTCTAGGATTCCGAGAGAGACACAGAGAGAGAGACAGAGAGAGATCACAAGCATACACATGCACACCTGGCTTGGAGAATCAGAAAGGTGTCCTCGCAGGAGGCGCCATCACAGTGACGTGTTCTTGTTCCGCTGGGATTGGCTTGCTCTGGTTCACACTTTTGTAGCTCCCAAGACTCGGCCTTTTTGGCATGTCTCCCAGTTGTAATTACACATTATTTCACTGTTGGAATAATGTCTGTGCCACTAGATTGTAAGCCCCGGAAGGGTAGAGACTGTGTTCCTTTTGCTTACTGTGTTATCCACCAGGTTAGTGTCAGATTAGAAAATGTTCAGCAATATCCAATAAATGGATGAATGAGTGGGCAATGAGTAGGTAGGAACTGGAGTAGAGAAGGATCTTCTGGGTGGAGGGAACTATGTGAGTGATCGCCACATTGTGCCCAATGATAGGCATGTAGAAGGCAGAAGACACGGTGCGAGCCTTTCGAGGTTGGAGGGAGAGAGCTGGCTAACAGAGGTTAAACATTATTTCATTGGGCACAGAGTATAAGTGGCCCCCTGTTAATCTCTGGAGACTTTATGCGTGTTAGAAATGGCAAACTGCAGCAGATCCTTTTACTCAGTGACTAGAGGGCTTATTGAGAGAAGCTGTGGCCGGTGCACAGAGACTGTCTAACCTCTCCTTACTAAACTCAAGAAAGATTGGTCATCCCTGGTTTCGTTTAAGCTCTTCTTGAACTTAGTAGGTGCTCATTAAATATTTGAAAACGGAATGAGAGCATGGATGGATTTCCTGATGTTTTCTGTCCGACAACCTTTTGGAATAACAAGCTCTCATTGCCTACCCATGCCCCCTCCTGCTTCTCACTTAAGCCATGTCTTTATGCTGTGAGAAAAATGGTGCAATATGGGGGAAAAAAAACAGGGCATCTGGTTCACCAGATATGCATATGGCCACAACATATGGCAAACCCAGGGCATTTGACCATCGTGCTCATTAGGATGTGCCGGCAAACCGGATGCCGCATGGTCCCTGTGTCTGTGTCGTTTTTCTCTCAGCACGTCGACCTGGTGTTAATCATCAGGGCACGCTTGCCTCTCCTGGGCAAACCACTTCCCCCACTCCTGCACCTCCGCTTCCTTCTGAAATTTCCCTCCAGGTGAGTGCTGACTCTGCAAGGGTTGGTGGCCTTCAAATCCGCAGGATGGTCTTACTCTACAGGTCCCACTGAAAACATCAGCAAACCACACTAACAACAAAAAGCTGCAATAGCAGCTTCCGGCTTCTCAGGTGGTGAGAAGAAAATGCAGAGTCTGTTGGCATTAGGCACTAAGGGAAATGTTTCTGTTTTTTGTTTTTGTTTTTTCCCTTTTTTTTTTCTTCTCAGAGAGTCTGGGATAATTAACTTTGCATAGAAGAAAGAAAACCCAGCCCACCCTAGATCTCCTGATTTTCACTCAGATTTTCCAACTTCAGGAAGAGGAGGGACAAGGGAGAGTGAGTGGAGCCCCATCCCCCACGCTGGCAAACCAAACAAAACAACCAGCAATTCAAAGGACTGAGATGGAGAGTGGGTCCATATTGAGAAGTGGAACTGCTCGTTCATTTTGTGTATTAGATTGTTCTCCCCTAAAACGTCCCTGCTCCAGCTTTCCCAGGCCCAGCTGATGTCTCTGTTCCCCTCTCCCTGCAGACCTCCACCAACCACTTCTCTAAGGAAATTCCATTTTTCAGTTTTTGTTGGCAATTGTTATACCATTCATTTAGCACATTTGCATATTTCATTTTTGTCCAGGTTGCTCCTCTCCCGTTGCATTTCTAAAAATGAGAAATGAGATCAAAACTCACATTAACCTCGATGTCATCCCCTTTGCTTTTCGTTCATTGCTATTCTTTGTTTATCATCTTTCAGCAAATTTTCAATCCATATGACAATACTCCCATCGAAATCAATTAGAACCAGTTTCACAAAATAGACTTACTGATGCCCTCTGTCAATCTTCTCTTGAATTCCAGCTGTATACTGTTGATGCACATTCACTGATTGCTAGATATACATTATTCCTTTCATCTGCTGGTAACTATCAAAAAACAGTAACAAATTTGTCCGGAAGGATTTATTCACCACATAGTTCCCTTCTTTTCTTTCTAAGTATTGCTGATGATTTGATTGAACTCAAAAGAGTTACAGATTTTTCTCATTTAATACCCACTCCATTATTTCAAGGCAGGAAAAGTGCAGATTTTTTTCTTTTAAATAGTTTTATAGACAAAGTGAAAGATTTTTCATTCTTGCTTCAAATTCATTGTGAAAACAGAAGGCAGTTTTCCCAGATGGAAATCTGTCATATCATTATGGAAATGTCAGATTTCCACCCAGGGCATATTGACAAAAAGCCATGGTTTTTGCCCAGGGGGTGGAATTTCACAAATTTTCCCAAGAAGAGCTGCACTCCCTGGTAGAAGACACAGGCAATTTCTTTCCCCATTTTAGATTTGCGAGACTGAGCTCTAAGAGATTGGTTTCAGGCAAATACCCAAAGAGGAGAAAAGAAGATTTTCGAATCTCCATTACTGGCCAGAGCAGCTTGGCTCGCCTTCGTGAGTCAGTCCTGGCTGTATTTACTTTGGTCTTAGAGTTACCCTGAGCTGTAACTCTGTTGGTGCTGTCACATAAAATGGGTGTGTCACATTATAGAACGAAGGAGAGATTTCATTCTTTGACTTACTTGATTCTGCCATGTAACCATCTCCCTTTTCGTTAATAGATATCCTCTTCTTAAAGTCTCTCAATTTTGGTAATTGTCTTTTTTTCCTCCTGGGAATGGAGCATTTTAAACCTCTGTTAGTGGAGTATTCATGCATGCATTAGAAATATTAGCAAATCATGTCCATGTTAATGAATGATAGGACATTTAGAGGAAAATAAAACAATCCCCAAACATTTTCATACATTTATAGTCATCAGACTCTCACGCTTTAAACAGATGAAAGAGATTTGTGAGTGGCATAAGTCACGGCAGAAATAGCCTTGGGACATGAGTTACTCTATTCTATTACGTAAAAGTCTTGCTGCCTTGTATAATAGCCCTGTAGATTAGCAAGTACAATGCAAAGGATCTAAATATTTTTCTTAAATAAAGATTTGCTGTTCTCAACAAAAAAGCTCCTCCAAAGATTATGCTAGTATAGGTACTCTGATATATATTTTTTCCTAGCAGAAATACCTGCATTAAAAAAAAATACAGCAATAACTTCAAACTTCAAAGGTCTAAACTTCAAAAGGTTTCTTGCATTCTGCTTGATGGGACAGCATCTTACGCACACATGCTTTTTTCCCTGCTAAATGCCTTAATAATGAGCTTGGGTTCAGATTTTGTGAATTGGAGCCAAGTAACTCTATTTTATTATATTTGCTGGGAAATGAACTAGCTCAGGGTAATTAGGAAAGCAATTTTATTAGCTTCTATTTCATAAAGATTGTTTTTTAATCAGAGTCAGAACTTACTAGAAATGATTCTGTGCTCATTGCTCGGGTCTCAGGAAATGAAGTGGGGCACCATAGGTCCTAACCCACAGTAAAACCAATGTGATGAAGACAGAAGCTTTGCTCTTAATCTCTAACAATGCTATAAAAATAAACCCAATCTGATGGCATTGTAAATAAAAGGGTCACGGCTAACGATTACCTGTGTCTAGTTTATTATAGACTAGAGCCTTGATAACTGAAGGAGTTAAAGCTTTCTTTTAATTGACCAGGGAGTCTTGGATTCAAGTTGTGAACAATCCTGGTGTGGGGGGCTGGGGCTCCTGGGGCAGGTAGGAAGAAAAGTAAAAACACTGGATTAGGTGAATATGTCTTCAAGAGACAAATGGGAGAAGGAATTGGGACTGATAGTGTATTTAGATAATACAGTGTGGCTGCGAAAAAGACAAATGCTCTACTGAGGCACACAGCATACAAGGGGGGTGTTGCTTATAGGTAAATGGAGTTCCTGTAATCATGCCTCTCCCGGCAGCCACTTACGGAGCACGGCATACTGTTTGGGGCACCTCATTATAAAGAGAACATCAATACTGTAAATTAGAGAGAACTCAGAGAAGGGTGACAAAAAAGATAAAAGGATTAGAAGAGGTGACCTATAAAGAAAGGTTAAAGGAACATAACATTTAAAGCTTTCAGGAAAAGGAGCTAGAGAGATGGAAGCCTATGCTAACTGTCTACAAATATTTGAGCAATAATAATTTTAAGGAAAGAAGAGGATTGCTTGCAGTGGTTGAGAATGGTCTAATAAGAAGTAACGGCTTGAAACAAGGAAAGGGGAAAATGTCGGTTAGGAGACATTAGGAAAAATTTCTTCCCAGTAAGGGCAATTAGGCACCGAAGTGAACTGCCCGGGGAGGTGGCTGAGGCCCCATCACTGCAAGTGTCACGGGAATTCCAGGGGAGCTCAAAGACTCTGGGAGCTCCGGAGACAGGAGAGAAAGCCCGCCTTTTCTGAAGACATTCCGGTACAGGAGAATGGGGCTAGAACAGTCAGGAGGCCGCAACCCTAATTTAAATCCTGTGTGTGGCGGGTGGGGGCGGAGGCAGTAGGTATCCTCCAGGAGCAAAGCCCATCCTGTCAGGGGTTAGGGGGGGTGGAGAACCTTTCTGAAAGCTGTTCTTTTCTACTGTAGACCGTTAGTGTTGGTGTTCCTCATTTCCCTTTGTAGTCATCAAGGCATTTACATAAATCATTGTACAACACCTCCAGAAGTCAGAGCTAGAGTGGGAAAGGGAGGAATACCTCTGACAAGGAAGCCCATTTAAAAATGAATGGTGTGAGGTTGTGTGCATCAGTTTCTGTTGTGCAAGCAAAGGGAAATAGAGAAAATTGCCATGTTTTATCATGTCAGATGAGCTGGAATAGGTGACGCCGTGATCAGGTGTGCATGCATAATCACTCCCCCAAATAATCGCCATGTGGAATAATTTCCCCCCAAATCTTGCAGCTTCAACTTATTCTCTGCGAGTGACTCATAAATCTTGGCCTTGAACGTGAATCAAGATTCCAAGCTGCAGGCTCAGGGGTTTGTTGGATTTATTCAACTTTAGTCTTTATTTATAGACATAAAAGTGTATTATTGGTTGTAACATCCAAACAAAAGAAAACAGATTGTAAGCATCCATTAATGTTTTCCCAAAAGGGAAATCGCACGTTTCTCTCGGGTCTTTCATTCTCTCTCTTGTAATATTAAGGTGATGTCATAAACTCGTAATTACTTTGTGATGTTCTCGTGCACTTTATATCTGTTGGTTCAGAGACGCAAATTCCCTTTCTGATCAGAATGCAGCAAACAATATGAGCAGGTGGAAGATAAGTCTTCAGTGGCCTGCGATTTAGAAACCTCTGAAGTTTTGAATGCATACTATTTAAACTGTTCTCTGGGAGGGGAAAGATGCTTTTGAAAAATCTTGGGTCTTGCATTATATACATGAGATGAGGTGTTAATTTACTGGAACAATTACTCTTTCTACCAGAAAAGAAAATGATTTTGGCTAACGAAAGTGGAGGCTATGTGAAAAATATTATTGTATTTATCAGGTGGGAATTTTTCATCCATTTGTCATCTCCAGGAAAGCAAAAATACTTTAAAAGAAGGGGTGTATTTGTATGCATACTATTAGCTAAGTTTGGCTTTCAAGGATCTGTGACATTGGGAAAAACAGAAAAGGGGAAACATAGATCTGTGAGAGAGAAATCGATCACAAGATGGTGACTTTCTCTTTTCTTGACCAAATCTTTGTTCTTTTACTCTCAGCTCATCTCCTCAATTCTGTAAGAAAGAGGCCATAAAGTATCCATTTCCAAGTCCTCTTTAAGCCTTGCTCAGATTTCTTATTGCTCATTGCTAACCATTTTAATTTCTGACCTCTTCTGCTCCACTAGTTATAGACCCATTCACTGACCCTCTAGGATTTCCAACTCGGTGATTTATGTCCTTGCCACATTCATGTGAAGCGCCAGCATCAACCTCACAGAGAGGGGAAGAGAGACAGAGAGAGGGAGGGAGGGAGAGAGAGGAAGGGGAGGGAGAGAGAGAGAGATACTTTCTTACCATTCTCCTGCTTGGTGCCAGAACAACTTTGCTTTCTGTTTTCTCTTTTCTTAGAATCTTAATAATCTTGGTGCTGGCAATTTTAGATGTCCCCAGCAATGTCCTTCCCATCCCTAAAAAAAGAAAAGGATTCCTCTTTGGGTTTTAATTGCTGGACCTATTACAGACTGAGAGGCAATGTTCTCTTGAGTGGTAGAGTTTGGGGCAGGATGGAATGAGAAGTGATCCTACAGTCTGTAATCCGATCAATAAAACTGCCGACTTCTGGGAGAGTCAGAGAAGGGAGGGGAAGCCTGCTTCTGCCTTGGCCTTTGTACCAGTGCTGTCCTATGGGGAAGCAGAGCCTTTTCCCCTTTCCTGTCAAGCTTTTGAGAGTTGTGGAGCCATCTGTTAGAAGGAGCCGAGCCACTCTTATCACTTACATAGTATATGCTTGCTCCGGTCTTATAAATTGATAAGTAGACCAGCAAATGTGGGTGCCACGTGCCCTCCTCAGCTGAGTCATTTGCTTTCAAGGTTGAGTTAAAGGTAATTTGGCTTGAGATCTCTGTTTTGCCAGTTTTGTATATATTCCTTTCTGTATCTTTTTCTCACCTCTGTGTTTAATTTTCAGCCCTTTCCCCCCTTCTTTGCATTCTTTGCAAATTGTAGGTCTCCAGCAAACACCACTTCTCATGTGAGCCCTGCTGGAGGATCAAACTTTCTCTCTCTTCCACCAAGGCATGTGTTGTGTGGTAACACTGTTCAGAATTGCATACGAAGGCAGACTAGCAAGCCTCTTTGTCAGGATATGGACGTTCCCCCGCGTCGATCCTGTTTAGTTATTAGAATCTGAAAACTTAATCATACGCTCTAAGAAAAGGCTTTGATAAAGAATTTTACTCCTGCATGTTCATTTAAGATTTAGACTTGACGTATTAACGCCAAATTTAAAATTGTGTCCTCTTCATTGCAATCCTCTGTAGTTACAAGGTTCTAATAAATATTATGTCCTCCCATCATGCAATTAAAATTTTCCACCTCATTTCACAATGCAAAACATTCACATGTTGTCAATCATTTTGAAACATGATTTTTTGACATCATATAATTTCACTTCATTTTTTCAGACAGACATCACACTAGGAAATTATTTAAGAAAGAATCCTATTATATCTTTATTTTTCCACCAAATTTCACCTTCAAATGCAGTCATTTGTGTACATTTCAGTAATTTCTACAGTAAACTTGCAAGGAGAGGGAATGGCAACTCTTCAGTCAGACGTTTGCATATGGGTTTTGCCACTCTTGCAAGGCTGAGGCTTAGTTGTGGGCACCTGGTTAGAAAACACGGTTTTAGCCACGGGAAGTGTACAAGTCTTGGTGCACAAAGTGAAAAGGTTGCTGCTTGAAACAGCTACCACCTGGGAAGCTGGGAGAAAAACATGCGTGTGCTTTTGAACTTTCCTCTGTTTAATAGCTAGCAGACACTAATGATTTGCCAAACATCCTGATTTAAAATGGTGGTAGTCAAAAGCAAGGCTGCCTGCTGGTTGTCAGGTAGCCCACCTGTTCTCCAAACCAAAGTTCCCCTGACCTGTGCCCGCCACAAAGCTGTTCTCCTTTAAACTGCTGCTAGATGCGCATGTACACCTCGTTGGTTTCTCTTGCTAGCATTCTGGTCTGCCGTCAGAGAGAAGCTTCTTACCGGAAGCTCCACGTTGCCTTTTTCAATGAAGGAAGATCCTTGGGGAGTGATCTCATGCACAGTCTTTGGGAAGGTTGGGGTGGGAGGTGGGGTAGGGAGAATGAGGGCTCATCTTGTCTGAGCAGCAAGGGAGAGTTAATGGTGACATGTTGACCAAGACAGTGCTCAGTTCAGAATAGGACGAGTATTGCTGCCTAGTTTTTTTTTTTTCAAGAGTGGGGTGGGCTTTTCTAGAAAGATCAACCATACCATTTGGGACTTGGTGTAGTTTCTATGAGAGGAAAAGTAGGAAACAGCCAGTGGTTGAGGTTGGGGAAGATATGACCTGGGGAAAGCAGTGTTGAAATGGTGTCTGTAGTCTCTAGTAGGGTGAGCAGGGGTGGTTTTTGATTAAAACAGAGGGCCCTGGGGGAATGGGAGAACACCATTTTAGTGTGCCCTGAAGTAAGAAAGTGAGTAGAAGAGTTTATGAAGTATCAGTTTGGTTATCATTTATTAGCACAAGTAAGTTAATTTAATTAGCACTCTTAGGATAGTCAAAACCGTGTGGCCTTTGCAATGGGCCAGGTTACTGTTTCCAGCCACCCATGTAACGGCAAGAACATGGAAGCTGCTAGGCCTAGGCTCTTTCTTCATGTTTTACTCCTATTTGTTTAAGATACTCTAGGTCTATTTAGATACTATAATGTAGACATCAATGAATATATCAGAGTGAAAAATTCTATAGCATAGGAGGGAATTCTTTTAAGATAGTTCCATCTAGTACTGAGTATTATATTGAAGTGATTGCAGTTAGGATTTTATTAATGGTTAATCTGTGAAAGCACTTGATATGGAGTAAGATTTTATGGCACATTTTTGAATGCCTACTATGTACTGTGTCTTACAAACATTATGTCATACCAACCCAACAAAACTGGTATTATTATCTCTCTCTTACTGGTGTGAAATCTAAGACTCACACTAAGTCATATGGCTAATAGTGTGGCAGAGCTCAAAATCAAATCTCCCATACCCTAAATGTTTGTTCAATGAATGTTGACAATTAAATCCATACCATATTCACTTATGGACATTCACCCATGCTTATTCATTAATTATACACACACGTCAGAATACCCATCTGTTTTTGTTGTTGTTGTTGTTTTGATGGATGATTAGTAGATTAGAAGGAGATCCTTTATGATAGGCGAGAGCATGCTTCCCCCATCTTTATTTTAAGTAAAGGCCTTTGTAGTATTCTTTAAGTCCCAATCCAGAGAGTTTGTCTCCAGGGAGCAGGGGATGCTTAACTTTGTTCTCTCAAGCCAATTGTGCTACAGATGAAGATAGTTGTTAGCATTCGTTATCCTTGGTGATTTTTATCTCCCTCTCTGGGTTGACATAGTGCTTATCACTATGCTACCAAAGTGCATTGACGTGTTTGCTAACTTTTCATGAAACAATACTGGGAGAGTAGCCCCTTCCTCTCAGCTGTTCAATGCCTAGCTCATAGATAACCATTTAATTTTCTCAATATTGCAAGTCCTTCAATATCTGAACTCCTGTGTTGTTTACCCTTGTCCAGCTTTCGTGCGATGAAATTCTTACCTGATGCTGAGCAGTCCTTTAAACCACAAGATACCTTGAAGAGTTTGTGCCATAGCATGTCTACTACTTACTACTTATTTTAGGAATTATTTGGTACAAGGAAGAGAATGTACATGAATAAGCTAAAAAAAAAAAAACAAAAAAAATTAGGTGTTTTTAAAAGTCTTCATGGGTCATCTCCTGAAACCCAGGTGTACAAGTAGGGCAGTGGTGGTCTTAGCCTGCAAATTGACATGACTGTGCACTTCCTGTTTCCCTATTTCACATTCCTGGGAGAAAGAACCTGCTGCAGCCCAGGTCACCTGTCCACTCCTGGTCTGAGCAGTTGAGTGAGCGAGGGTGGCTGGACAGCTGGGACCCCGCATGCTGGGCTACTTCTCAGGGTGCTGGGAAGGTCTCCGAAGGAATGAATTAGGGGTAGAGAGGTTTGTCTTTTTAGAGTCATCTACACTTGATCCTTGAACAGCATGGGTTTGAATGGTGCGGGTCCACTTGTACATGGATTTTCTTGCAGTACGGTTTATTAAATGTATTTTTTCATATGACTTTCTTAATACTTTCTTTTTTCTAGTTTACTTTATTATAAGAGTACAGTATATAACATACAAAATGTGTGTTAATCAACTGTTTATGTTATTAGCAGGGCTCCCAGTCAACAGTAGGCTATTATTAGTAGTTACATTTTGATGAGTCAAAAGTTATACCAGGAGTTTGGACTGTGTAAGGGGTTGATGCCTCTGACCCCCATGTTGTTCAAGGGCCAACCATATAGTAAGGATTGTGGGGGGGAAAGGTGGACTTAACTATGTACATTGACAGATTTTTAAGTCAGTATACCCAAGAGAGAAAAACTGAATGCTCATGCAGAAAACCCTGCTTTGGACATTTGTAGATAGCAGTACTTCTGCAGGGCACCAGGGAAACCGAAGTACCTGAATTTAGATCTAAAGTGAAGAATCTCCACTCTTTCTGTACTGAAATCACGGAGTGTTTCTTGGAAGGTTTCATTTCTGTTTCCACATGCAAGTCCATTTGTTGGAATCCAGAGAAGAGAGAAATTTAAATTCAGCCAAATATCCTTTCCCCCTCGATGCTCCCCCTCCCCCAACCCTAGAATACACTGGAGAATCACCTTTCTCCTTTCTACTCCTATGTGATTTTCATATAGCACATTAGCACAGCTACTACTGTAGTATGTTTGGCTTTTTGCACATGGCCCCAAGAGTCTTGAAGTCTCCTGAAAAGTTTAGCTAGCTATTCAGATATTTCTGTCAGGCTGATTGTAGGTTATAATAGGGGTTTCTAATAATCCTGAGTAGATTTCTATGATTTGCTGAGGAAAGGTTAAATTATAGTCAATCTCAGGGAAGTTTCGATTGGAGGGCAGCTTCTCTCGGTGCCTGGGAGCTCCCTCCTCCTCTCGGTAGCATCATCACGGTCTTAGATAACTTCACTCAGTTCACTTGCTGTTTCGCCAGACTTCCGTGGTACCCAGGCAGCCACTTGATCCTCAGTGAGATAAAAGCATCTGTATTTGGACAGGCTGAGACATCAAGTTTCTTCCTGTCATTTTAAGGTTCCAAGCAGAATTGTTATGCCATTACAGAGCGACCAATATGGCCTACCAGGTAAGAAGTATGATCCCACTTCTGATATCCTTTTTGCATACTTCCTTTTCCAAAAGTACTTTTTACACAGGTTGCTGGCCTTGAAATATGGGGCAGAGGGTTTATGAAGGGCTGATCTCTCCAAAAGTGCTTCACTCTCCAGTTGGAGACAGACATACCTACAGCAGCTTGGAGTACTGTGTTCTAGTTCTAGTGACAGCGAGTTCTAGCACAAAACACCTTTGTGAAAACTGTTTAAGAGCATTAGCTTTGTCCCTTCTGCTTCAGTCCTTGGCCTCTATAAGAGACCTAACCTTGGGGGGATGCTGAAGATTGCGTGTCCATGGATACTATCAAATCGTTCTACTAGGTAAAATAGAAGAATGTAATGAACCCAAGCTTGAATGGAGTCATACAACAATTGAATCACTTGAAAGAGACACTGGTTTCTGATTTCTTGTCCTCTGAAGTCTTGTTATATGTAGGCAAAAGAGACCAATAGCCCTGCATCACTGCTCCTTTCAGAGCTATGTAACTTAACACAAATAACAACATTTTAAAGTAAGCCATGTACTAGACACTGTTCTAAGTTAGCTTCACCTGGATCATCTCATTTAATTTTAAAAACCACCTTTTAACATAGATATTTTCATTATCTCAATTTTATAGATAAATAAACTGAGGTTCAGAGAGGTTAAGTAACTTGCCTAGCAGTCACAGAGCATGAAGGGAATATATCATGGATTGAACCTATTGTGAGTTCGGGCTTTGTGTTTGGAGCACCCAGCCAGTTGTAATGTGAGCATTTAAAGGGAATGACTAAAGTGCCCTTCCCTTGTGATCATTCCTTTCCAGGCATACCTCAATTCTCATCCTCAGACCCCAGACCTAATAATGCTTCCAAAACTATTTATTATGTGTGGTTTTGAAAATAAGGAGACAAAGGAGAGGGGACAAGATCAAGAAGAAAAGAGAAAGCTAGGAGCTGGGAGGGGGCGAATGAATAGGAGGAGCACAGAGGATTTTTAGAGCAGTGAAAATACTCTGTATGATGCTATGATGATGGATATCTGCCATTACACATTTCTCCAAACCCATAGCATGTACAACACCGACAGTGAACCCTAATGTAAACTATGGACCCGGGGTGATTATACTGCATCACTGTAGGTTCATCAGTTGTAACAAATGTACCACTCTGATGGGGGACATCAATAATGGGGAAGGCCACATGTGTGTGAGGGCGGGGTATATGGAACATCTCTGTACCTTCTGCTGAATTTTGCTGTGAACCTAAAACTGCTATAAAAAGGTAAAAAAAAACAAACAACAAAACAGCAAGAGGACAATGTCGGAGGAGTGCTAAGAAGCTTGTTGATGATCTTTTGAAGAAGGAGAGTGGGAGAGAAGGGTCACACGGCTTCCCTGTTTGGAAATGCTCATCTGTTTTTAGCGACTTCTTTCTCTGCTAAAGGTGCCCCGTAGATGACAAAAAGCAGGTCATCAGAGAATAGGCACTAGGAAAGACTGAGGGGAAAGGCCCTTCCAAATGCGGGACGATAAACTTTGCATCGGTTTCCCATGCTGCTGTGTTCAATGAGTTCTCCTTACTGGAGAGTATGAGAGGCAGAGTCTGGCCTCTCAGGCAAGAATCAGGAATCAGAAGACTCTGGGTCCATCTTCGCCTCTCCAAATAAGACCATGGGGTCTGTGGCAGGGGAGAAGCCAGGGTAGGACTCTACCATGGGGAGAGGTTTTAATGGGAGCAGTTGGGTAAAACCTAGTAGGATGATCAGACAGTGATCAGATAAGTGGTCTGAGCATAAGGCCCTTCCCTGCGGGTGGCGAAGTATGGAATTACCGCAGGTGAGTGCCCAGTGTGAGCCCCCTGCCTGCGCCCACCCACTTCCTGACCCTCTCGCCTGCTTTTCTCCCTTAGTCCTTGTTGTCATGGATCATCCTGGACATTTTACTGATTTAGGTTATTCATTATTTAGCTTCTTCCTCTGTGGAATGTAAGCTCCATAGGGGCAGGGAATTTTGAACATTTGGATCACATTTGAGGGGTCTTCTTAGGTGTTCACTAAATACTGTTGAAGGAATGAATGCTGGTGCTGGACACCCAGTAGTACAGTCTGGCCAGGAGGCCCTGCCTTTGTCTTACTGTTCACAATAGCCATTTTGTCTCCTCTCTTAACTGTCTCTACGTCTCAGCTCTTTTATGGCCAGGGGGCTAGCTGGAGAGGCTGTTTTCATTTTTGTCCTGGGCTTTCTCTCTCTCTTTTTCTGTCCTCTATACCGTATTCCATTCAGTGTTCCTCACGGTCATTTGGGGCAAGTTCCTCTCTCTCCACAAAATCTTTATGCTAAGTCACGGTGTAGTGTGAGAAAGGTGAGGGTGACAACCTAGGGTAGATAAGGTGACTAGCCACTTGTCCAAGGGGGCAGGTGGTTGAAGAGCATCCTGGTGTTAGGAAGGCAGAGCTAAGGGGGTGCACCCATTCTTCTCTGGGTCCGTAGGATTAAGTTACCTGGGCAGAGAGTAAAACATAAGTCCACATCCACACTAGGTTTCAAGATGAAATGTTTTGCTTTTTATGGGAAAGAATTTCAAAACCTCCCTTGATAACATTTCCTGGATAAATACTCTATGTATGTGTGTACTTATTGATTTAATAAACACTTCTGTAATGCTTGTTATGTGCCAGGCACTGTTCTAAATGATTAAAAAATAAATATTAAGGCATCTAGAAGTAAGTACTAATCTTATCGTCTCCCCTCCCACCATGTTATAATGAAGAGCTAGGTGCAAGGAGAGGTTAAGTAACTTGCTTGAGACTGAGACGTAATAGTGGCAGAGCTGAAATTTGTGCTTGCGTACCCAGATCTGGCTCCAGAGTCAACACTTTTATCTAATAATTAGGCTACGTCTCCAGTATTTACTAATAGTTTTGAAGTATTAGTTATGGTCTCATTAAAAATCTTCCATAATTCTCTAGATCTTTGCAACGGAGATGGTAAAAACCCACAGTAGAAGATAGGCAGCTATTCTAACTTCAGAGAAGGTGAATTTTCTGATCCGACTTGTTTTGTGTTAATACATTGATTATCTGGTATGTATATATGCGTACATATATATTAAATATATACAAACATACATAGATCAGAACATATACATACATATACATATATATTCACATGCTGCATGAATATATTGTGCCTAATCCATACAGAGCTTCATCAATATTTCTTCTTTATTCTCCTTTATGCCAGCAGCTTTCTTTATGCATTTCCATTTTCCACATTTTTCAGAGTGATTGGATTAGGTTGCACACACTTCCCCTGAAATATTAAGTGCATACAATCTGCATCCACATGTATTGGGTCTATAGTTATGATCTATCATTTCGAAAATCCACATGTTAAAAAAGAGCAGAACAGGGGCTTGAGTGCTATGAAGTATTAGGTCCAAAGAGCCCCCTGCCATTTATCTTCTCACTAATGCAGGGACTAACAAGACCCCAGAATTTCTGTCTCATTGGCAGATCCTTTGTCCTACTGAAACCACACACACACACACACACACACACACATACACACACACATATGCATACCCATACTCCCTTGCTCACATCTACTTTATCTAAGAGAATTAACCCATTTCATAATGAGTTAGTCGCTGCATAGTCAAGTAGAAGGAGGATGTCTAACTAGTGGGCCATTTCTAAAATTTCTACAGGGGATGTGGTATCAGTACAAGTGTCAATCAGATTGTTGAGCTTTGTCCCCAGGACAGTTTGGGGAAAAACTAGGTACAGAAGTGGTTGGGCAAGACATCATTTTTAACTTATAATTGCTTCCACCTGATGTTGTCTCTCTCTCCATACTGTTTCTTCCTTATGACCTTTAGCATTAAATATTTCCGTTGTCTAAAGGTGCCACTGCTAGATCTTCCCCATTTATTTTCCTCTCATCTCTTAAAAATATGATAAGGCAGCCTTTCTTGTTTGACTTATGGAAATTGGTCTTAGTGCTTTGGAGTCAAGCCATGCTTGTTGCAGTATAATTTCCTGGCTGGTGGTGTCTCACTGTGCTCACTTTCTGGACACCCCCATGCTTGTATTGGGTCCACAAATTCATTTTTCCTGCTTTTCTCAGTGGATTTCTGCTATGGTGTGTGCTCACACCTCTGAGCATACATTCACTTTACTTCTGTCTTCCCTTGAAGTCTACTGCTCAGAACTTCTGGGTCCCTGTCCTCTGCTTGTGAGATTTCATGACTGGTTTAAGGTTGAATCTATAAGTAGAACAAAACTACCAATCCCTTCAATATATTTAGATAAATTCATGAGAAAAAGTCAATTTGATTGAATTAGTTTGTTCAAATGGAAAAATCTTATGTCCTGTGTGAACATGACATTATTCACTGGGTATCTTAGTTGCTAGTTATTTATGCCTATAAAGTCTACAAAGCCCAAACACCCAGATTTGGTTGGTCATCTTTGTCTGTACAATTCCCCAAATAAGGATACTCTTACATATACATAAATCCCAATAGTTAACATCATGGACCAAACATCCTGATTATTTTGTGAATTTTTCAGAATGCTTCCCAGTAGGTATCTCTTTGAATTTGCTCTGTTGATGTAGAACAAAGTTTCATTTGCTCACAGGTTTTAATTTAAAAAAGAAAAGCTAACGAATGTTGGATTGCATTCTTCAGCGAAAGTAATAAGCCTCGTGTGTATATATAAAAAGCTACCGCCCTCTGATTGTCAAAGTTTACTTCTTTCTTTTCAGATTCTTCTTTGTATTGTTTTACAATCTAGGTATATCTGTTTAACATGAAATGCAGAAAATGACAGGGCTCAGACAGCTACTGCATCCAGTGACAAAGATTACTGTCATCCTGGCTCATCAGTTAATTCATCATTGGCAATGGTCCATTCCATTTCCTGGTAGCCTAGCAACAGCCAATGGTAGGGAGGGCTGTTTGCCATGTGACAGTGGGATGTGGTACTTTCCAGAATGCTTTTACATAAAAATAGGATGATAATTTATAAATTTACATTTTTATTTTAATAAATGGGAGTATTTGGTTTTAGGGGTTGACATTCAAAAGGGAGACAATTTTATTTTGCAGACCATGACTTTAAAGTGCTGGACTAGTGACTTGATAACAGAAAGGAAGCTATCAATTTCGAACATAAACAGGGGTTTAAAGTTGAGCCTGTGAATGCCTTACTTTACCTTAGAATGAATGATATTCCCCCCACAGAGTAACTATAAAAATATAATTAAATGAGAGCTGTTCTTATATCTTACACACACAGACACACACACAGACGTGCGCGTGCGTGCGCGCGCGCCTTAGGATTTTGAGTCTGAACTTTGGCTCCTAATTTTCTCTATCACTGGATAGAGAAAAAGCAAAGAGATCCATGAGCAACAACAATTACTGTTGTCCTCAATATTAAAAAAAAAAAAAATCTTTCAGTTTCTCACAGTCCTAACCCTCTACTGATGATTCATGGTTCGGCAACTCATTTGAAAATCTGCTCATTTGTTTTCACTGATTGAACTCCCTGATTGTTAGTGTGTATAAATGTGTTAGCTACTTTTGAAGCGATCTTCTATTAAAGAATTGATAGAAAAATCCTATTTAAATGTCATAATGCTTTTTCTCTTGTTATGACAGTATCATTGAGTAAATAGTTTTGAGTGCTATAGTTAAGAAAATCTATAATCACCTTCTCATAAATCTTTTTTTTAAATCTATATTTAGCCCCATCTGCAGACATAGGAGTGGAAAATAGGCGACTACCTAAGACATGAATTCCGTTAAATATTAAAGAGATCTCATCAATGATTTTATTAGTCTCTGAGCTCAGTAAAGGCCTCACTGACATCTAAAGCCTAATGATTTTTTAAAAATATATTTAAATCCTTGCACTGCACCTTTAAATATTGAACAATATTGAAAAATATTGAAGCCCCTTTTTTGTATATTAGCTTTAGGCAGAACTGTTGTATGATTTCCACTCCTTTCATGACATTGTAATGATGTTACCACATACAACTTTATCTTGCATGAAAAGGTGAAGTCATGAGTGATTTCTCCAATTTAAAAGCACTCAACCCTCACAGTGCTAGAAATGAATATTTTGCATATATTCATGCAACAATGATTCAATTTAAGATTTCTATTTTCAAACATTGCTTGAATCCTTCACTATGTTAGTAGTAAAATTGCCAAAATGTGTAATAAGATTTATTATAGATGAGTAGCATTTTATTTAGTATTTCATGTTAACATGCTTTTAGGGTTACCTGATTTAGCAGGAGAATTCATCTTTCCTTTCTAATCAGAGATAACATTTTATTGTATTTTAAAAAATACTCTTCCCGTACACATATATATTGTGGCACAAACTGAATTTTCTCTTGCTGGCAACACAAACTCAAACATTGCTCATGTCAAAGCTCAGTGTACCCTCACACAAAGACAGTCTGATTAAAAAAAAGAAGAAAGACTTCCCTTTCTCCTTTGTAATCACTGTCCCTTCTCTCCAGAATAGCCATTAAGCCCTTTTGCTGTACATCCTTAAAATGGGTTCAGACTTTTGCTGCAGGTTTGCCCCTTTATAGGGGTCTTGTTACACTCTTGTTTATACTGTGTAGATGCTTCATTCTGTAACAGCATAAAAATGTGTAACATTATAAGTTTCCTAGAAGCCACATCAAGCACATGTTAGAGACACAAGAAGTATAGGTTGGCGGAAGCTCTTACTTGAGGGGCTGTGTTTTTGAAAGATGCTTGCACAGATGGAAACGTGGTTACCTATGGGCTTATAGATGAGACACCGGGCAAGTGTATAACCGTTTCATGACTATACCTGTGATTATCACAGGGGAGGCGTGAGGAGGTATAAACTCTTACTATTTCTGTGTTCATTATGTGTCTTAGGTGTTAAGTCTTCTATCCATTCCAGATTTTCAGTCATTTCAGCACATAGTTCTTCCTCCAGAAAGGAAATACTCACTTGATTTTCATTTAGCAGAGACCTGTAGTTGCTAGCAACCAATCCCATTTGTTGGCACGGAGCCACTCACAGATGACACATACATACAAATGTGATTTTTTGTTTGTTTGTTACCTTAAACTTTATAGTTAAAAAAAATGTTATTGGCAACTGGAGATGTAACATGCCGGTTAGAAGCTTGTTCTGTATTTTGGGAGGGGAAAGAGAGTGGTGATCTTATTAGGCCCCTGGGTGGGCCAAATTTTCCTAATTACATGGAAATCAGAGGCAGCCCCTAGACTGGTCTCTTACCTGCATGGAGTAAACACTCCCCTGCTGTCACTAATGTCCTATAAATCATGTTAAAGAGAAGCATAATTAACATTTTTTATCAAATCAGGCTTTAAGGTCATGAGGTGCTTGAGTGAATAAAGCTCCATTTCAGCATCAGCAGGGAATAGATTCTCCAGAGAAGGCTGAGGATGGTCTGCACTCCTCCCACCCACCTATACCCCTACCCTTTGGATACCCACCAAGGCAAAGGAAGTTTGGAGGAGAAAATCCTGGCAACATACCACATTTAGTTTCATGGGTCTAAGTTCATCAAGGAGGCAAAGGGCATGGGATAGAGAGGGGGGAAGCAACCCCATGTCTGAGAAGAATGAGCAAATTTATTTTTTCAGTCCAATGAAAGGGTATTTTTTCATGGCCAAATTGATTCTGCTTGTCTATCAAACCATTTAAAGAGGACGATATTTAGTTAATGGACAGGTGGTTTTGCACAAATCATTTGCATCTTCACTTTTTATGTATCTTGAGAAAATTTCTAACCAGTTGCTAAAGGCTAATTAGAACTCAGGCTCATCTGGAGGTGGGTGCCCAAGTGGAAGAGTTGAAATGTATTTCAGAAGTTTCTAGCCTCCAGGATAACATCCATATAGAACCCTGGAACTCTTGGCATGGGAGACAGTGCTTTTCTTTTTTTCAATGACACAGGAGACTTTAGTTGCTAATTTCCCTGGAAGTTACTGGTAAACTTGCATTCACACCAGGGTATAAGAGTTGATAGCAAAGTCTTGGTGAAGGGAATAAACAAGGGGTGGGGAGAAAGAGGGAGCTATGGGTGCCCAACCAGACCAGTATAAGGAAGGAGAGAGAGGTGGAATAGAGAAGGTTGTATGACATGTAATCTTCTTCCTAAATGTCACAGTTTTAATCTGGGTTTGGCTCTGGCTCTGAGAAGGTCTTAGTAAGCATCGGTGACAACAGAAGCAGAGGTGGTAATGGAGGACCCCTGCTCCTGAGACAAGTACCACCACAGCAACATGTCCCATGTAACGAGAAAGAAATTTTCCCTCAGTCCCTCCATTGACTTTGATACTCAGGGAGGAATGGGGTCTGGCAGCAGTGGTGGTGGGAGCCTGGGATTAGGGTCTGTGACTCTTCCAGCATTCCTGCTGGCTCCTCCCATCAGAATGGTACATGGATTTGCCTCCTCCCCGTATCCCTTCAGTAAATGCTGGCTTTATCCTTCCTGCATTGGGTAGGGGTGGAGCCTCTGAGAGGAAGTGATCTTCTCCACTTCCTGCTCCATCAGCTTGGTGTGTGGGGTTGGGGAGGAGGGAGGAGGGATATGCCTGATGCTAGGTTATGCTAAAGCTCCTTATTTAAATAAACCAATACAGTAGTAAGAGTCCAGGAGCTGTGTGTACTCCAGGAAAGAAGTACATTTTCTGCTAGGGTAATACAGATTACATTGGTTTTGAGGTAAACTTACGAGAACCATAGGTTCTGGATATTCTTTTCAAGAAAGTACATTTTTAAAATAGATTTTATTTATTTTATTTTAGAGAGAGAGCATGATGGGTAGGAGTAGAGGGAGAGGGAGAGAGAGAGAGAGAGAGAGAGAGAGAGAATCTCAAGCAGAATCCATGCTGAGCTGAGCGTGAAGGAGTCGGAGGTGCGGCTGGATCTCATGACCCTGAGTTTAAGACCTGAGCCGAAATCACGAGTAAGACCCTTAACCGACTGAGCCACCAGGTGCCCTTCAAGAAAGTAATTTTTAAAAATAACAACCAAACATAGTTTAAATTGTATAACTTGGAAAAGCTTTTTATATAAATGCGCTTACAAATCACAAAAAGGATTCTTCATTAGGTCCTGAGTTCTAAATTATGACTCAGGAAATATGGTCACTAGAGATACGCATACTGCCCTTCTTTTTTCTTGGATCTAAATGCTTGAAAAAGCAAATGGCTTAAAAAGGTAAATGCAGACAAACTGGTTACTTGGCTGCTTAGAAAGACCAGATCCTGCTCTTCCTTTCCTCCTACCCCATGCAGAGGACCCACCACAGTTTTTCTTTCTTTCATTTTGCTCTGTGTTGTTTTACTTTGCTGAATGCAGACAAACTGATCTGTGTTTAAAACATGAGAGATGCACAACTTGAATTATTCTCAGAAAACAGTGTTTCCTCTTTGTAAAGATTCAGTTAGCTTGAACTTGTACTATGGCACAGGAACTGCAGTCTGGACAAATCTTCCTTGGAGTCCTGTAAGTGATTTCCTGAGGTTATGCTTGCAACAGGTTGCTGGATCAGTTTGAGTACCTCTGTCTCTAAAGAGGAAAAGTTCATTCAGCTAGATAATTTGGCTACGTTTCTATCCAGATAGGCCTATGGTCATGACTCAAATGTTACCCTCTCAGGGAGGTCTTTACCGACCTCTTTTTTGTGCTTTGTCTCCAAGGTACCTACTACCATCTGATCTACTATATGGTTTAATTATGTGTCTGTTGTTTGTCTGCCTCCCTCTGCCCCCAGCCACCCTCTTCACAAATAACATAAGCCTCGTGAGAGCCAGGATTTTTGTCTGTTTTGTCCACTGAATCCACAGGGCCCGGAATAGTGTCTGATACACAGTAGGCACTCAAGAAATAATTGTCAAATAAGCAAATGGAATAAGTGGATTGGATTTATCAACTCAACTGGTTTTATTTTAAATATATAACAAATTTAAGTTTTATAAATGAGCCAAGTTGATTTTTCATTTTTGCATTCTCTTTTTGTCTTTACTGTTTTGGTCATTTTCTTTTCTATGTCTTGTTCTTTTGACAATTTATGTGACACTTAAGTGTGGAGAAAAGAAACAAAATATCCATCGTAAAAGTTATTTTACCTCATGTAGACCAAGAAAACTGGCTATGTCAGCAAATTTTTCACCTTCCGATGGGTTGTTTTGACACTTTGAGGACACCACTTCTGTTTTATGCAGTGTCATTTAGTCTTCATGGTTTCATAGCACAGAAATTTGATCATAGTTCACTTGACACATTCCCCAAAGTACCAGACCTGGAGTGGGTAGCTCGGGGCTGCCAGCCTGGAGTGTTGAAGCCTGAAGATTGAAAGTATTGAATTATATGAACCTTTCCATCCTTTGACCCTCAGTGACACATATACAACTTATATCATACATAACTATTGACTATCAACAGTCATTAAAAACCTGGTTACCATGTCGTATCCTTCTTATATTTCTGGGAACAGATGTGTGTGTGTGTGTGTGTGTGTGTATGCATGTATATAGGCATACACATATATGTAATATGAACATTATATATATATATACACACACACAGAAATTATACATGTATGTGTATATATATTAGGGGAGGGGAAGAAAGGAGGGAGATAGACGGAATGAATGAAGAAATGATTATGTTGAATAATGCTTGAATCAGCAAAACAGCGTAGTTCTGCTTTTCGCTTTAGGCTGCTTTTACCCTGCATGAGGAATCCATACCTCTTTACTTTCTGCCCCTCTTTGGCTTTCTTCTGGATGAAGAAATATGCCCTACACCTGCTGGTGTGTTTTTATGAGATGTTTGGGATTTTCTGGCGTCTCCCCCAGAGGTGACTGTGTTTTGATGGTGAGTGAATAATGCAAAACAGTCTACAGGCCGTATGCACTGAGTAATCACTGGGAATTCTTCAAAACAATCTCAGGTTGGTAAAAATTTCCACAGAAAATAATAGTAACAGTAACAATGGCATACCAGCAATAATAGACACGATATGCCCTGAATGCTTCCACCCAATTATTAGCTAATAATGCATAATTATGATGAATTCCACTCTTTAAATGCAGACTCTAAATAGCAATAACCATTTATTTTATGTTTTCACGTTATTTTCCTGCACATCCTTTATGTCAGTTATGTGTTTTCAGGCACATCTGATTGTGCTCTACTGTGGTTTCGATGGTTTGGTAATTGTACATTAAAAAAAAATAACACGTGTTTAGTATAAAAATTAATTACGTTAAGCATTCCTACTAATTTTGCTAGGCAAAAAATGGCATCCCACAAATTTTCAGCATAAAGCTGGTGGCCAGCCCACTTAGGAGCTTTATGATCTGTGGCTGGGTTTTGTGAGTGAGCTCTGTCAAGGCAGTTTTCTCAAAGCTGAAGACGGAATGCAGTGGACGGCAGCATGCCCCTGCTCTGGTCCCCGTGTTCCCTTAAAATTTGTCTCTGGTCTCCATCTAATCAACCACTTCCTAATTACAATTATAATAACAGAGCTGAAAATATCATTTTGTAGTGTTGCTGCAGTCCAAATTGACAGAGGTTCTGCCAGCAAGCTGGACGGTCAGGGATGTAGCTTTCTTCTTTTGGTTTGGTCCAACCGTTTATAAGAGGTTGGTCCTTGGTAATAATGAAGAAGAATATTAGATATGCTGTAAAAAAATCTACCCAGAAAATCAGTGGGAGCATGGGAGGGGAGCAGTAATGGAGGGGAGAAAAGAAAAGGAGGGACAGAACTAGAAGGAATTGGATGAAGAAAGTCTGCTCAATATGGCAATCTTTCAGGAATATTTTCTTGTAATGCATTCAGAATATCTGATTCTTAAAACAATTTTCTGCTTCTGTAACTCAAAATAGGGCTCAGTAAGGGGGCAGGGAAATGTTAACAATTAGTTGGCTTTATTTCTGAGGTTTTATTACTTTGATTCTTTTTGATTTAATCAGCCACAAATGCAGCTACTCGCAGACGGTGACTTTTCCCTGAAATGTGCTTCCTGCCCAGAACAGTGGCTTGTGATTGTAGGTTAATGTTAATGAAACATGAAAAGGCAGGCCCTTTTTAGGAAAATTTGTTATTAACAAATAAAGACTTGGTAACATTTAGAATCACACCAGAAATCACACCATCGAAAATATGGCCGGAGCAGATTCGGGAGCCAGCCCGCCATGCTCAAGTGATAAATTTGTTTACATCCTTTAAAAGTTCTAACTCAGTACAGACGAGGTGACGTCCTACTTTTCACATTCATGTTCAATTCACAAACATAAAGAGACTCTGAGCCATTAGGGAAGCTTTCATTTTGGCTGGGGAAGGATGAAATGATAGTGATAGTGGCTTTCATAGCAGAAAATAATTGTATACTTTTCTTCTTATTATTATTTTTGGCAAGGCGTGCACATTTCGGCTTTCTGGTGTATTACATCATTACATTGTATAATGCATCATAATGATAGAGTGAATAGAGATGAAGACACGCTAGTGTCTGCCGCAAGTTAGAAGAGACACACTGCATGCATTTTCAGCAGGGGAGGTTGCTCTTCAGCGAAGGGTTCTCTGAGCTGAAACAAAGCTGCCTTCCCACTTGGCGTTCACATTAATTGTGGACTTGCCACCCAGCCAGTTTCATTGGTGTATAAATTAGTGGGGAATAATTCCACTTGTCTCAAAAACCAGCATATCTGAGGAATGCTTCCTGAGGTGGTGACTTGTTTGCTTTTCTGTGGTTTGTGCCCAGCTCCCAGCAAACCTCCAGGATCTGCTAAACACAAAAAAAGCTCTGTGTCCTACCCTGGCATACCTATGTGAGAGGTAATGGCTGCCATTAGGACAAATAGAAGTTTTATTATTTTCAGTGGCGTATTTTGCAGATGTATTAAAATCATTTTGCAAAACCTCATTATTGAAAAATGAAAATCCATTGACATCTCCTGAGTGGAAATTTAAACATGCTGATTGTTATTAATAATAATACTAGTAAATGCTAATTGAGAGTTGATGATAGTCTAGGAGCTGCCAGTCAGGATGTGTCAACGGGATGCTAAGATAACCAGTTACAAAGGAAAAGAAGATTCTAGTCAGCTCACTTAGTTTGTTACATTTGTTTGCCACTGTGTTGCAAAATAGATGCTTTTTCAGTGACTAAAATATATTTTTTTTAATAATCCAAATTTAGCCAAATCTATTTGACACCACCTCCTAAAGTGTCCTGTTTTTCTTAGTTCTACAACAGACAATTATAGTGAGGATAAATATATGGCCCAGGGCTTTCCATGTCCCTTTAACCTTTTACACTTAAAACTAACTGAATCTTAAACATTCAGCCTTTCATACCGTAACTGTGAATGTATTGGGCGCCTTCTGTTGTGCTGGCACCAGAGATATAAAGGTGAATGACAGGCTCAGACCCTCTCTTCTTGGAGCTTGTGGTCCAGAGATCTAGATGTCCTTACACCAAAACAGCTTGACGATTCTGGCCATACCAGGGTTTGTACACTTGCATCCAATCTGTTCTGATAGTCACTTTTAGTTGGACAAGTTAGCCTTGAATTTATGGAGAAGGGCCATATTGGTCTTAATATTTATTCAATCTTCTTAAGCCTTAGTGGAAAAGAAAAGAAAAAAAGTGTTAAACCATTTAGTTGGAAGCAAAGTGCGTGGGTGTTTCCATTGTTACCTGTTTATATGTAGGCATCAAGGAGACCCACATTTTTTGTCCTTCAGATAGTAGAACATTTTGGACTTTCACCAGCCTTGCAAGGCAAGACTTACATAACCCAATGAAATAGAGGTGTATTTAGTTATTGAGAAAATCTGAATTTCTTAGCTAGTCAGTCAGTCTATTACCTGGATATTTGACTACACCCACACACGTTATAGCTGCCAAGTGCTTTACAATTTATTAAATGTTTTTGAATGCAGTACCTCATTTGCTTACTGGTGAAGATCATGGGCATTGGAGTCATATAGATGAATAGGGCTGGGTTCAAATAGTGGTTCTCCCATATATTTATGAAGTGACCTTAAATTCCGTAAGCTTTGGTCCCCATGTAAAATAAAGGATAATAGCTATTTCATAGGGTTGCTATGAGAGACAATGAGATAATCCATTAAACTAGCTTATGGGAAACACTCAATAGATGGTAGCTATTTTTGTTGTTTTTTTTTAGTAATTCCTAATCCTTATTACAACTTTATGAAGAAGCCTGCTAATGATCCCATGATATCCTCCTATTTATTTTCATCTTCATGTGGCTATACAGGCAGACTCCCTTTCCTGGGATTCCAGGAAGCTTCCCTTTTCTTCGTTTAAATATTTCCTGCCCATTCCTTGGGGCTCCGTTAGACTTTTTTTTCCTGACTTCAGCACTCGAGTTCAATACTCCACAAATACTTACCTAGCTTCACTGAACGCAAGTCACTACATTAAGTGCCGCAAACACAGTGACAAAAATGGGAGAGATCATTGTCCCTGCCTCCATGGAGCTTACGTTCGATCAGAGGAAGCAGCTTCTCAACAAATATTACAAAGGTAAGTGTTTACCTCAGTTGGATGAAGTGCTCACAAGGTGAAGGGTATTTAGGAGGCATATCCCTGTGGACTGATTGGTCAGGGGTTGGAAAGATTTCCCTGAGGAGGAGATATTGGGTTGAGTTCCAGAAGTTGATGATTAATCCAAGGGAAGAGGATCAGGCAATGTGGGGAGAAAATCTACCTCGTTCTTCACCTGTACAGAGCCTTGAGGAGCATGTAGCCCACCTTGTAGGAGCTTCTGATTTAGGGGAATACCTTTTCTGGCCACCCTAGTGAACAATCAACTGCTTTTTCTTAGAAGCCCAGGAATGCTTACCGTTGGAAGTATTTTTTTGACTTCTTTCCAGATATGCGTTGTTTATCCTCCATTCATTCATTTATTTGACAAATATTTATAGAACATCTAGAGAGATTCTCAAGTATAGAAATGCCTTTGCTTTACATGCATTTATGTAACCAACTATCTTTAAGGTATATTTTTATACTCTAGATCTGGTCTTATTTACTCCGTTACAGTCCCGACTGCAGAATCCATGTCTTTCATCACTTTTTGTTCCATTTAGTAACTTGCACACAGTAGGCAGTCAGTAGATATCGATGACTCCAGGTGAGCTCTGGGCCAGTCTTTCACATGGCTATTATCTGCCGTACTTCTAAAATCCCTGGCAACATCTTGTGATGTTGAATGTTTCTAGCCTAACAAAAAACATAATTAGGAAGGTAAATCTGCTGAAGCTGAAACAAATCATTTAATTCATTCCACAAGCCAAATGGAAAATGATTTTGAGATTATCCACCGTATTGGGTTATCTGCTCTACTGCTCCGTACCATTAGCTCAGGCAGTTGGGAATTGCTTGCAATTCACAAAGAAGCAGATTGTGTTTGGTTTGCGTTGGCTGTGTACCCTCCTCTGAAGTGGCTGCAAGTCCTCTCCAATTCAGTGAAGGCAGCCAGTCTGGGTGGCTAATAGGCCGAGTAGGTTTCTCCCACACTGGTGCTTCTGTGTAGTGTGGGGCTCGTGTGCGCACGTGTATGCCTGCCTCACTCCATTCTAGTTCCCCATCAGCTGAAGGTGGTGTCTGGTCCATACTTAGTCATCTGAATTTCTGGATGACACATTGCTTCCTGTTAACATTTCCTCTTTCTTAGGGGTAAAGATGACCCGATACTGTGTTATCCAGGGTCATTTTCCTTTCACAAGAGGTGGGATGCTGCCTCTGGTTCCAAGAAGTTCTGGAAAGACATCCGACCATATAGAAGCCCCTTTGCCCATGGGAGGGTTTGGGGTGCTGAGCTTTTTCACAGTTGAATCCATTCATGTGCTTTAATGTAGTTCACACTGTTCTGAGATTTCTTCCTGCTTCCCTGGCTTTTGAAAGCTCATATGTCTAATATGGCAAAGTAGGGTAGCGCCATCACGAGACACTTATTGCAAGCTTGGTGGGAACCTACCTTAGACCAACTTGCTTTATTCAGGAACAGTACTGAAAGACAAGAGCTGATAGAAACTGTACTTCTGAAAGGTGCAGTTTTTAGGTGTGCACTTCTAAGGGGACTGGGGCCCAATGTTGCGGTTTTAAAGAGGGTTCAGATGTCTAGTCACAAAACCTCGGAGTGAACTCTTCAGTAATTGACCGTCAGATGGGGAACCCATGGATGGAAAGGTAGACAGTAGATAGATAGATGATTATTAGAAACATACAGCACTGAGGCCTTTCTGGACTTGCTCCCCGGCTCGCTAGGGAGTTACTTAGGTGGTCTTAAGAGTTTTTCTTTATCATCTCTGCTCAATAAATCTGGGGCCCTTCCCATCCTTTGGAGCTGTGAAGAGTGACACTGGTACTTTGCAGGCCTGGATGCTCCTGCAGGGCCAACATGGGCCACCCTGGCCAGGTTCCTATGAGGCCAAGACAGGCAGACCCAGGCATTGGCACGTGTCACACTTTATTAGGAAAGCTGCTTTTGAGTTTGGCTGCATGTCCTCAGAATGTAGGAAGGCTGAAGTCTTGGGGGAAATAAGTTAATAAAAAGAAAACACCTGACTCAAAGCAGGTTACTTAGATAAATTAAGCAATTTGCTAATATCACAGTACAAATGATGCTTTTCTTATGCTAACCCAGATACAAAAAAGACAACTGAGAATGTCTCATAAAAAGTATCATAACTTTTGTATCAAAAATATTGTAATCTAAATGCTTGGTTCCATCTACATTAGCATGAGAAAGACCACGGACTTACAAATCTAGCATGATGGTAGTATGACTCTCCGTAATAGAGACTTTTGCCTAGATTATTTTGCTCAGGGAGAACTCCTAAGCTATTTAAACAAAAAAAAAAAAGAAAGAAAGAAAAAAGGACAAGATCATCTTAATCTCTAATAGCACTGAAGGACACTAGCTCCTGAGCTGTGGTAGCAGCCCCCCCCCCGCCCCCCGGATCTCCGTCCCCTGTGTCTGTCCTCATTACCTATGCCTCTGCTTGGGAATTGACTAAAAAGCTAAGTCAGGGCATGATTCTTATGGCGACAGCCAGTGAGAAGCCAGGACTCTTGGTCATACAGCCACAAGGAATTGAATTTGTCCAACAACCACATGAGCTTAGAAGCGGATCCCAAGCTCTAGAAAGGGACACAGCCCTGATGGACACTGCAATTGCACTGCAACTGAGTAGAGAGCCCGGCTGAGCCAGAGGCCAGACCCCTGACCTGCAAGCAGAAACTGGGAGATAATAAATGTGTGTCATTTTAAGTCATGAAATTTGTGGTCATTTGTTGTACGGCAACAGAAAACCGGTACAGTGATTCTCTTTATAAAATATTCCATCGTAAAACTTAAGTAACAAAGTCACTGGGTGCGCATCTAGGATGCAGCGTGTAAAGCTGCAGCGGACACACAACCTCTAGCCTATAAGCTAAAGTGTAAAGTCAGGTGCGTCTGTGCTCCTGCTGCCTCCAAGGGAGGAGCACCTGCAGTGTGCCTGGGAGACTCTGGCCTGTCCCATGTGCCTCCACTGTCGCAGGCTCCTTTTCAGTTGTCTTTGCTCACACATACATTTGATCCGAGTGGGGATTATTAGTCCTGAGGGGTCTGGAGGGAGGGGTTGGTGGTGACAAGTCTCTTTCCTCTCCTACCAGTCCTGGAATTTCAACTAAAGCTGTAGACTGAGAATCCACAGGGTTATCCAGATAGACTTTCATGCTGGTCCTTTTGTGTTTCGCCCCAGGGAGAATCTGGCCAACTATATATTCATTGATATTTCCCCATTATTTATTACCTAGACAGAATAGCATGATTAATTATTGATCATAGACCAGTAACTGATTAAAGTGTGGTTCTGATCAGCAGTCAAAAGTTATTTGTTTCCAGGCATTCACGGTTCCTGCATAGAGAATGGCAAAACAATTCTCTCTTTTCAGTGCATAAAATATGACACCTGTAGGCAGGCTGTAGTTATAAGCCAGCAATGGAGCCCTTCGACTGTACTTTATCTTAATAAATGGGAAATAATGATTTGCCAAAAAAGAGAAACTGTTTGGAAGATTTACATGTAGAGAATACAATGTGAAGTATAATAGGAGGCTTCTAATTAGTATTGTTTCTCATGGACTGAATGCTTTGCTGAAGAGAAACTCACTAGGAATAGCTCTTTACCATCTGGGAAGCATATCAGATTTTGTTTCATTCTGACTTTGTTTCTGGGTTTATTCTCCTTCTCCACTTCGTCTTCAATCTCCCCTTCTCTTCCTCTCCCCCTTCCTTCCTGGTTGTCTCCCTCCCTCCCTTCTTTATAGCTTTCACTCGATAGGCTGCATCAGGAGTTGGCAGACTATGGCCTGCAGGTCAAATCTGGCCCACCACCTGTTTTTGTAAATAAAGTTGTGGAGCATAGCCAGGCCCCTTTGTTCTCATACTGTGTGTAGGTGCTTTTGAACTACAATGGCAGCTGCATGGTTATGACAGGGACCATGTTGCCGCAAAGCCTAAAATGTTTACTCTCTGGCCATTTACAGAAGAGAGTTTGCTGACCCCCTGTTTTATAAGCCAGGCACTAGGAACATAGTCCCTACCATCAGTGGCTTCCGTTATGTGAGCATCTAATTATACTATGTTATGGAGGGTAGGATGATGGACATCTGAATGAAATACCGTGGGAACCAGTGGACAAACATATATTTAAGAAGTGGGATGAGAGGATGACATCTCAGTGAAGGTAATATTTGAGTTCGGAGTTTCCTGGCAGTTTGGAAGTGGAGAAAAGGAGTTGGGACTTGAATCCTGTAGCTCGGATATTTTATTTCAACCCCCACAAAACACCCAATCCAAAGTCACAGTTCCTTCTTTGGATGATATACTTTTTTTTTTTTCCTGACCAGTTATTACTGGGTCTTTTGCATAGAGACATCTCAAGATATGGATGGTTTTGTGGAATCTAATTTTTCTCTTAGATATTAGAACCTCCTGAATTGGTGAAGAGTCAAGCTTCCAATGGTGGAGAGTGGCAGGAGATCTTGATTGGCCAAAGTGTCTCAGACCTCCAGGGATGCTTACAGAAGCTACTGCTTTTGTCTTGAAAAATTTATGGGTATGTCTTCATTACTCTGATAATTGCAGATGGAGTTAGTTGGCACCAGATGAGGAGGAGACTCCCACATGCCCACAGACAGAAGTGGCCTTAGGGTTTCCAGCAGTATTTCCTCCGAGAGAGATGTCCCTGAAGTTTTGACAGTATCTCCCTCCACCCCCTGCTTTGAACTTGGCTGGAAACTAACTTCATTCCAGAAACATTATAATTATATAATTTATATATATATATATATATATAACATTATAATTTTTCTTCTGTCTTCTAAAAAAGTTTTCAAACTCAAAGTGGGTTTCATTTTAGGAACCTAGTTTCAGTCCATCTAGGATACTTAACAGGCCAAGCAAAGACAAAAACCCAATTACAAAATCAGGTAAATTACAAAATCAGGTAAAAACCAGAAGCCAAGTTTAGATTTAGGAACTCTTTTTCCATCAGAGTAAAAAGTAGAATTGGTACCACTTTGCTTTCTAGAAAAAAGGAAATAGTAGAAGAATGCTAGAAATCATTTGAAAATGAATTTTTAAACTATTGGGGAAGCAAACCTTTGCCAAAGAAAGAAAATAAAGCCCACTAGAATAGGTGAAAACATCCCACTTCATCTCCCAGTTATCAAGATGTCAATTCCTGCGTGAGAGGATTTTAATCCAAGATTTCTAAGGCAAAAGGAACTTCCCTTTATTGAATGTGGACTGAATGACAGTTAAATGACATGGCATATGTTGACTTTTAAACTTATACATAAAACTCTGGAATTTTCTCCCTGGAGCTGTTAGGTTCTCTCCTCTAGAAACTGTAGAGACTTCTGGCATACCTAGGAAAGGTAATGGTGTCACGTTAGGAACCTAAGAATTGAGCCAACCAGGCTTGCGCTTGAATCTCTGTTCTCCATTTCTTAGCCTGAGGCCTTGGTCAAGTCACCTGATTTCTCTGAACCCTGGTTTCTTCATCTGTAAAAGGGGGGTAGTAATAGTGATGTGATGTGGCAGTTGTGAGGTTTTCATGAAGTCATGTGTATAAAGCAGTTAGCATCATCCCCAATATATAGCAGGTGATTAATAAATCCTCGCTATTCTTATTTTTAGGTCAATGTTACAGTAATTTGATTTCCTAGGATGTTTGGGATATTCAAGAGTGACTTGGACTTTCAAGTTCACTCTTTTGCCCACACACATTTGGAATGTGCTCACCACATCAATTAAAATCAGAATGGTGCTTACCAAGCAATTTGTGAGCACAGATTTCTGAATGTCTGCTTGAAGAATGGACAACAGAAAGGACAATGGCATCTTTAGGAGACAAGTCTATTTACTCAACAGCCATTGAAAAGGCATTATGCTTCAGACACTGGGCAATGGCTCGGGAGACAAAGATAAATAAAATACTGTTCTTGGCTCGTGGTTTTATAGTCTAGTTACTCTATGGACATGTTAACAGAAGATTGTAATTCTGTGTAAAAAGTGCCATGGTGGAATTTGTGGGATTCAGATGGCAGCAAGGGGACAGGAAAGGCCTCGTGGAAGAAGCTTTTGAGCTGAAATTCAAAGAACAAGCAGGTGTTTTTCAGGCAGGCAGGTGAGGGGAGGACATGCCAGGCAGAAGGAACCATGGAGAAAGACACCCTGGTAGTTCAGCACTGCTGGGGTATAAAGCACATGTAGGACATAGTGGAGGGAGCTGCAGCTGGACAGGTTGGCTGAGCCCTATGTGCCCCACAAATGCATTCTGTTTTAATCCTGTAGGTGGGAGGGAGCTGTTGAGAAATTCTGAGCAGGTGAGTCACATGATCCAATATGCTTTCTAGAAAGATAATCTGGTTGGCAATGTGTAGGACTAATTGGAGGCAGGGAGTCAGGGAGACAGATGAGTTATGAGGCTATTGCAAGTACCTAGGCAAAAGATGATGAAGTTCTGACCCAGGGTTGTGGCAGTTAAGAAGAAGAGGAGAGAAGGCATGTGAGTGATGCTGAGGAGGTAGGAACTGATACAGATGGACAGGAGTTGATTATTATTTGAGTGGAGTCTGTTTCAGGTATGCAGGTCATCAGAGATCTCCTGGGTTCTGAGGTGGGATCTAGACCACAGTACGGACTCTTGCTGGTTTCGTCTGGGAGACCACTCTTGGCCTGCTCACGTTAGCTCCTTGAAACTCTAAATGGGGCCAGAGACTCAGTCCTCCAAGGTCAATTCTTGTTGATTGATACGAGGTTGCATATTTCACAGTGGGTCAGCCTAAATAAAGATTCAGTGCCCACAGTCTGTAGGTCTTAGTTTCTCATCAAAGAGAAGTAGTCTCAAAATTGGACAATTCAGGCTTTCTGGCTTTTTGGAAACTGAATAAAACTCTAATCTCTCAGGGATTATATTTAAATATTATACTGTTTACTGTCCACCCATACATCTGTCCATCCATCACTTACTATTGTTGACGAGCTATAAAAACCACCTGTGAGTTTAAACAGGTAGTATGAATCAATTTACCAACCATTACTATCATGAAAGAGGAAAATTCAAAATGTAGATTTGGAAACATCTTTTGTCAAATCTAAAATCCACAAAGCCTGTTTGTTTGCTTGCTCTCATAATGCAAATCTTATGTTTGTTAATATCCAGTATGCAATTTTGTAAACATGACATAAGCATTTTGCACATATGTGTGTGTATGTGTGTGTGTGTGCGCATGAGTGAATAGAATGTTTCTTTTTAAAAGGGTACTTGCTAATGAAGTAATTAGTAGGGGCATATTTTTTGCTTTGTGTATGTGTGTATAAATACGTATATGTATATATGTGTGTGTATGTATATATACATATATATATTCAATCCCATTCTTAATATATGCTAATCTCCATAGCACATGTAATATTAAAAGAAAATTTGGTAATACTTTAAATGTCCTATCATTGTGAATTCATTTTATATTCATTGTAATAGCATTGATCAAAATGAATTCATTTGGTATTCATGTAGATGTCACATGTACTTCCATAGGTGTTTCATTGTAAATTAGCATTTCTCAGAGGACACTTAAAATAAGTGTTACTGAAAGTCCTCATTACACATATTGCCGAGATTAGTACATTAAGGATCATGTACTTACATAGTACTAATGCATTTCTGCCACTTAAAATACTACATTACCCATTTCTGATATCTGCAAATATCTAAAGCAATTTTGAGAATTACTGACATCCTAAAGGAAGTGGTACTTTTATGATTAAGCAGGTTGCCTATATTTTGTTTTGATTTTTTTTAAAAACTGAAGTTTAGGTATAAAGAAAGAGGATTAAAAATGAAATTTATATGATGACAACAGTGGTTTTTAAATAATTTTCACATAGTCAGGCACACAAAGAAATTAGAACCTTATGTAATCTTATGTTTGATCAATAACCTTGTTTAAAAAATCAAGTGAAATATAAATTTTGTGGACCAGACTATAGATTTGCCAAAGACACACTGAATTCTTGGATTTACCACTTGTGAGCTTTACTTATCTCAGATACAACAAACAAACACACGAGCAAATTAAAGATCATTTACCTTTGCGATTTATGCTTTGTTACTCTCCCATTGCTATTTGGGGTAAAATATATGTTGTGATTATCATGGATGTTGGGAGGAAATAGTGGTGGCTCACCTGGGTAGCAGTTGGCTGCAGTGGAACGCATGAGTAAGTCAAAAGTGTGGTTGGCTCTTGTCAACTTCCTGAGAATTCTGACAGACAAACGGGGAAGATTCTGATGGCTGACATGGTGGTGGCCACAGGTTTGCAGATCAACCAGGTATGGCTTTGGGATTTATCAGGATATTCAGAGTATTGGTTGGGATGTCTGTCTTAGAGTCATACTTCAAAAAGATGTTATATATGCTTTGAAGAATAGCATTTACTAGTAAATTGTTAGTGGGAATACAAAATGGTGCAGCTGCTAAGGAAAACAGTATGGAGGTTCCGCAAAAAATTAAAAGTAGAACTACCATATGATCCAGCAATCCCACTTCTGGGTTTTATCCAACAGAATTGAAATCAAGATCTCAAATAGATATTAGCATTCCCATGTTCATTGAAGCACTGATCACAATAGCCAAGGTGTGGAAACAACCTAAATATCCATTGATGGATAAATGGATAAAGAAAATGTGGTATGTACATACAATGGAATATTATTTAGCCTTGAAAAGGAGGGATAGTCTGTGATATTCGACAACATAGATGAATCTTGAGGATATTATGCTAAGTGAAATAAGCCAGTCACTGAAAGATAAATACATGATTCCACTTATATGGGATATCTAAAATTGTCACATTCATAGACTTAAAGAGTGGAATGATGGTTACCAGGAGGCAGGGGAGGGGGGAAATGGGGAGTTGCTACTCAAGGAGCAGTGATAAAGGAGCAAGATAAAGTTTCAGTGAAGCAAGATAAGTTCTAGAGATCTGCTGTACAACATTATACCTGTCGTTGACAATACAGTACCGTAAACTTAAAAAATTTGTTGAGAAGGTAGATCTTATGTTAAATGTTCTTACCAAAATAAAATTAAAGTAAAATCAAGTAAAATAAAATTAAGAATGGCATTTCCCAATAAAAAGTATGCACTACAGGGTTTTAGGGTCATGCAAGGGAAAACCCATAGATAGTGCTTCTAGGACATACGCAGTCATCAAATGTAGGTCCCAAGTTCTTTTCCTTTTTAGATTCCTTTTTTTTAGATTCCTTTGTTTTTATCTTCCTCTCTGCATGGGCTGTTTGCTGTCTTACACCTGGTACCACAATGAAGGGCTGCCCCAAGATGGACTTTCTCCCCTCAGCCACGCTGGCACCATGGGGAGACAGCACCTTATTTGGCGCTGACTCAGGGGGAGCCAAGTTTCCAGCAGACTACCGACTCACACCTGCAGAATATGCTGCATATCCGTTTTGCAAACACACAAAATGGGTAATTGGGCACACAAATGCCTATTTGCATTGCAATTTGGCATTTGTATACACAGTGATGGATTTTTTTTCATGTGCAAATGTGGGGGATGCAAGTGCAAAATGGGTGTCCTCAAGAAGGGGTGCCTTTAAAAACATATATATCTTCTCAGAATCCTGCTAGAAATTTGAGGAGTGCTGGGAAAATAGGTAGGCGCATGGATGGATGTATTTTACTTTTTTTCCCCCTCCATTTGGGAAAAGTCCTGATAGCATTTGTTCTTTTTTGAAGAAGGGTTACTTTTTCCCAAGTAGGCAGTGGGACATCCAGGCTTTTTTCACTGTAATAAAGGACTTAGCTAAGGTATCATGGAATCAGCTAATAAATATTCATACTTTAATGAAATGTGAGGAGTTTTTACATTCTTAGAGTGGTTGGCATTTTATAACGAGTGCCAGACTCTGGTTTTGAGGTGTCTTGTTCTGTGTTTATGTTACACACACAAACACACGGAAATGTTAGGAACCTTAGATTTTTTTTTTTTTTTTTTGGAACTAATTAGAATGATGCAGAAAAAAAATAATGAAGGCCCTTGTAGAAGGAATGGATGCAGTGTGGAGCTGTTCCACGTGTTTCAGCTCATTTTCTGGTTTCTTTTTCTTCTGTCTGGCCCTGTCCCTTTATGTTGCAGTGCTGCTTACTCAAATCTCATTATGTCCAGAGGGGCTCAGGAAAAGAAGCTGTGAGTACCCACATAAGGGGTCCTAGGCTGTGGCCCAGGACTGTGTTTTGCTGGTCACTGACTTGTATCTTCCTTTTGTCCCTGGCTCTTGCCCCTGGTACCATATGAGTCTATATTTTTTTCTGATCTCTTCTGCTTCTAGCAATTTGCAGGACCATGTCTTGGCTCTCTTGGATGCTGGCTTTTCTGCCTCGTTGGGCCTCTACTTCCTTCACTTTGGCAGTGCCTGTGACACTTTGTGGAATCTGCTTCTAGGAGATCTTGATCTGTGGCCAAGAAATGGTTCAGACTTGAACTTCTGCCTGACAACTATGGGTATTGATCAAGGCCTTGGCCCTGACTCTCCACTTCTTTCTCTGCATGTTCTTACTCTTTCTGAGCTCAGGCACACTCATGCCTTCCATTACTGCCTGTAGTCTGATCTACACCACCAGCCCATGTTTGTCCAGCTTCATTGTGCTGGTCTTATTTAACATGCCTACAACCAGATCTGGTTTCCTCTGCTTAATTTTCTCTTTCTAGTCCTTGACTTGCTCAATCTTCTCCTCTTCTCTTCCAGGCTTTTTATCCTCATTGGTGTCTTTCTTTTCTTGCTGCATCTCATCCCAAGGGCCATCAAGTCTCATTGAGACCCCTTTTGAAATGTCTCCTAGGTTCTAAGCCTTTCTCTTTACTACAGCCACCACCTTCTGGTGGTATTTACTGCCTGAGATGTCTCCTTGCTTGACTGTTGTTTCATTAAATACTCTGGTTACTATGGCTTTCATCTGACTGTGAACTATATTATCTGATCAAGTTCCCACTACCCATTGTGACCTTCACGGTGCATATTCAACATTATTTCCCACAGTAATAGTGGTAAATTCCTCAACAGCTCTCATTTCAGACTTTTCTCTTCATTTACCCCCATGTGTGTCTCTCCTACCTACCTGTGCCTTTTTCCATGTGGATTTCTCAACCAGGAATGTTTTTCCCTCCTCATATTTATCTAACCCCCAAGCAACCCCTGAGGTTTCCACAAACCCTAGTTCCTTAAAAAAAAAAAAAACCCTACTTTTAATTATCTCAGCCCAATATGATTTTGCTGACTCTGCGTCGTACAGCAGAGAGCCCTACACCAGTAGTTCTAGGTGAATCAAGCATTTCCTTGAATTCTTTTTTTCAGGTCTTACACTGGACTGGAATTTCCTTAAGGATAGTTATCCTGCTTTATAATTTTATGTCCTTTGCAATACTTAGCACAGTGCTAGTCGTATGGAAAATACTCATTTAATATTTCTTGACTATCTTCACATTTCAGAGGGCTGGAGGTTAGAAGAGGAGGTTGAAGAGTTAGCAGCAGGGGATGTCCTGAAGCTCCGTTAAATATTCCCTGTGTACAATGCTGCAGGCACACCAGGTTGTTGTTATTGTTTTAAATTTAAACTCTGGTTCCTCCCCTTTCCTCCTCCTCCAGAATAACAAGGGCCTAATAGTCTTCATGCATAAATGCCTATTTTTATTAAAGACAAGTGTAATCTTTTGTAGACCAAATGTCCCTATCATAAATGCTAACGGAGAAAAATATTAGGACTCATTTATTTATGAACCTGTTAATAATGAGGTGCAGTTATGAAAAAAGGCTTCCTCAGCAAAAGCTCCTGAACAAACAATGCACACTGGGGAGAAAGAAGCTAGTTAGCCTTCTTGACTTAGATAAAGCTATGGAGAAATGACAAGTGCCAGTAATTAGCACAGCCTCTTCAACAAGATAACCCTATACATCTTTGTCTGTTTCAATCACCAAAGACTCTGATTCAGTGTAAAATTAAACCTTGGATGCCATCAATTTCTGTTAACCTCTTTATATTGTTCTGTGTTCCTGCCTATGTGATAGATAGATTTTGTCATTTTATTAAATGGTGACATCTCTACAGACACGTGACCTAAAAATCTGTTTGCTCCTTAGCAAAGTATTCCTGATCATCCCCTAGTATGTTTCATAACCAGGGGACTAGGTTTATTCCCACATCCCATTGGTGAACTCCTAGTCTTTAGGTACTTGACCCTTTGGTTTGTTTGAGCTACCCTGCTGTTTTAGCTGTTTACCTCAAACCTGCCCTTCCCCCAATACTAGTCAAGGTCTAGCTTCTGGATCAGGCTGTTATATTCACATACCTATTAAGAAAACTCTGATTTGAAGCATTTTCTCCCTTCATATTTATTTCCTTCTTCCCACTCAACACTAGTCTCTAGACTACTTTAAAGGCTCCTGATTACCTATGACTTCAACCGTTCACTTTAATCTGGGCTATTTTGAAATTTTAATGCCTGATATTTTTTGCTGCTGATAGACTCTTATTAATTAATTTATTTTTTATTGTTGTAAGAAGTAACAATAAGCTATCATCCAAACTGGGAAATAATCGGAAATCATACAAAACCATAGTTTAACTTCGGGGTCCAGGTTTATCTACAGTATCTTGGGTAGACTCATGATAAGGCCAGTAGAACCAATGAGCATTGCATATTTTAAGCTGTTCCACAAGGCACAGCTTGAAGTCAGTGTGTTGCTTATGTCAGAGGCACCTTTGTGTCCGGGGCACAAGGGAACATCATGTAGCTTAAAGGAAAAGTATACAGAGCTGTTTGCATCTAATGTGCTCTAAATTCCCTGCTCTTCTTCACTAACTTTCTTCCAAAGTTTATTTCATTAAAATGTTTCCTACTCTTTAATTTTTATCAGGTCTGCAATCCCTCCTGTCCTTTTCCTAGGGACCTCCCTTCTCTGGATGAATAACATTTTTGTTTTAATGTGCTTATCCCACCTTTTCTTAACTATGTTGTGCTCTTTTCTCTTTCCATCTGTAGACAATATCACATGCTTACTCCTTTATGGTGAGACAGGTGCCGAAATTCAACTTCTATAAACTCCTTTCCCTTTGAGCCTGGATTGCAGTGGGTCCCAGGGACATACTACAAGCTATCATTTACATATGTATTTACACGTTATCTAGCCAATAGAGCAAAACAGCTCACAACAATAAATGGAATAAAGCACACTTAGACGGTGTTTAAAAGCACAGGTTGCTTTATGGTAAATGCCGAGGGAGCCTTTGCCACAGATGCTGTTTTTCAAGGGGACGTTGTTCGGGGTCTTCACCTTATTGTGATTGTTTGCTGTGACCGCAGCTTGGCCCTATGGGTTAGCTAGAAAGGACCATTGAGTAAAAAAGCCATTATAATCTTTACCTTTGCAACGTTTTGGGTAGTTGAAGAAAGAGGTAGTGATGGGAAAAGAAAGGCAGAAAGGAAATTAGAAAGTAGACAGGAAGAAAAGATTAGGGGAAAAGAACATCGATACTTTGGAAACAAAGAAAACCCACCTAGACAGCTATTCAGAGCAAAAAAGACATCACCATGGGAATGACATACAAAAATGTGCCTTTTGCTTATAAGTGGCTGTGACTGGGAATATTTGGATGATTGGCCAGTCTCCTGAAATCCATCTCAAACAAACTTATGGGAGGACACCCTGAATCAGCACAAATATGAATTCTGTCTGAGAGCTCCATCAGAAAAACAAATAATACAGCCACAAAAGGAGGAATTTTTAGAGGGAGCGGCTGTCCAATTTGCATCTCTAGATATTGAAAGGTTTATGGAACGCAGTCTCCAAGTCATATTCACATTTTCCTTCACTCCATTCTGGCTCTTCTGATTTCCAATTATTTTGTTTCCCATCTAAAATGTCCAGGGCTGGACAAGACTCTGTGATGTGACTCTAGGGCCATTTCCGCCCTAGCCCTCCCACCTATACTCATCCTCCCCATCTTTTCCCCTGTATGGCCTGAGCTTTAACTCTCTTCTCCAGACACTTACCAACTTTTCAAGTGTTCTCCAAGGGTCCCTCCCCTATTTAAAAAAGAAAAAGAAAAAAAAGCTCGTGTGGTTTAATTTTCATTATTTTTAGGTGTTAAATTTTAGATTAGCACACTATGTCTTAAACCACTGTATTAGAATGCTGCTTGACTCACTTCCAAATTGAAGACCTTTTAAAAAAATTGAAGCAGTCCAATAATTTTAAATCACTCTACACTGTGCATTGCAATTTAAAATTATTGGAGTGCTTCAAATTTTTATAAGCCCTTGAATTTGGAAGTGATCAAGGTTCTAGGCATACTCAGTGTAGAGCAATTTAAAATTATAAGAGCTGTCAAATTTTTATGTAAGCACTTCAGTTAGAAAAGGGATTTGGGTTCTGGGCATGTGCAGAGAAGAGCCATTTAAATTATTAAAAGTACTTCAATTTTTTTTTTTTCCCCAAGCACCTGATTTTGGAAGAGTTTTGGTTTGTGCAGCCTAAAGTGACAACTTCCTTTGAGAGAATCTGTGTAAAGAGACTTGCAATCTTTCAAATAAGGCCAGCACCATGGGGATGTGAAGTAGGGAGCTGGCTTTCTGGGGTGAGCTGGAGGACACAAGGAGAGTGTCTCTGTGGCTTGGCCTCTTGTCGCCTTTGAAGTCCTTTTTTGGGTAAAAGCATTGCTTATTTCTCATATTAGCTTACTGATACATTAATGAGATTAATATGTCAGTGAAGAGCATGGCCCTGGGGGACTAAAGACTCACATTTTGGTAGAGAGGAGGAGAGAGACAGGTCTCTTTAAGCCCTGTCTCTGGGAGATGATGGGATAGGTAAGGGGCTGGTCATCTCAAATTGGGGTCTCTCGGATCCTAAGGCTGTGGCTGAGAATATTCCAGGTGGCCTCAGAGTAAGGCAAGAGCATAAAACTGACTTTGTGTGTCGAGATTTTATTGAGAATTGATCCCCTCCCCCATTTAAGCTAATCATTAAAAAAGGTGGATTCTCTGGTACTTTTAATGTTCATTTGCATTACAGCTTGCCCAGGATATCAATTTTCTCTTTTCTGAGAAGTGAAATATTATTCGTCTGAAGCATTTTAAGGAGAAAATTGAAAGGAAAGTAGAATCGATAGGTTCAGCTTTAAGGTTGATTTTCCTTATTTCAGCTTTTGGTTGGGAGGTTCAGTGATATGAAAGAAAAAGAAGGGAAAAAATTTAACAAAATGAAAATAATGTTTCCCCTTCAAAGGTTTATTTACAACAAAGGGAAAGGGAAGCTAAACGATGTAAAATTTAAGCACTTTGCAATTGTGATTTTTATTAATTTCTCACCTCAGCAAGATTTAGGTGACCATTTCAGATATTTACTTTTATAAGAAATATGACAATCATGTTGCCATATATGACTATGCCATTTGGAAAATGTGGGTCCTTGAATTTCTTAAAGGGGAAATGGCTTTAAATCAGGAAACCTGAACATGAAAAAAACATTCACTCTTCTGAACTTCTTCAGAGGGACGTTGGTTCTTTTTGAAAGTTGAAACGCTCATTGTTGTGGAGTGTGAAGTATTCAGTTTTTCCAAAGTTCTTGTAAAGGCACAAAATGAAACTTCCTAAGGGCTCCACCTATTTATCATTTTCTCTCCCAGGCACACACGGTTATGACAGTGGGCCAGCACATACCCTGACCTCACACAGAGCTCTGGGCCTCCCTGTCCTTGCCTGCAGGTGAAAGGGATCCCGGTCCTTCCTCTTTCTTAGAGCTGGGCCTGAGCTAGTGTTTGGAAAATGGAAACCACTTAACTTGGTAATCTGCCCTTCCTTAAAGAGTTATTCAGAGTGTAGCTTATGTCCGTTCCTTTGTCAGCAAACTCATGTGGGGCCTGTGGAAGTTCGATTCAGAGGTCAGCAGGCTTTCCTCTGTCCAGGCTATGGGCACAGACCAGTGTCGGGGCTCACCAGTCTTTGTCCCGCAGATGATGGCGTGAGACACTGTTTCAGAGTCAGCAGTGTAAGAACGACTTCCTGTGTCTTTCAGGCCAGATGAGTTTGGAGGTAAAATGTCATTCTGTTCATCCAAAAGTTAACACATTAATAAATATATTAATTAATTAAATCACCATCTGTTTATCAAATATGAGTCATTGTATTAGGTGCTAAAAGATTCAAAGATAAATGAGAAATAGTCTTTCTCAAGGAATAGCAGTAGAAAAATATGCACACAAATGGCTAGAATATATAAGGTATTATGTTTTATTATAATATATTTTTCAAAGATTTATTTATTTGAGAGAGAGCGAGTGAGCACGAGTGGGGGGAGGGGCATAGGGAGAGAATCTCAAGCAGACTCCCCACTGAGGGTGGAGCCCAGTGTAGGGCTAGATCTCATGACTCATGAGATCATGACCTGAGCCAAAATCACAAGTCAGACGCTTAACCGATTGAGCCACCCAGGTGTCCCAGGATTATAATGTAGTTTTATAATAGATTATAAAACATGATAAAATATAATGCCTTTTCAATATTATTATTACTTTTTATTTTGGGGGCCTGACTCATTGCAGTATTCCTACAGAGAGTACAATTGTTGTTCATGGTATATTTACTCAATAAATAAGTATGAATTAGATGTGAAAAGTAGATGGGATACAAACCAAATATTTGAACAAGTCTTCTCAAAGCTGGGCAATATGAAAATAACCTGGGGGGTGGTGCAGAGGGGGCTTCAAAATGATGACTCCCCAGGACCTCATTCCTAGGGATTTTGATTGAATTAAAATGGGAAGTTAGCTTTTTAAAAAGCTCCCCAGCTTTGAGACACATCATTTTAGGGACCACATGGGGGAGAATGGTGAACCACACTCGGAGAGCAAGCAGAGGTTGTTTTTAGGGGATGTTGGAGCCTGACGGATGGGTATCATTTGTTTAGACAAGGTTTGATGGAGGCTGGGAGTAGAGAAAATGGCATTCTCGGGAGAGGGAGCCCCGTGGGTAAAGGCAGAAGCAGGAAAGTGCAGAGTATGTTCTGGAAGAGTCAAACCTAGAGTGAGCCCACCGTCTGCTGTGTGAGTGGGTGAAATGGAAAAAAAGGAGCTGAAACAATAGGTTGGGGTCAGCCTGCAGAGGAATTAGTATGCCTCTGCCAAGAGTTTGAACTTATTCTACACCCGCTGGGGAACCATCGGAGGTTTGGCAGCCAACAAGTGCCATGAACAGACCTTTGTTTTAGGAGAACATGGGTGCATGGTGGAGCATGAACTAGAGACAGGGAAAGCTGGAGCAAAGAGAAGCAATGTAGAAGCCAAGGCTTCCAGTAGTCTGAGTGAGGGAGGAGGCAAACCTGTGCCAGACCCGTTTGGACAGAGTGCAGAGAGGAGGGTGAATTTGTGAGACATTTATGAGACAGTATTGAATAGATTCGTCACATAATTGTGTACTGAGGTTGAAGACCAGTGTGCAGTCAGTGAACATCCAGAGGGAATATAAGAATACTGAAAGACAGTGGCATCTGCTGGACTATCATATAGAAAGGCCTAACAGACACGTGGTAATACCGGTTCAGAGCCCAGGGGTAAGATTCGGCCTAATATGCGATGTCATGACCTGGAACCCCTTCTCTCTCATCATTTAGGCCTTTGTTTTGGTTTTCCTTTTATCCACATTACTTGAAACAAGTACACATTTTAACAGCATGTGTGAAAATGCCAGTGCTCTATTTTTGATCAGCAGAACTGCCGTTTTACTCAGGGCTTCTAGAGGAAGGCCATTTGTAGCTCTTACACCTTCCTCAAAAGTGAAAGTTTTGAATAAAAGCCAGTCATAGAATTAAGTCAGGGCAAAGTGGTGTCAGGGGTGAAATTCAAAAGACAATACGTAATAATTGGTTTTAAAACAGGAGCCAGATGAATCATAAGGTCAGACATATGAAAGGAAAAAGCTTTCTCGAGAAGACTTCAGGGCTAAGGCTGTGAGGACCTGT
Organism: Leptonychotes weddellii; assembly: GCF_054177405.1. Lineage (NCBI taxonomy): Eukaryota > Metazoa > Chordata > Mammalia > Carnivora > Phocidae > Leptonychotes > Leptonychotes weddellii. Next base: position 67,560,988 of record NC_138378.1, on the reverse strand, counting down.
TAGAAAACAAAATGGCACTGACTGTGATGGGGCCTACACATGAGACCTGCCCGGGGAAGCCGCTCACCATTTCCAGTGTGTCTGAGAACACTTGGTGAGAAGGAGATCTGTCTCTCCCAATTGTTTATGGCTTCCACAGAAAGCTGTTTCCACCATGTCTACAGTCATTGCTTTGTTTCCTCCAGAGAACCCATGGATCAGGGAAAAGGAAGAGAGGGCCTGAGGAAGTCAGAACATCAATGTGTCTGCTGGACCCTTGGTCACCCAGGGGAGTAGCTCTGGGACTCAAGTGTGGGGTTTTAGAGAGAGGCACGGACACTTAGAGCTGAGAGGGAGAAAAAATACTAACGCTCCAGCTTACAGTGCTGGGCACTGAGGCCAGAACGTGTGGTGACTGGCTCAGAATCAGGAGGCTAAGGAGTAGTGGGGTCATCAATAGAACTAAGGCCTCCTGGCTTCCCGGTCAGATCTGGTCCAGCTCACCACTGCCCCAGAGGTAGGCTGCCCCAGGACTCTGTGCCGGGGTGAGTGACTTTGGAATGGGGAGCACGAGGAATCCCATCCATTCAAAAATCTTTTTTGTTCTGTTGCTCTTTTGTGCCACTCACCAATAGCTTTTACTCATCGTTTCATTGAGCTGGAGAGCAAATTTGAGATGGCCTTTTGGAGTTGGGGTTCAAGAGGCTAAAATGTGATTTCCTACAAGAAACATACGTATTGTTCTTGCCAATTATGAGTTGCCTCTAGTCCTGTGGCTACCCAAACTTTTGTCTTTGAGCCTTTTTGTTATATTGGTGGAGTCCTGATTTGAAAGATTTTTTTCAGTGAGAATGTTTGCATAAACAATGTTTACCTCTTAGGGTTCCTCACACTCACATCCATTGTCTGGTCATCACCCCTGCAGCGTGACATACACCTGACGTGCTGCCCCTGACCATGCCTGAGGGTGTCGGGGATGCCCCACCTCTCAAGCTGCCCCATTTATTTCCTCTTGCACATTTGCAGCTGGGACATAGCAGTTCTCCTCTGCTGGATCTGGAAGGTCGTGGGACCCAGTGAGTTCTGGGCAATCTAACTTAGCTGGTGAAAGCAAAGTTCGTGGGGCTAGTCTGCCAGGGCCCCCATGCCGGCCCTACCACTTACTTCCCAGCGAGGCAGCCTTGGGCATGTCACCTCTCTGCCTCAGCTTTTACAATTGAAAATTAGAGATAATGATACCTAATAATCATAAATCATAAATGAATAATATAAACGAGGGAACTAAAAAATAATAAAAGATAAAAATAATCAGGTTGTTATGTTCAGTGAGTTAATATGTATGTCCATGTTATGTGCATGGAACAGTGCCGGTAGTTACTCAGTTGCTTGCTATTATTATTGTAGTAGTATCACCATCATTATGGTACCTTCAACATGGTCTGTGAGGAAAGCCGGCAAAGGAAGTGGGGTTGCAGCGAGAGATGGGGAATACATTGATGTAAAGAGAGAAGCATGGTCAATATCTCATGTGCTACCTGAGTAAAACAGAGATATAAATATGGAGACAATAAGAGATGGGAGTTTGACGCCTCTCTAGGCCACAGTTCGGTTATCTCGTGAGGCCCAAATATACTTGTCCCTTTTGGGTTCTCAGAGCACCTCCTGAAATAAAACTTCTCCCTTGAGTTTCCTCAAATGAAGGTTTGTCCCATGTGACCAAAGGATTCCTAAAGAAGGACAAAGGTAAATCATGTGAGGATGAAAGCAGACAGACATCTTTCCCTTGTACCTTTTGCCTTCTCGAGGACAGTGTCCTGTCTTAGTGAAGCCTGCATGCTCAGGTGGGTCTCTGGCTAAGCCGCATTTTGGGTAATTCAGTTTAAATAAGTAAGGCCTGATCCCAAGTTGAAGTGAGTACTGTGAGCTATAGGACATGGTCACAAGGAGCTGGTTATCTCCTGGAAAGCAGCACTATCTTCCCTGGAGAAAGTGTGTCTTGTTCAATTTTGTATCCCCAATTCCCTAGCAGAGAATCTGGTGCACAGAAGGACTCGAGGAATATTGACTGTGAAATACATAAAGGAAGCAGCACGTGGCTGTGGCTGAATGGTCAGGCAGTCCAGAGGAGGAAGAGACAGCTCTAGGGCTGGGGGGGTGGGAGTGGGGACTATATTTTTGGGTGTTAACATTCCTGATGGGAGTATATTGTGGAACAACTTCTAGGTGTCCATCTGGTCCACTTCTATCCCCTCCTTCATTCTCCCATTCACTATTTCAAGGATTTCCAAAATAATCAAAATGGGAAAATCAGGATTTGCACATAGATTTACTTTAGATTTTATTTTATCATTTATTTTTTATTTTTTTAAAGATTTTATTTATTTATTTGAGAGAGAGTGAGAGAGCACAAGCAGGGTGGGGGAGGGGCAGAGGGAGAAGCAGGCTCCCCGCGGGGCAGGGAGCCCGATGCGGGGCTCCATCCCAGGACCCTGGAATCATGACCCGAGCTGAAGGCAGATGCTTAATGACTGAGCCACCCAGGTGCCCCATATTTTATCATTTATTTTTTAATTAATTAATTGCATTTTGGGTTTCATGGCAGGTCGAGGTTTGACTATAATCTTGAAAGTGCTTAGAGGCCCTCTGTGCTATGGAGATTCATTTTATTCTCCTTACCTTCATACCCTGCTGAGAAGGGAAGGCCAGTATGGAGAAAAACTTGATCTAGACATTAGCTTCATCTCTGGACTTTTCAGAAGGGTGCTACTTAAAATATTTAGCCAGTAGTACCATGCAGGCCCCAACAAATGGGGACAGATGTCACTGCAGTCAGAAGGGCGCTGGCTGTGAACAGCCTGTCTGGTGAGTTCTCCCCGAGTACCAACCTTGCTATCTCCAGATACACTTTGTAAGAATTTGGAAGGTTTTTTTTTCTTTTAGAAACCCACCTGTCCCAGTGCTGGACTTCTCAGCATGAGCTATTTGAACACTGTAAGAGCACCTCATATAACAGGAGGTGCAGACCAGCCTGCATGCAAGGGTCACTGGGGCAAAGCCCATTCTCGTAATGGAATACAATCCTTCTGTTGCTTTGCATCTCTTCTGGTCAGAAAAATGGAGGCAATTTTCAAGACTTGCCTTCATTTCATTACGTTGAGATATTTATAATGTGACTCCTGGTGCCTGGCCTTTTGAGTCCCTCTCCACCTGCCTTTGGACAGTGGTCCTGTCATGCACCCGACGCAGATGCGCACATCTAACCGGAGACTGGGGCCTGGGGGGAGGACACAGGCCTTTTCGCAGCCCATCTCTAGCATGAAGAACGAGAGTGGCCCGACTCCTGTCCCCGCCTCCTGTGGCGTGCTCCACACAGAGACACATGCGTCTGCCAGCCGGCTCCATTTCCGCTTTCACTGAAACTTCCCTCCTTGATTTCACTTCAGACACTGCTTTCCCTAAACCTTTCCTTGCCTAGAATCATGCTAATGTTGACAGTTCTTCCCCCACCCCCACCCGCTTTGTTACAGCGTGCAACCCAGACAGAATGTGAGCTGAGCTTGTCGGAGGAGATGAAAGATGGCAAGAAATGGGTGTTTGGGGACCAGTTCTTTGGTGACATCGACTCTGCAATCCTTTTTTCACTCTCAGTACCTTACTCCCTCTCTCGCCTTCTCCCTCTCCCTCGCTCCCCCTACGTGCTCTCCCTCTCATTCTCTCTGAAATGGTGTGTGCCTCCAGTAATTTACATAATACTCTTCTGACACCTTTACTTTAGTCATCAATCACGGTACCTTCTCTCAGTCTATCTTTTGTCTGAGCATGTCTCTTCTTTATCAGGCCATGCACAAAAGATTAATTTCACAGTTTTTCTCCCTTCTTTCTTTCCTTGCAAGATACAAAGCTCATGAAATGACAGAAGCAAGATAATGAAAACAACAATGCAAGCAATTTTTTTTTGTTCTTGCAGGTTGGATCTCAAGATACTTTTTCTAACCTCATTGTGTGCCATCTGTCTTAGAAAAGGTCTGCTCTGTATTTTTTTAATACCTTTCTGATGCTGCTCAGTAGACTACCTGGGGGGGGGGGATTACATATTTAAATCAGGTCAGAGGCTTTGGTTTTCAAAATCTTTGGAACAATTAAAGCAAGGGGCCCATCTCTAATGGAGGCATGGACTACTGCACAATGCCCACGCCCCAATTAATATTAATGAGCTCTTATGCATAGCCAATTTATGACATTTGATTGACTCACCCAACCACCCTTCAACCTGTCTTACAAAGTGAAATATATGGCAGAGAGGGACTTATTTGCATATGCATATGTTCTTAATATTAATTAGGCTAATGGGTCTAAGGACTTGGAGATGATTTGGGTACTGGTAAAGAAGAAAAAAAATCTACCACCCACAAAACAGAAAAGTGTTCCGTGTCCTGTGTCTGCACTTGAACAAAAGAAGTTGAAGTGGAAGGTAATAACTCGTGCCAGTATCTCCTCCTTTTCTCATATTCCACAGGATTCAGAGTTTTAAAAAATAAAAAAAATATTAACCACAGGCATTAGCATTACTGATCTTCTTTCTTCCAGTTACACTGGGAAAGTTTAAATAGATTATGGAATAACATAAACATAAAAGCCTCGTTCAACCGTGTGCTGGTAGCTATAGGTCAGATTTCTCCCGTCAGCTCGGGATGCTGCAGCTTCAGGAGGGTGCCGTGTCTCCCAGGGACACATGTCAGATACAGGACAGGGGGTTACAGCAGGAGGAAGTGTTCCCAAGGACATCTGCTTCAGCAGGGTCACTAATGGAATTTATCCCCACAGTGGAGTGGCTGGAAAGAACTCTTCTGATGTAGCCTAATTAAGCCTAGAGAAGAGAGTCAAACTTCATGGATTTTGTTGTTGAGACTGGGGGCAACACACACCCTGATTTTTCTTTCAAACCATCCTTTAAAGCCCAACCGTGATGATTTTTCACACCAATGATATCAGGAAAAACATTTAAGTATCTGCTCACCCTCTGTATTCTAAACGTCACTAGCAGGCCTTGGGCAGCAGAATAGCGTATGTCCTATGAGCTTGCTTTATGGTAGCGTGAGTAAAAATCATCATAAATAAACAGAGTGACTGTTACTTGAATGCTTTTTCTATCCCAGATGTTATGGAAAGCACATTCTGTATTCTTTCTATCTTATCCCAGTTGTGTAAAGTATGGCATTTGGGAATGCTGAGGCCAGGATTATACCTAGGGGGACTGTGACTCTGAAGTATAATCTCTTTCCCTTGGTTTGTCAAAGTCAGGACCACTCAAGGATATTGTAGACTGGAGGTAGCTCAGCTTGGAGTCAATACAAACAGCAATTGGCACCACAGGAAGATGGACACACTGCATCCTCCTAAGATAGCCAGTGGCTTGGCTAACTCCATGATGTCCAAGTAAATAGTTACATTCATGATTATTTGTCGCCACACAGATAAAAGAAAGTGAAATATGGAAAGAAACTTGATTAATTGGCAGTTTGGTAAAGTGCTTGGGAAAAAACAATACTTATTTGTATTTAACATTTATGAATGAAAACTCTTTATGGGATAAAGTCTTTATGGGATAAAGAGCTTGCTAGAATGGTTGCATCCATAGAAAGAAGAATGAGGCAAATAGATGGGGACTGGATTCCTGTGCTGGGAATCCAAGGTGGTGACATTAGAGGCAAGCAAGGAATGGAGACCTCCAGAACCGGGGATGGCCTCATGGATTCTTCGTATCTCAAGTCCATTTGCTCTCTGAAATTTGGTGGCTGGGCATAGCTGGATACTAAAACTCTGCTGGGGGTTTTACCTTCCGATGAAATTCCTAATGAACTTTATGAGCGCCTCACACCCCTCTGCCTCTTCTCTAGTCCAAGTCTACATGTGTATGTCTCCTGTGAGCATGCATTTGTGGGGAGGGATGTGGGAGGTGCAGGGAATGGTGAGGAGATGCTTTCAAGGAGAAAAGGAGGAGACCCCTTCTTTCCAGAGGTCCCAGGCTTCAGTTTGGCACTTACAGGACTGGTGGGGACAAATATGAGTCCCTCCTCTCTGATAATCATTTGTTCTGCCCAAACTTGTTACTTTTTTTTTTTTTTTAATTATCTTTGCTGCTGAAAATGCTTTGACTATATTATAAAGATGTGACAGGTAGTGAAAGATGTGTATGAAGTGATTAAGGAGCTGATATGCTTTATTCTCTTCTCCCATTAAATATATGTTCATTATAGCAAGGGTTTGTTCACAGAGAGACAGTAGGAGAAGGAGGGAAAAGACTGGGTTGTGCCTGATGCCCTTTATTCTCATCCATGTCCGGCTCAGCAAGATGCAGCCTAGCAGAATGGTTCGATGTGTGGGCTCTGGACCCAGGTGCTTGGAATTGTATCATGGTCCCACCCCTTATGAGTTGGGCGCTTTTAGGTATATTGCTTACCCTCCCTGCACCTCAGTTTTCTCCTTCTGTAAAAGAGGTATAATAAGAGCACCTATCTCATATCATATTGTTGTGAAATGTAAAGATATGTACGGTGTTTGGCATATTGTGAGGGCTCAATATATATAAACTCATTATTATTATTACCAGGTTTCTCCACTCAGTTGATACATTAAACTGCCTACCTTTTTCACTAAGCATATTTGGGATTCACTCAAGAATGCTTTCTTTCAGTAAACGTGTCATTGCCATTGACATGGCAAAACCACTGGCCATCACTTTATTAGTTGCTGGGAATGAGCAGGGTAGATGTGATCTCTGCCCTCACAGAGCTTCTGGTCTAGCTGAGCAGAAAGGCAATTAACAGCTGACTACAACAGAGTATGATGAGTGTTGATAGTGAGAATTTATGTGAGTCATCGGAGGGGTCAGAACAGGGAACTTCCTGAGTTCTAGATGTCTGGGAGGATCCCTGAGCTGGGACCTGAAGGACAGATGGGTCAGAGAGAGCCACTGGAGGGAGGTCAGAGAGGAGTGGGGTGGGGAAGGTGGTAGGAGCAGCATAAGTAAACTCCCAAAGGTCGGAAAGGGCAGAAGAAGAGTCAAGGGCCTAAACGGAGGCCCAAGTGGCTGGACCTTAAAAACTGCAGGGCAGATAATGGTGAGGGGAGGCAGGAGGGGCAGGCAGAGCCCAGCCGTGTGAGGTGTGGTTAGCCATTCAAGGAAGTGGAACCTATGCCATGAGTAATGGGTAACCACTAGTGGATTGAAAGGACCCCTAGATGTGCCAAGATGTCCATTTTGCAAAGATGGGGAGGATGGGAAGCCAAGGGAGGGGGATGTACTGGCTGATGAGGAGCCAGCTGCTGCCGTAGCAGTTAAGGAGAGGGCCAGGGCAATGAGAGAGGTCAGGGGTAAGGACCCTCCAGTGCCCACTGGCCAAACCCTTGTCACTTGAGCCATTGCTGGGGCACATTTTAAGCCAGTCCAGGGAGGGCAAGTCGTGTGTCTCAGTGCAGGAGCAGCTGCCTGAAAACCGGACGCCCATCTGGAGCTCCAGGAACACTTTTACTTAGACCTTACAGTTGTAGGTTTTTGCCACCACCTGCCAAAAGGAAAATGTGTCAAGAGCACTTTAGGAGAAAACACACTAGCAGTTTCTCCCCCTTCACAACTCCTCTGTCTCTGCCTCCCCTGACCGTGAAAAGGCTGAGGTATGGAATCCTTTGCAGTGGAAGAAAGCATGTGCTAGAAATGCCAACCATTTCTCCTTTCCAGCTGTGCCAGCCTCAGGGCTAGACACACAGTAGGTGCTCACTCAGGGCACCTTGACTCACCTGGCCTCTGATCATTTTCTCTCCTCCTGAAGAGGGGCCAGAGTCAAGGGACGTGACGCTTCTGTGATCGCCAAATTCTCCTTTTCCACCTGCTCAGTATTTATCAAGGTAATAGCAGTCAGGCTTCTGTGGAGGAGAGGACATCGCAGGAGGAAGCTGCGTCTGACCCGCCCAAGATGCTCGGCTGCAGTCAGAGGACAAAAATGTGGTTTGATCCCAAGCCTGTCATTCAGCTCAACTGCCTGTCAGGCCTCTAGGGTTCCCAGACCTGCAGGCTGCCATTTGGACCAACATTTGGGAAGCAGGATACTTATGGAATCCATTTTGGGTTTGGCAGCCAGAACAAAGAGTGAGGCTGGAATGGAGCGAAGAGGTGTAAATGTAGCCCAGAGCAGGGGGCTATCTGGTGTCACATAGCTGACCCTTCTGTGGCAAGGGTGGGGTGTCGGGGGAGAGAGTCTGTGTAAGGAGACCATTTAAGCTCTCACCACGAGCCAAAAGAGGGGGAGCCAGATTGCAAATGAGGTCTCTCAGGCAGCTGCCTCCCAGAGGTGAATGAACCTAATCTTTGTTCATCTGGAGGTAGGAAGGGTTTTTTATTCAGCGCTGTACAGGCCGGCATGCTGGAGGTGAGGTGGGCATCGTGCATATCTGTGGGAGTCCCCACAGTCTCTTTAGCCCCGATGAACAGGACGTGCTACTTCCTGGGGCGGTTAAAGCGAGCTCGCTCGGCTGCTTGCCGGGTGTAGGGGGGTGCTGTAGCCCTGCATCTGAAAGAATGTGGGCATTTGCAGGCAAATCTCTGGGTCCCATCTTCCCAGCCCCCACCCCACATGCACACTCACGCACACTCACACACACACACACCCCCCCCAGTGAGCCCTGTTCTGCTTGAAAAAACTCTAAAATATTCTGCGTCCTTCATATACGGGGGAAAACCCTGTAGGCGTTAGATACTGCAGTAATTACTATATAATGGAGTAAATACTATACTATAATAATTAACTTGTAAACCTTGAAATAACATTTACTGTAATTTAGACCAAATATGAACTGTGAGTAATGAAGCTCGATCCAACATGAAATCGTTTGCAGGGCGCTTTAAACATATGCCTGGGAAAGAGAGAGCGCGGTTTGCCGTCGTTACCAAAATGGGCCCAGGCGAGGCCCTCACATACTGCAAGTGCATGCAGCTGCCGTTATTTTGAAATATCTTGTTAGCATTTTTTTCCCTTTTTAAATACATCGCTCCTCTCTTGCCTTTTCCTTAACTGTCCTTCCAGGCTATCAGAAGGAGCCTGTGGTTTGGTTTGGTTTTGAATTTAGTTTTTGCCCAAATGATTGCAAACGCTCTATGCAAAGCTACCATTTAAAGCCTGGGTGAGAGTTGGGCAGGGGGTAAGAAAGTTCTTGGGTTGCCGACGTCAGCAGTGAACTATGGATGCTTCTGGAAAGTGGATGTGTGAGACAAAGCTGCTTCTGACCACTGTGGTGCCAGGGGTCTGGGAGACCCAGAAAGTAACAACACCTTTGGTTTACTCGACTTGTCATGCCTGTGCCTCCAAATCTCTTTTCCATGGGCTTGCTCACCTTCTGAGGAAGGCTTGGGGTGGGGTGGGGTGCAGAAGGCAGATTTGCCTCCCTCTACTCCCCCACTCTCCCTACACACCTGACACATTAAAGGTAAGGAAGGACTTGTATTAGGTTGAACCGAATGGAACTGTTGTTCTTCTAGGTTAAAAGCAACGTAATGTCGACGGCAGCATATTGTTTAAGCTAATACAGAGTGCACGCCCGTACCTTCTGACCTCAGAGCCCTGTGTCATCCTCTGAGCCACTGCTTAGGCTTCAGATTCAGTTAAAATGGTGCCTTGGAGGGTCTCATGTTGCCCAGCTCCCAGCCCTCCCTTCTCAGAGTCATACTGTTGGGAAACATCATCTGTCCTTCACTTACCTTTTAGGTTTTTCTCTGACTGGCTCGCACACCTTCCACTCCAGTCAGACCGAACCATTTACTGTTTTCTATTTCAGCATTTCCAACTCTGATACTTTGTGCTGTCAGGTCTTAGTCCCCCAGAATGCTCTCTTGGCTGGCTTGAATTCGGTCTCTCCTTTTAAAGAGACAATTTACCTTTTCTCTGATGCCTTTTTTTGAACAAAGCGTGTTTAAGTTGGGATTAATAATAGGTGACATCCATTGAGCACTCACTGTGTGTTGTCAAGCATTGACTAGGGGCATCATATGGATTATTTTATCCGATCTTCACAAAACTCATGAGACAGGTACTATCCCTTACCCTATTTTAGAGACGAGAAAACTGACACGTACACAAAGGTTTAGTAACTTTGTAACGTGGCCAGGGTCACACAACTAGTCTGATAGAGGATTTCTCTTTGGTGATCATGGCCTGGAGCTGACAATCCTATCCTTGCAAAGGACAGTCCAGTTTAAGAGCAGTTACAAGAGCCATCTCCAGGTGCTTGAAGGAATGAATGGAGAAAAGTAAGGGATGTTTGCACATATTACAGAGAGATCTAGAATCACTTCAAGGTGTCAACTTGTCACAACATGTAAATCATTCCAAGTCTTTGACAATGGGCTAACTACCAAAAACAGAATGGGTTGCCCTGTGAGAATGAATGAGGTGCCTATCACTGGAGATGCTGTAGTAGAGACTGGTATTCACCATGGAGATGATCTCTGAGGTAGAACAGCTTGCTGGCTGGGAGGATGGGCCTAGAATAAACTGGATGGTTTCAAAATCCCAATTCCACATTTACACTCTGCACCTGACACTTTTTTCCCCAACATACACCCCCTCACACATATCCACACCACCCCCCCAACACACACACACACACACACACACACACACTTGCTTTCAGTTTCTTAAATCCATGTATACCACTTAAGCTTCTCAAACCTTAATAAAGATATGAATCACTTCAACCTGGCACTTTGTTGTAATGCAGATTCTGATTTAGTAGGCCCGGGTGGAACCTGAGATTCTTCATTTCTAACAGGCTCCCAACTGATGCTGAGATGCTCTGGTATAAGGCCACACTTTGGGTGGCAGGGCCTTATATCGTACGCCTCATCTCTACCTCCAAAAGATTATAACATTAACTCTTTTCCCTATTAGGTTTTGGGTAAATGATTGTGATTGATTGATTGCTTGCTTGGATGAACTCTCTAATCTAAGAAGGCCAAGATTTGATGATGAGAAAAATAATCCTTCAAGTACCCACTCCCCAATAGGGTCCACCCACATCCCTCTTTGCCTTTGTGCCAACTAATAGATCATTAAAAATTCTGTGTGATCTTCTTCTTTTACTTTTTTTTGAAAATTGCTCTGACATCTCTCATAGTGTTTGCCAGCAGAGATTTTAATTGGGACATGGATGAGGTTTTGAGCAAATGGCAAACAGTGGGAATTTAGATCAGTTAGGCTAGCAGTTTCAGTGACAGGTATCTCTGCAGAGATAAATTATTTTCAGGCAAAACACACATTCAAATCTGTCAAATTATTCTAATACATTTTTATCAGTTTTTGTTTTCAAATAACCCTGCCCCTATATATAAAATCTTTTTTCCACTTATGTATTTAGAACAAGTGACCACTGAACTCTTACTTCTCAAGAGACCGGAAAGTGTTAATGTCCTCTTTCTGTCTGTTGTAAGTGGTTGGCATCACAGATGGGTTTTTGCTCAGTGCTGGATCCGGAGACTTCTGTGTGTGCATCCTGATATTAACACAATGGATTGAAATCATATTTATTGTTTTCTTTTTCAGAGAAGGATCAGAGATGGGGGAGTTGAATGCTTTTAAGCAGTTTTTCAGGAAACAAAAGGCTACATTTTTGAAATGCCAGCTATTACCAGTCCACAGTTCAGACTCTAGGAAGACTCGTTAGCACTTGCTCGGGTCCCTCCCTCCCTGGAAGCAGTGCAGGAATTACACTCTGAGATGTGACCATTGAAACAGACTCAAAGTCAGTGTGCATAATTACTTACCACAACAGTGGTTAATGTGCCCTGAAATATTCCCAGCTCCCCTTGGCCTGGGGCTTGATGGTTGATATTCAGATTTTCTTGATAAATGTCTTGGATGTTTTGCTTACACCATTTCCCAAAATGCTTCTGGGTTCTAATACATGCACTTTGCCTCTCCCGTCTAGGTGTTGGCCTGGATGGAGGAAGGGAAGCCTCAAAGGCTGTCAAGTTACGGCTGTGTGGGGGGGTGAATGACATCTTAGAATGTTGGGGCTAAAAAGGGCTATATCGTAAGTTAACCGTCTCTCTCTAGCTCAACCCACTCATTCTATAAATGAGGAAATGGAGGCCCAGAGAGGTAGAGTGGCTTGCCCAGGGTCACACAACTAATCAGTGGAGCAGTCAGAATGAAAGCCCAGGTCCCCTGAATGGAAGTCCCCTGCTCTTTCTGTATGAGGCTGCTGCTTGTGCACATGCCCCTGGTGCAGTGAGAAGGGCTGATTTTTTTTGTCTGGACTCGCGAGAAGGCCTGGTTCTCTTGCATTACCTTAGGCCATGCCCAACTGCTGCGCAAATCCTCTGCCCCAGGGAGGGGGGGATTTTCTGCATCTGCCTCTCCTTTTTTGGCCATATTTCCCTCTTCTCTTCTGAAACTCTGAGCTCTGATGCTTCCTCACGTGTTCTGAGGCCTTCCAGAGTGGTGCTCGCCCACAGCTGCCCTCGTTACTCTGATCTGATCTCCTACAGGTGGGTTGGTTTTTACTTCTGTGTCAAGGCTTCTCCCTCCCCTGTCTGATTCCCTTGGGTCATGCTCTGTATTGTGACGCTGGAGACAATGGATGATGTGTTGTCTCCTGCCCCGGTGAAGTCCTTGCCCTTGAGCAGCCCCTCCAGCAATAACCCAGAGGATTGAGCACGAGAGTTACCAGGGGTTAGGTGCACCATGGGCAGAGGTGGGCAGGGCTGAGGATTGAGGGTGATGTGATGTTCTTGAGACATGCTGACATTCCCACTGTGTGCAGGCTGACCCTGCCCTACCCCAGTTCTGCTATGTTTGTCTGAGGAGTATTTGTTTTCTCAGATGTGCCAGACACAGGGAGGTTCCCAGAGTGAAAGAGAACATGGTTCCTGCCATTATGAAGTGCACAGGGCAACATGAAAAGTTATTAAATCATGGTTCATCAGAGAGTTGTGTGACCACAGGGGAAGGAGGGTTGGGTCCCCCGATGAGGTCAGAGTGAGGTTTGCATAGGAGGTGGTAGTTGGAGTAAACCTTGAATGACAGTGGGGATCTTGCTGGTTATCTCTGGGGTAGGGGTGAGGATGGGGGATGCTGAGCAGGATTGGGGTAGGTACAAAGAGAAGAGGTACTGCAAGGATGAAAGCATGGACAGAGCCAAGAAGCAGAAAGGCACATGACTGCTTCGTAGGGATCAGGATGATACCCAGTGTTCTTGGCTCAAAGTGACTTGACAACATACTGACACAGCGTGCTGACAAAGCAGGCCTTAATGGGGAGGGGCACTAAAGGCACGCCCACACCCCTGATCCTGGAGACACAACCCCCCAACACCTTCTCTCTCCACAGAATTGATTCGCCCCTCCATTCCAGCCTGGGCTGCTCTTGGTCTCTGCTCAGACCTCGTGCTTCCATTCTGTCCTCACAGGTGGCCCCTCTCTGGCATCTGCCCTGATGCTCCTCTCCTTCCTTCTGCTTCTCTAACCTTGGCTCTTCCTGTTAAGTGCCCAAGTTCCTCCCTTCTCCCCTGTGAAATCTCTAAACATTCCTTAAGGGGTAGAAGACTCTCAGGCTACCAAGTCAGGTCTGCAAAAATGGCCCATTTCATAATTTTCTTTAACTCAAATAAAATCTGACTATAAACCCCTGTCTGCCCAGAATGATAGTAATTCAAATTGCAGAGATTAGGGTGTTCCTCGGGGTTACAAGCCTCCCTGTAGCTGGACACTGGAGGAAGGGCCTCTGGTTTTCAGTCTGTTGTGCTTATTTTAGATCTCTTTCTCTCCAAGCCCATGTCGTCCACAAAGGTGGCAGACTCTGTCACTCTCAGGCTTTGCAGGGCCTGCCCAATTGCCCAGGTCAGACCTTCCAGGGAGACCACACGGCTGTTGGCCTCTGGGGTCTTGCACTGCTGGGGCATGGGGCCTGGGTCTCTGCCTTCCCAGCACCTGCAAGTATCCTTCTTGTCCCCATCGTGGAGCCGTCTCTCCTCTCTCTAGCTCCGTCAAAACCACTCACTTCTCTCTGTGCCCCCAGGACTTTGGTATAACCTCTTTAGTGAATTTAGGCTTTCATGGACATCAGGAAGAGGGGGGGACCCTTCTGAATCTTCGGCTTCCAACCAGCTCCACAAACCTTCCAGAGCCCAGGGGGCACCGAGAGCTTGGCTTCCTTAAAAGAGGTAGGATTTGTGCAACAAGGTGGAGAATACACAGAGAATGAAATTCAAATTCTAATTATTATGTCAATAAATTATCTGAATCACAATCCCATCCATCCTTTGAATTTTGGATTTAGATGAGTTACCCGCCTTGACAAACTCTCCCTGCCCTAGTTTCATAATATATAAAATGGCAATAATATTAATAATTACTTCTTAGGGTTGTTACAAGAATTAAATTACTGAATACCTACAAGTTACATAGAATAGTACCTGGATCATAGTTAAGCTCTTAAAAACTCTGAGCTGCTTCATTAGTTATTATCCATTTGACCATTAACATGCCATGGAGGACTGTTAATGATTTTATTATGAGTATGGCGGTAAGCATGCACACATGATTAAAACCCCTTGCACATTTCAGTGCTCAATACATTCTTGGTGATTCCGACTTGACAGAAGGAGCAAGATTTGTCCCACGGATCCCAGAGGAGAGTCTGCGCCCTGAATAAGTATTCCAACTATTGCTCACCATATGTCCACAACTAAAAAAAAATAGTTTTGGAGGGCAGGAAATGAGCACACATGTGCACATCTGCAGAGAATCGCCTGCTGAAATCGACATGTAAGACATATTTACCACCGAGGCAAATGCCTTCATGTGTTTGTAAGTGGCTATTTCTGAACACCCAAAAGGGAAGAAGAGAGAAGCCAAATTCAAATGGCATCATGTGTTTGTTATTTTGGAGCAAGGTTATGTGGAAGGAGAGCTTCCCTTATGCCTGGAACACTTTAAGGGGGAGAAATAAAGTATTTAAAGGTATTTTAATGATCATGAAAGGCACTGGCTTAATAGGGCAGGAAACTACGGTTCTCTTTTTAATCCCAGAAGGAAAATAACAAGGCTGGAGCTTAGCCTTCCCTGAAGAGTCATAAACTGGACTGCAAAGAGGCAGCCCCTTGAGATGCCCTCTCTGGGTCTCTGTGGCCCCTTAACTGTGGGTCTGCCTGCCTGGGTTTTCAATGTGCTTATTAATTAATGATCATAGCACTGTGCTTAGGTAGCAGCAACCTGCACAGAGTTCTGGGAGAAGCTATTGTTTTCTGGCATACTGGGTTAGGGACCTTCCTGAACAAGCTGGCCTATTTAGTCCCACATTTCCTGCTTCCCAGCCCTTTCTATCGCCAGGTCCCCCACTTACCTACTCTGTCTTCTCTCCTTTCCCTGCTTAAACATAGAAGTCCCCTGTGCTGGTCCCTACTTCCACACCATGAGCATCACATGACTCCTGTTATTTGCAGTAGTTATGTTTCCTAAGTCCCTGGGAATGCTGAATTAGTGAAGGGTCGACCACTGCTCCTAGGGGAAATACAGGGTTAGGTTCCTGTGAGCCTCTGGTCATAACATTTCATCAACGAATACATAATCCTATTATGTGTGTTTTGGTTCAAAGACACCTTAAAAGCAGCCAGCTGAGCATTCTGGGGTTATCAGTGATGCAGGGCTTCATGGAGGTGACACCTCAGGGTGTGCAGGCCCCAGGCTCTCTCCCCTCCACTTTCACCTGAACTGCCACAAGCTCAGATGCTTTCCTGCCTGGAACCTTGGGTGTTACAGATTTTACTTCCTCTGAATACATTTCCTCACACCCCATATCTGTGTCACAGACCATTGATAATCAGACCCTCAGCTCTGGTCTTTGCCTTTGCTCGAGGTGTTCACTGCCACTCTGCCTTCTGTCCCTAAGCCTACTATAGCAGACCCTGTCCGTCATATTGTCCCAAGCACTTCCTGTTGACATCTCCCACTGCAGGATGGAATTATTTTTTTAAAAGTGCTAAGAGTGTATTTTTCATCTCTTGAATTCCTTTCATCTCCAGAATCACTTGCCTCTCCTCATTAAACAGAAACATGCCTTGGAACTGTGGTGGGGCCCTCAAGCCAACATGTTAAGGACACGTGTTGCAGATATCATGTGGACATCATCAACAGGCAGTGAGCCTGGTTAGCATCAGCTTTTGTTCCTGACAGCATCCCCAGTGGCCATTCCATGGAAGGCGTTATGAGAGGGAGGAAGAGAGTCCAAATAGTACAATTCCAAATGAGATGACCTAATTGTGGAAGGCTATCACGGGCTTATAGAAGACTGGGCATCTCAAAAAAACCAGGCCTTGACATATAATCAGGAGAACATTTGGCAGATGACAGGAAGGCTATAAATATAATTGTGTTTTAACAGCCATCACCTTTCATGGTGGGATTTGTCTCCAGATTCTTAAAAATGACCACACCAGTCACTGGTGGCTTCTCTGGGAGAAATCACAGTGCCTGTCCAAGTAAGTTCCTCCACTCTGATTTCTTGAGTTTAATCCTACTTGTAGTTTTAGTTGCTTTATCTCCAGCAGGCTTTTGTCTTTATTTCCATTCCTCATCTTACTTTTTAGTACCTCCCCCTCCATTCCACCATATCCTCCTCCCTTGTTCCTCAAACACACAGGGACATGTCCATGTTTTGGATTAGAACCCAAAGCTGATTATCCTCCAAATGTGTGAGAAATCAGTTGTCACTAATGACCTTAGGTAGTGCTTTCTTTGGGGCCACATTTGTGAATGCTCATAGCTTGTTCTTTTTTTTTTTTTAAGATTTTATTTATTCATTTGAGAGAGAGACAGACGGAGAGAGAGAGAGCATGAGCAGGGGAGAGTGGCAGAGGCAAAGGGAGAAGCAGACTCCCTGCTGAGCTGGGAGCCCGATGCGGGGCTAGGTGGCTTAACCATCTGAGCCACCCAGGCACCCCTCGTGGCTTGTTCTTTAGCTTGAGAGGAAATACTGGGAAAGTTTTGCTGTAGCTTAGGAAGAAACACTCTATGTAAGAATGGCACCGTTTTCACAGGGAAGTCTGAAGAATGTCCTCATCATTACCCGCAGAGAGTGAATTTGGAGGGCAGAACTTATATATGTCATTGGACACAGAGAGAAATGGAAGTGTAGGAACATTCAGTGACTTCTCAGACTCACAGAGTGGCAGAATAGGGGCGAGGATCTAAGACTCGTGTCTCAAAACCAGGCCTGACCCAACACAGCTTAGCCTGCATGTGTCCCTCTGCCATTGACCAGCTTCCTGCCTGGATGGATCTGCCTTTGCTCTTTGCCAATCCCAGATGAGCTAACCCTGCCCTGCCCAGAGACCCTCACATGTTCCCTCTTTACATGGGGCATAGGCCTCATCATTCCATGACCAGGAATGCCCCTCTTCCCAGTGCCAAGGTACCCAGATAGATGAAGAAATCAAATTATGGCCTAGTAAATGGAGTCTTAGCATGTGCCGTGCCTTGTGGGAAATTGGCTTGTGGAGGAGCTAATGCAGTTGGATTAGAGAGTGTGCATCTTTTTAAGGTATGTTACTATAAATACAGTTTCATGCTGCCGGAAACCTTTTCTCTGACAAAGTGCTTGCCTCATCTCATTTCTGCACCCTCCTCCCCCCCTGCCCCCGGTTCCATCCCCAGCCTCTGTTTTCTTAATTTTACACTGAAGGATCAACATGCCCAGGATACATCCATCTCCCCTTGCGTCTCTCTTTGTCTCATCTTCTCAAAGGCAATGAGGTCTCCTTCCTGCAGGGGCGGTAGAAAGGGAAGGAAGTACACACACTGATTTATCTCAGCCTGTCAGTTGTTTCGAGGACGTCAGCGATGGAGGGTGCCTGCTCCTCCTCAGTCATCGCGGGCTCTGAGGCAGAGCTCCACCTTTCATTAAAAGTGCGCACAGCACCCCTTGAGAGTGACCACCGTGCTCGTTCATTGTCTACTTCCCAGTGCAGCACCAGCATGGGGTCTGGAGCCCCTGCTTCCAGGCCGCCTCCTATCAGAGCTGAGCAGAGAGGCAGCTGAAAGCAAAATCCTTCTCTTCTGGAAGGGTACTTGATGGTATTGGTGCCATCCTGGAGAGTTTCATTTTGGGTATAAATGAGAAGCAAGCATTGCAAGTGACAGTTATAGCAAATCAGAGTACAGTGGACGGTTCCAACCTTTATTCACATTATGTGTCATAATAAACGTCTTTTGAAGAAAGACGGCATGTGCAGAGTCAGAGAGAATAGCCCAGACTGCAGCTCTGTAGAGGAGGAGGAGGAATCACCACTGTCAGAGCAGAGTGTGGCCAGAGGATGAGATCACAGCTCCAGCTGGAGCCCCCCAGTCTCCTCCCTCTGTCCTCTAAGAAACATGACACAGAGCATGACACCGCATCCATTATTTAT
The DNA here is from genome assembly GCF_054177405.1 of Leptonychotes weddellii. Taxonomy (NCBI): domain Eukaryota; kingdom Metazoa; phylum Chordata; class Mammalia; order Carnivora; family Phocidae; genus Leptonychotes; species Leptonychotes weddellii. The sequence continues at coordinate 67,542,556 of NC_138378.1, read as the reverse complement.
AATGTCAGAATTAGGGAAGATGGAGTTTCATACTGATTGCAACTTTGGAACAGAGATGGATGGGGAAGATATTGCTGAGCCTTGATGTGGTAGTTAGCACCTCTAGGGTGAGAAGCTCTAGGCTTCCACAGGTGATGGCCTGCAGTCTCCTAGGGGCCAGCAGGAAAGCTGGTCACATGCCCCACATGCCATCTTTAGTTTTGAGGAAGCCGAACATGGGTGGTTCCATGACATACCTCATGTTCTCAGCTAAGTGACCTGCAAAGCCTGATTTCTGAATATCAGTGGACTCAGAAGAAAAAGCTAGGCTTCCCAAGAGTAGATGGATGCCATACCAACACATGCCTGCTCATCATCTCCAAAGATTCTGTCTTCTGATTCCACTTACGCAGTAGTACCTGTGGCCATATATATCTGTATTTGTCTTCTGGGTTTGCTGAGCTCAAAAGAATTTGGTGACTGGAGAGCTCTCTCAACATCAGAGACCAAAATGGTATAACATGGCATAGTCATAGTGATGTGGGGTTCGATTGTATCTCCAAGACAGACAAATGGAGAAGGGAAGATAATTTACGTGGATCCAGAGGAAGTACACCCTTAGAAATGAGTTACAATAGCAGTGACTATATACTGGGCAATTATCGATCATATCAAAAGGCCCAGAGATGTTAGGTAGCAGCAGGTCCAGAGCTAGATTCTGTGCCTGCTCGGGAGGTCAGTACCTTGCCTTCAGCATTTGAACTGGTTGAGGAAGAAGTCAGCTCCTCCACCCAAAACATGGGCCCAAGAAGAAAGAACATCCCAGTAGCTTTCCAGGGAACATCTGCCCTTGAACTTGACTTCTGAGTTAAAATTGAGCACCCCGTTCTCTGCTCCATTGCGTCAGTTTTAGCCTTGGTGAGGTGAGTAGCATGGAACATGGAGGTGGAATTATCTCGAACAGGCAAGGCCAATCGCTGGGGGTGTGCAAACTTCACAAGAACTGGGCCAGATAGCGTGGCCCATATGGTCTCTGTTGCAGCTGCTCACCTCTCCCGTCATCAGAAGAAAACGGTGGGCTGGATTTTCTGACTCTTGATTTGTAATTATAAGGTTGAGATAATGCTTTCAAAATCAGTACCCTTTCACCACGGAACGGGGAACCTGGGGTTTTTCCAGGTGAATTTAAAGGGATGCGAAAGAAGGTGGGACTGTTAAAGAGCAGCGCTAGAAAGCTCTTAAAGCACTGCCATTGCTTGGTACGAAAGTATTCCCTCCTCTCACTCTGCTCATTGACCTTACCTACTCAGATAGACACTGCCATCAGTCCCTTATAAAGCCCGTGAGTGCAAACGCAGATGCACACACAGATACAGAAAGACTTGTGCAACACCACATCTGTGTTCTCAAACACCTCTGGGCGCACGTGAGCATATGCACCTGAAAACTCTCAGGAATTCATCTGATTCTGTGCCCACATTGGGTGTTTCATCCAACTCTCTAAAATCACAGCTATGCTTAGAAAGTCCTCAGGTACCCAAACTTTTCTTCTGGTCCCCTTTGTCACCGAGTTCTTGTTGCAAAGGAACCCAAATGGTGACACCAGTAGTAGCATCTTTCTGTATAAAAAGGTAAAAATTCCTTCCCATTCCCACTCTGTTTCTCTCTCACTCTTTCTCTCACCTGCAGGCTGTCTTGAGTTATGGCCAAGAAGCAGCAGCTTTTCCACTTCACCCTGTGTATCCGGGGCTGAGGTCCTGGCATGGAGAACCTTCCTTCTCTGGGCTCAGGAAATTGTTTTTCAGGCTCCAGCACAAGGTTTTCTACTTGTGCGGGCTGCTACACTGTGTCCCTTTTCAGAGGGTAGGGCTGGGGCAAGCTGCAGAGTCCAACATGCTCCTTCTGTTTCCAAACACATTTCACAGTTTACTTAGGGCAAGAAGCACCAGTAGCGGTGAAAGCCTGCCTGATCTCTCTTCTGGGTTCTACAGGTGAGGAGGAAACACAGTGGACTGGATTAAATTGTTTTTATTCCCGAATTCATTTAAGGATTTGCATCCAATCTCCTGGCCATCCCAGGAGTGCAGAATTTAAAAGTCTGCAAGGATGTGGTTTGGGCATGGTGATGTCCTTGAAGGATCAAGTGCCCTGGAATGGAGGGTGGGCCAGGATGGGGTGGAGATATGATTTCCTAGCAGAACTCTCCCTATCCCTTTGTTGGGGGGAGGGTAGGAAGAGCTGTCTTGGCCCAGGTGGACATAGTGGCAGAGTCCTGTGTGATTCCCAGGTGACTCTTAGGGATGCTGACCAAAGAGTGGCCTGAACCAGCAAGGTCCTGTGTTGAAGGCAAAGTCTTGTGAGCACAGAGGGGAGTGGTTTGGGATTCTCTGCTGGGTTGTGAAAGCTACCGTCCATCCTGGGTAAAGGATGGGGCTCAGTGAAACAGAGCAATTCTCTACTCCATGGCTCTCATCCTGATAATTTGCTATCTTTAACCTCCACTTCTTCCCTCAACATAAAGAATCCTTTTTAAAAAGGTACCTGCTATTGAAGAAAGCTCCCAAATTTAGTTACATAGCTACTCATTTAATATGCATTGCCCTCAGGTCAGGGTTTGCTAAACTGGGCCGGGCTTTACAAAGTCTCTGAAAGTCCTGCAACAGCATGCCAAATGGTAAGTGAATTTTTCTTTGAGTGTATATGAAATGGTGTGAGTGTGGGTGTGGTGACTCCACAGCTTCTGTCAAATTCTCAGGAGATCTGTGATGTCTGCAAGGTTAAAAACGATTTTCTGAGGCCGACGGAATCTTGTCCTAGTGGTTGAATTTCAGATGCCATGGTGGGTGGGTATAGAAAGAGCTCCTCACTTGCCCTGCATGGACACTGTCACCCTCTGACCTACAGGAAAGGCACGAATGGGTGACATGGTATCCAAGTCACCGAGGGATGTGGTGCTTGTAGCATGGAAGGGGCTGATCTAGCCCTCTAGGCCCTTGGGGTCTGTGATGGCAGGGCTAAAACTAAATATGCATTTCAGCTGGGTATGGACTAGCTGCACCATTTAGTAAGATTTAGAACCAGTGACAGCTTTAGCTCTAAGTACCTTGCGTGTATTAATTCATATAATCCTCAGAACACCTTACGAAGTAACTTGTGAGTTAATTCCACTTTATAGCTACAGGAACCGAGGCCCAGGGAGAGAGGTGATTTGCTCAAGTTCACTCCACTAGGGAAAAGCGTTCCCTTTCATGTGGTCGGCCAGGTTGTTGGCGTGGGAAGGGCTTTTTGCACAGGGCCTGGGCAGACTCTCCCAGGGAGGCCGGCTGTCTCCTCCGTCTCTGTGCTGTTGGGCTGGGCACACGTTCCTACACGCATAGCAGCCCAGTCTCACACGTGAGTGCGCCTTTCAAGAGCACACAGCTCCTCTTTTCCTGACCTTCCCACCCATGGCTGCATCCCCAGTGGCGTGGCCCACCAGGTCTCTGGCCCACGTAATATGGCAAGAACACACTTTGTGCTGCCTGCCAGAGTCCCTGTTGGACCTGCTGATTCCTGTTTGGAATGCCAGGCCGAAGCTGGGACCTGGCTCGCCCTGCTCACTGCTTCTGCTCCTGCTCAGCCAGAGGCAGGGCAGGCATTTCGCCCCTTCATATGACCGTAGCATGAGAGGACATTTTTCTGATAACTGTCTAATGGGTATTAGATTTCTTTCTTCTTTCAGAACCCATATGGAGGCATTCATAAGTGGGAGTTCGGGAGAAGACAATGGGCCATGTATCTCAGGGGCAGTATGGGTGTGGTGGGGAGAGCAGATTGTGATGTTGGCAAGTTGCTTTACCTCCCTGAGGCTCGATTTTCATCTCTTTAAAAGGAAAAGTAATAATAATAATGATAGATACTCTATAGATTGTTGGGGAGATTAAATGAGATCATGCAGGTGAAAAATGACTGGCATATGCATGCTTGGCACACAATTCCTGAGATGTTGTCGGCACTTAGTCCAAGATTGCTGTTAATGATTGAGGTGCAGAGAATGAGAGGTCACTGGAGGCCAGAGAGTTAATGGTGGGATTTGTAGGTTTTGATATTCATAGAGGGAGAGGAAAGGCTTACAGCACAGAGAAGAGCCAGAGGCAAAGGCAAAGAGGCAGGGGGAGGGGTGTGGGGGGCAGGGAGGTTGCCACAGTGCCTGGGCTCATCAGGGCACCAGGGCCAGGTGAGATGGAAAGAACAGATGGAGCTGTGTCATTGGTGATGCAGTCTGGGTCTTTATTAGGTAAATAATTGGGAATAATTCAAAAAATTTTTGAACAGAATGGAAATGTGGCAAAATGTTATTAAATGGTATTTGAGAAAGATAAACAGGACAAGAGTATACAGAAAAAAATGGGTGGCAGAGACTGTCATGAAGACACCAAAGCCAGTTTGCTTTTCCTGGCTCCGTATACGATTACACTACATTTCCCAGTTTCTGTTCTGGCAAGGTGAGGCCATGTGACTGAGTCCTAGCCTGATAAATGTCAGTGGAAGAGATTTGCATCACTTCCAGGCCTGGCCCATCAACTGTGATCCTACGCATTCCCTTCCCCATCTGCTAGTCAGAAGCAGAAGATCTGACAGAAAACTTCAAAATTCTGAGGCCACAAGTTGTAAGGAGCCTGGGTCACTGAATGACCACGTGGATCAGAACCTCCCCCCCCACACTCCCTTTCTTGCTCATTGGGCTTTATACCAGTAAGAAATAAACATCTGCGTGTTAAGTTACTGAGAGTTTGAGATTGTTTGTCACAGCAGGTAACCTACCCTAGTGCAGGTTGGAACAGAGAGAGACCAAAAGGAGAATCAGGAGGCTGGTGATTCAGAAATGAAACCAAAAGCTCTGACTAATTTGGTAGAGGTTGAAGTGAGAATAAGGGAAAGATATTCCCTTGGGCAGATTCACATGACTAACTGACTAATTAGATTGGGGGGGGGCTGTGTGTGTGTGTGTGTGTGTGTGTGTGTATGGGGGTAGTTGAAGGACAGAAATGAGTAAAAAAATGCCTGTGATTTTCTAGTCTAGTGATTAAGAAAATGGTAATACCATTGACATAAATTAAGATACCAGAAGATGAGATAGGTCTAGGAAAAATAATGATGAGATCTATTCAATTTGTGGTGGATTTGAGGTGATGGTACAAAAAGAAAGCTGTAGACAAGAGCTTCTTAACCTTGGGACTGTTCATATTTTGGTCCCAATAGTTCTTTGTTGTGAGGGGATATTCTGTGGTTTGGCGGATGTTTAGTAGCAGCCTTTTTCTCTACCGTCACTAGATGGTCCCCTCCATCCCCTGCCAGTTAGGACAACCCACAGTGTCACCATATCATAATGTCTTCAGAAATTGCCACACGCCCCCAGTTGAGAACCACTGATTCAGAGGGAATTAGAGATGTGGGTGAGTTTGAATGGCCGGGGTCCTGTGAAGGACCGTATATAATCAGGGCGCTTTTAGTTCTGCAAGCTCAGATTTCTGCTGATTACCAGAAGTTAGCAGCTCCATTCAGGCCCCATTGGAAGGTGTCTGTCCCATTTTGATGAACCCTCCTGTGTTCTATACTCTGAGCTTTGGAGAAGACGAAGGGTATGGAGATCTGGGGGATACATGACTGGGCACAGGGAACCAGGAGAGCCATGGTGGGGACCAAACATGGCTTCCCTTTCAACATCCCAAGGCAGGGGCAGGGTGGCCTCTCTCAAACCCAAGAGCGGCCCAGGATCTCTGAGGCACATGTGTTTACTTCAGCGTATTATCAGCTGAGCCTGTGACAAAGCTTTCCAAATGGCATGAGCAAATCTCTTGGACAGCAACTGGTAGCGTGGTTTGGGAGGATTCCCTTTTCATTTCCTAGGTTTTATGATTTTTTTTCTTCCACTTTTCAAAGAGCATTTTTACAAGCTAGTATTCTATATTGCTCTGCCTGTACTCTGAGAAAAGATAAATATTTTCAGTGTGTTTTCTGAGGCATAAGCTCCCATTGAGAAAATGTATCCCTTATGGACATAGCTATTTTGACCTCATTAGCTGGGTACATCAGAGGGAATTTGACAAACAGGCCCCTGTATGCCCCAGAAGCCTCTGCTAGTTTCCAGGGGAGCTGGGGTGTTGGTACCACTGGGGGTACACCTTTGTGTTTCCCAGAGGGCAGCAGCAGGAAGCAAGGGGAGCCTCGTGAACAGGTTCATCAATGAAAGAGGCCCGGAAGAGTGACCCTGCTTCTGGTTCCCAACTCCAGGGTCCCATTTAGTGGGAGTGGTGAGAAGAGCCTGGAGAGCTGGCTCAGAATTCTACAGAGGCTCCAAGACCACCCCAGGGAAGCTCACACGGAATGCAAAACCTCCAACAGGTAACTGGAGCTGCTTTCTTCCTGAAAGGCATTCTGAAGGTTTCACTGGATGGAGCGTGACCAACTTGTCCTAGTTTAACTGAAACATGCCCCGTTTCCTCCCTGCAAGTCCTGCATCTTGGGAAACTCCCCAGTCCCTAGCCGACTGGGGACACTTGGCCACCCTAGCAGTTGTTTGTGCCCTGAGGAAGGAGGGCAAAGCCTACTGCTTCCCATCTCTTTAACTGTCCCCCCAAATGTTAGATGTCCAGCCCTTTGGGTCTTTTGGTAACCCTGCATTATATTTTGGTTCTAGAATTCCAGTTTCAGACTTGCTAACCGGGTGACTTCAGGTACATCACATAAGCTTTCTGAACCTAAAATTCCTCATCTGTGATTTTGGGTGATTGTACCTACCTCCACAGTTGTACAGACCCAATTAGATTAGTATATGTAAAACACTTGGCACATAAAAGCTGTCCAAGTGTAGGTAATAAACAATTGTTATTACTACTATAATTAATATCTAGCTCCTGGGATCTTTTACTGATAGGCGATAGCTCTGGAGAAGGGTGATCTGTAAGCCACCATCAGCTAACAAGCCAGGTCAGTTTCAATCCCCATCTTTCTTGAATTACCAGCAGCTTTTGCACAGGTGATAATGCTGTCCTGACGGTGTCCTGAAAACGCTTTTTCTCCTTGAACTGCAAGTCTACTCGGTTTCTTCTTTCTTCTGTCTCCTTTAATTGGTCCTCCTCCAATTCCTAACCTCTACATGTTGAGAGCCCCCATGTTTTAGTCCTTGGAATTTCTTGTTTCTGTCCATCCTCATTTTATAGGTGATCTCAACCTGTCTCATGGCTTTAAATACCATCTTGACACTGAAACTTCTGAATGTACATCTTAATCCCCAACCTCTCCCCTTACGTGTAGTGTCATACACTCAAGGTATTCTCACCAGCAGATAATAAAAGCCCCCTTTGTTTCACATCTTTGGTAAAACTTATATTGTCAGACTTGTGTTTTGCTCTCCTCTGATGCAAGTAGAATGGTGCTGCATTATTTACTCCTTGTCCATCGTTTGTCACCTACCCCTGCTTCTGGTCCTTGAAGGCATTCTCACTCTCAAGCCTCCTTGCTATGACACTATGTTATGGATTGATGTGTTCAAGACTCCAGGATCCTTGGGGGCAATTTTGGAGTATTTCCTTGAAACACAAAGGATGGAGGCAAAAAGAACCCGGCTTCCTGTTGACGAGAAGCTGGGACTGGAACCGTTATGTGTACTCCAGTTCTGTCCAGGGACATTACCTGTCTGCATTTATTTATACCCCCCTTTTTTTTAATTTCTTTTTGAAATTTAAAGTGTGATGATAAAATCAGGTAACTGACTTTTAGATTAATACACAAGGATTTAGTCTAAATCGTGGGACACTGCTCCAAATTTTATCATCATCACCGTCCTCATCATTATCTTGCAGTTCTTTTGCAAATGCCTTTCTGAGTATCTTATGTTATTTATGGAACAAGGTGGGGATGTAAATAACAAAAAGATGCCTCTTTATACTTGTGACCTATTCTTTTGAATAACAGAAGTAGTAACTGTTGTTTCTTTGAAGGCAGATATGATATTTGGAAATAACTAAAAGTTGACACGTAATTATTAGTTTAATTTGCTGTGTGACCTTGGACAAATTACTTAACTTCCCTGAGCCATTTTTTACTGATTTGTAAAATAAAGGGGTCATGTTTTCTAATCATGAAAGGTCTTTCTGTTTGCTCTGTGGTCTAAAGGACCATTTGGTTATCTGACAGCTCAGAGATTTATACTGATCCCATCTTGTTATTTGGGTATTTCTTTGGTGGATGTACGTGTATATGCAGTCTGTGTACAGTGTTTTTGCGTGAATATGTGTGTATGGGGGCTGGAGCTTCCAGGCTTATGCAATCAAAGACTATGACTTTGAGATACCATTTTATCCAGTCTCTGTCTTTAGACCAAACCATACCTACAATGATCTAAATTGATGGACCAATCTACTTTGAAATTCACAACTCTTGGAGTTTTTTGTTTATATTTTTGTTTTTAAGAAATTCTTTTTCAAGATTAAACAAAAATCTCTCATGCAGTCATCTAGTCACGGTTACCCTTGTTCTTGTGGAGATAGATGCACCCCGTGTGAAATATGAAACTTGAAAATGAGAACTTCCATCCAAAGTGTACCTCCATAAGGAGAGGCCAACATGGTGGGGTGCCTGGGTGGCTCAGTTGTTAAGCGTCTGCCTTCGGCTCAGGTCATGATCCCAGGGTCCTGGGATCGAGCCCCACATTGGGCTCCCTGCTCAGCGGGAAGCCTGCTTCTCCCTCTCCCACTCCCCCTGCTTGTGCTCCCTCTCTCGCTGTGTCTCTCTCTGTCAAATAAATAAATAAAATCTTAAAAAAAAAAAAAAAAAGAAAAAGAGGCCAGCATGGGGCACCTGGGTGGCTTAGTTGGTTAAGTGTCTGCCTTCGGCTCAGGTCATGATCCTAGGGTCCTGGGATCAAGCCCCACATTGGGCTACTTGCTTAGTGGGGAGTCTGCTTCTCCCCCTCCTCTGCCCCCTCCTTCCAGCTCGTGCGATCTTTCTCACTGTCTCTCAAAATCTTAAAAAAAAAAAAAAAAAAAAAGAGGCCAACATGAAGGAATGATAGACATCTGATAAATATGAGCACACCAAAAACTTCCCTTGCAAAGAAAAAAGTCTATCCATCCATCCATCCACCCATCCATCTATCTTTCTATCTATCTATCATCTGTTTATGTATGCATCTATCTTAGCCTAAAGAACAAATAGGTAGCGTTCTCCTCTGGTGTGTCTGTCCCATTGTTAGGTTAGTGGTTTCTGTCTTCAGAGGCAAAGAGATGTCAGAGGCAGTCATCCATGCTAATACTAGACACACCACCAAACAAAAACTCACACAGAAGTGTGAATTTGAGGGCCATTTAACACTGTAAATTTCCCCCTTGTATAACAATTATGGAAACACGCCTGCTAATTGACAATGTAGTGCGGCAGTGTGTGAATGTGAGCAGTGTTCACTCGTCCTCATAATTCCTCTCTTTGTGGCTGGTGGTAAGCCTGTCCAGAGAATGTTGTGCCCAGCCCACTTATGCAGGAAGCTTTCTCCTAGCTGAGTATTGTCTAATATTACACGTATGTGTACTCCTACTTTTTGCACCAATATCTGGCTCATTTTACTAACAACTTCAGTTTTGGTCTACACATGCATTCTGCCTTATTTTTTGGTTTGGGGGTTGGTTGTTATTTTATTTTACTTCTCCCATGTAGTTATTCCCACCTTGGGTAGTTAAGGCATATTATTATACTCAAGAGAGGAGCCTGTGGCCTTAAATATTTGGTTCCCTAGCTGTATTGGGAGTAGACTACTTTTGTGTAAAAGTCACTTACTGGAGTCTGGGTATCTACAAAGGCAGATTAAAAAATAAAAACAAGAGCAAAACCATAAATTAATCCTGTGTGTACTCATCAGGATGCTAACCCCTCCTAAAGAACTGTATGCTTTCTCTCTGGGGAGTCCAAAGAGAGGTAAGGCTAAATAAAGGCTGCTCACTGCAGGCCGACCACCTGGGTGTAAATCTTGGCTCTGCCCTAATGACCAGATGTGCGACCTTGAGGAATGTACTCAAATCACTTTGAATATCACTTTTCTCATCTGTAAAGTGGGGATATGGCTAGAACTCTTGTGAGGACTCAATGATATAATCCTTGCAGAACACTTTGCAAGGTGTCTGGCATACAGTGAGCACTTATTATAAGAGATGTTAAGTTGTCTTGCAGGAGTCTGGAAAGTGAAAGGAGGACTGGGGTCAGCCAGGTGGCCCTGAAATCCCAGTTTAAAACAAATAGCAGACATGTTATCTCATTTGACCCTGATTCCCATCAACCCTGAGGTTGGACCTCAAGTCTGTGACACAGAAGGCTCCACCCCTCAATGCTGGCATGGTCACACCTGAGTCCCTTATATCCAAGAGCACCCACTCTGCCAGCGTCATTCAGTTGTTCTGAGTATATTATCAGTAACAAGCAGAAAAACATGTGTGAAAGTTTAAGTGCTATAAACACGCCAGTCATATTTTAATCTAGGCATTGGGTATTGCATCTTATTTCCTTTAAAATTATATCAGGGTACAAAATGTGGGCACAGAGATTATGTATGTGAACCCAGGGTGTGCACAGGTCTTTGAACTTGAGCTTGTGTCCATGCTGACAGGAAGAGAAGTAATGAAGATAGAGGTTGGCCATCGGAACCCAGATTCTCTAGATAGGTTCTCCGTACTGGCTCTGGGTTACTCCCAAGGCCATGACCTTATGAAGCAAATAGCACTTTTTTTTTTTTTAAGACTAATGTCCTACAGAAGAGAAAAATAAAGGAGGGCTCAGAAAGTGAGGGAGAAGAAAAGGAAGAGACATCATCATTGCTAGTGGTATTTTACACTGATCTTAGTTGCTATTAAATTAAAATTACACCTGGATGTGAACTGACAATTTCTCCCCCTGAAAGTGTTCTGGTATACATAACAAATACTGAATTTAGTAGATTGAGAAGTTCTTGAGGGCACCTCCTTCGCAGGCATGTTCTCATAGCCACGTGCTGGGGTGGGGAGGGTATGTATGAGTGCGTAGGCAGCTCGATCGCATTTGGTGTGGTTGTTTTCCTGTTTTCTTTTGTGCTTTTGTTTACCTGTTTTGTTTGTATAATCTCTCAAATCCAGCCACAGCCTGTTCTTTTTAACATCAATCTTGTTTCCCCAATTCTCTTTTTTTGCACAATGAAGTCTCAGCAGTATGGAGGGTGGGGTATGGCAGAAAAAACTATTAGATTTTAACATTTTATGGATTGTTGAGGCTCTAATGACATTAGCCACCTAACTGCAAGGTAAAAACCTTTGTGATGTCACAGAACAGGTTGCCGTGGGTTTGACAAATCTTTGTGAAGGAAACCAAGGAAAGGAGCTGAAATGCCCACAACACGTATCTCTCCCCCACCCCCTGAGATTCTGTCGCTACCCATGGACATTCCCTTCTTGCTTATCAGCCTCTGAAGGGCACGTTTAATAAAAAATATATATAAAGTCTTCCCAAATCAGAAAGGTCTCCAAGTCTCCAATTTAATTGGAACAGAAAATGCTAACTAATTGGCATCAAAATTTGATTTGTGGGAGAAACCTCCTTTTCGTTGGAAACACAACAGTGTGTCTGGGAACACAAGCCCAGTCCTTCAAAAATCATCCGTGAGCGCCGCCGAGGAATCAATTAAAGTTGATTTGGCATATCTGCTTTTGACAAATATAAAGAAATCTCTGATTAGGCAGAGAAGAAAAGCGGCTTTCCCTTTCTTGCTCTCTCTTCCTCTCTCTTTCCGGTGCCTCTTCTTCTCTTCTCCTCATTCCCCTTTAAAGGCAGTAGGTGTCAGAAGGGGGTGGGTAGTGATATGCAAAACACGGCCTCCATAACCAAAGTAGCCTGCAAAATTAGGTGTCAGCATGCAAAGCTTATTGATGTATGAATGCGGAAAATGAAAGGCGGCAGTAGACAGCCGGGGCTAAAGGTGAGACAGGCACAGCGAGAGCAGCTGTAGATCCACGTCAAGGTGTTGCTATATGAGCTCAGGTTTTTTCTGGAGGGCCACAGCCTAACAAGGTAAGCCTGGCCATGAAATGATGGAACAATACAATATAGGCACACACAGTGTGAATACCAAGTAAATTGACATGGTGTCCGCACCCTCCACCCCCCCGCCATCCACATACCCCTCCTCCTCCTGCACTGCCACCCCCCCTTCAAAGTATGCCTGTGTATTCATTAATAAATTCATATTCTTGAGTTTTCAATAAAAGAAGAAAATGCAGTGTAAACTGGAGTTACTTAGTGACACCCAGCTCATTGCTTTTTATTGTTGCTTGCAGCTACGAAGCCTTCACAGTGCACTAGTAGAATTTATTACTGTCTGTCTCTGTAGCAAGTTGGCGAAGTGCGCCTTTTGAAGAAAATTGACCCACACTTCATGAATATGATGAAAAATGCCAATAACACTACAAAGACGAAGCTCTTGACATTACTCTGCAAAGAGCTAAAAGACAGTAATGAAAGTATTGCAATTACAAATCATTACATCCTCTCCAGCCAATCGCCACCTTCCCTCCTCTTTTCGTTCTTTCTTTCTTTTCTTTTTTCTTTTTTTTTTTTGGCCACTCTCAGGCTCTGCGGCTGCCCCAGGTGCTGTTTTACACAGCATGATGGGAGATGGAGGGTGGATGAAAGCTCCAGCTGGCTTCTCAAAGAAGGGAAAAGGAAACAAGAGGAAAAGAATAGAAGGGTTTGAGGGAGTGCGATAAAATTGCCCCTCCTGTTACACTTGGAAAAAGAAGGTATACGTGAAAAGTTCTTCAAGCCAATGGTCAGAAGGTCATAGCTTTGTTGTGTAGTCTCCTCCAACTGGAAAGTGGGACTCAGTACACCCCACCTACTTGGCTAGCACTGTTCCCTCTTGGCAGGTTCCTTTTTAGTCTGGCTTTAGGGAGAGCACCTTTAGTCCTTAATCTTTTCTTACTTGTTAGAGCTCCAATTTAGACATTGGCAAATGAATGATCAAAAACATATATTAGTGTGTTTTCACTGTAAGAAGCTGGCCTATCTTCTTATCCTAAAGGTGCTGCTGAAAAAGTCAAAGCAAGAAGAGAGAACTAACTTTAGACTATAACTTTTGACTTGAGCATGTAAAGAGGATGGAGGCCCTTGTCCTAACTATTTAGACATCTTTCCAATATGGGTCTTCTGTTGCATATGCTTACACTATTGATTTTTAGAGTTTTGTGTTTTGTTTTTAATTTTGGGGGGGCTGTGCATGGAGGGTGTGTATGAATATACACATTTCTTGACTCCTATATGGCTTACCTAGAAAGACAGCAGAATCATCTTCTGCTTATGCTATGATACAGGGTCTTAAAATTTTTTGAAACTTTGTACAGAGTGTATGAAGTCAGAAATAGAAGCAGGGCAGAAGTTATGAGGAGAAAAAAAGAGCTGCTTCAGAGATCTGCCTTGGGTAGAGGAGAAATAGAACAAGGACAGATATTGTGACATAATTATTTGACTTTGAGGTGGTCGTCTGGCCTCCAGATACCCCCTCTCAGCTCTTCCTGAAAGGTTCATTTTGCTCTCTGATGCTGTTAGAAAGTGTACTAGTTGGAGATTCAATTTGGTTCCACAATACCCCATTAGAAATGCAAATTCCTCTGGGAAAGATAGATTATAAATCATTTACACATTAGTATGAACTAGCTACATTAGATTCACTTTCCTTCCAAAATCTAGCTAAATTTTTGATTGGCCATACAGCACAGAGTGTTTTGCATCATGAAACACTGAAGTAGGGAGGGGGTGGGGACTAAGTCTAGATTAATCTGGATGATATGGGGCTTAGGATACCCTGGAAGAATTGATTTTGAGGGAGAGCGGCAACAGATGGTGGAAGATCTATCTAGGAGAGGTGAAAGTGGGGCTAGAATAGCTTAGCCCATTTCAAAATGTTTGAGGCTAGCCCTTTGACCAGAAAATGGACAGAAGGCACATTTTTCGTCCTTTCTTTCGTTTGTCCTATAATAGATGTTCCCTTGCCTTTTTCCAGGACCCAGAATTTAGGTTAATTGAAATATTTCTGTGAATCAGCTTTTGTGGACTAGCCTGGGAGTCTGGGGACCAAAGTCATCAAAAAAAAAAAAAATCATTGTTTACATGTCAAAGTTCATTGTAGGATTCCCACACTGAATTCATTAATTGCAACTCACACTCCCAGCATGGAATGGGTACCGTGAGCAGTGGGGGCTGATTGGTTATAAGCACCTAATGCCTGCCAGATGCTCATGAGATTGACAAACAACCATGGCCATTTAATCCATTGTCCTTCTTTTAAGCAAGAATATGCTTACATACCAACAACACTGAACTTTTATAGCTATTAGTTTTCTTTTTAATAATTTCTTACATTTATTAGCTCATTTGCTTACCTGATGGTCTCATAGCTGAGAATATCCAGGTCCAACAGTCCCTGCCTGTGGACCAGATTGTCAGCTATGGACCTGTGGCAGGAATGACATTACCTGGCATGCACATTGTCACACTTCATCACCCTATCCATGGCATCATTACCAGTAGACTAGATAGTCCCCTTTTACTAAGCCTCAGAATCCTTCTCATGCTGTGTTCCAGGGAACACCTACTTGTTGATCAAAGTTGGCTTACCAGAGCGGATCTGTTTGTCATTCTTGGGCTTTACCAGGTCATTTAATGTCAATATCCCTAGCAAAATTGTCTCCCTAGAAATAGTGATTGGCCAGTGCATTTCCTAAAGGGGAAACCAAATCTCTGGGTGGTCAAGCCAATGACATAAGGTATTCATCTCTCATTCATTCATTCTTTCATTCCGTATAAATGCAGTGGGTTCCTATTACTTGCTTGGAACTCTTGGGGCATGTAGCTGCATCAGTGAAACTCTCTAAGGTTTGACCATGGAGCAGGATCTAGGGGCTAAGCTTTCTGATACACAGCCAGAAACTGGCCTACCAAAGAGCAGAGCCTTCTGGATGGAAGATAGCATTAGATGGAACCACCTTTCTTTGCAGGGCAGCAGGGCCGTGGGAGGAGCCTACAGAAGCAAGTACAAACGAACACTGGGGCTCCTGGCTAGAACCTGGACTGGTACTGAGAGGAAGCTTTATTTTACATTTTAAAGATGAGATTTGCAATCAGTTGCTAGAAAAGGACAGAAATGACTAGGAGAGTAGCAACCACTAAGCAACAGAGCTGAGATGCATATATAAATATGAATCTGACACAAACTGCATATCTACAAGTATCCATGTCGCTAAATTTGCCCTACCATCAGAAGATTTTGCATATGCTCTTCTACTTTTGGTGTGAGTCAAAACATGCCAGATCCTCTCTTTCTTACAACAAGAGTGGTAGATGAGGCTGGAAATGAAAGCTGAATGGGCTCCTTGAGGGAGAGGACTGTGTTTGTGTCACCAGGCCTAGCATGGTTGCTGGCACACAGTGGTTGAATCAACCTGTTCAGAAGGTCAAAGGCAATGGGAGTGCCCCGAAGGGTTGATTTTCAGGTGTAGTCCATTAGGCATTCTGTGGAAGTTTGATAAATGGAATTGAATTTGTTACTGATACTAGAGAACTTGCATGAAAGCACATGGACAGAGAAAGTACTACAGATCTAGATACTCAATAAATATTAGTAGATACTTATGAATATAGGGTTCCTGCCCCCCCCCGGCCCCCACTTTCTTTCATACTCCGTTGACATGGTGTGTGAGTTAGGCTGACATCAGGTTAGGCTGCTGTAACAAATAACTCATCAAATTTCTT
>NC_138378.1:67391066-67526676 GCF_054177405.1 Leptonychotes weddellii | reverse complement strand
GGTTGGGGTGGGAGGGATGCAGTGATAGACACTGGGGAGGGTATGTGCTATGGTGAGCTCTGTGAATTGTGCAAGACTGTTGAATCACAGATCTGTACCTCTGTAACAAATAATACATTATATGTTAAGAAAAAAAAAAAAAGAAGATAGCAGGAGGGGAAGAATGAAGAGGGGGAAATTGGAGGGGGAGATGAACCATGAGAGACGATGGACTCTGAAAAACAAACTGAGGGTTCTAGAGGGGAGGGGGGTGGGAGGATGGGTTAGCCTGGTGATGGGTATTAAAGAGGGCACGTTCTGCATGAAGCACTGGGTGTTATACACAAACAATGAATCATGGAACACTATATCAGAAACTAATGATGTAATGTATGGTGATTAACGTAACACTGAAAAAATAAAAAAAAAATTTCTTTCTGACATAAGAAGTCTATGTGGGCATTCCTGGTTGTCAGGAAGCTTTCCTTTGTCTTATGGCTTTGCCACCCCTTAGGGCCTTGGAATCTCCATAACCAGCCAGCAGACAGCAGAAGAAAGTGTTTGAGGGACACCAACTGAACTGCTTACATTCCTTTAGTAACAACCCCTTCACTCAGTGTAAGGCGGGCTGGGAATTATGGCCCCTGGCTGGGCACCAGCTTCCCAGAGAACACTGTGCTGTGGAAGTGGAACAGGGATTTGGGGTAGGCAGTTAGCCATCTTGCATACATATGTAGGCGGGCCGCAAACAGAGGGCAGTAGTGGCAGCTGCAAGTATAATGTGCCTCAGTCAGTCAGACCTTCCCTACCCACTGCCACAGATAAAATCTCACCATTAGTCATCCCTTGGCTTATTCTTCTTACAGTTCCTCACTCAAAATACACAAATGTGAAGAAGCAGTAACACAGTTAGGTAGTTGACATTAAGGAAGGTAGTCAGAGAATGCTGACTTTTTGGCTGTATCATGGAAGAAAATAAATAGTAAGGGGGCTGTCTTTAGAATCTGTCCAGAGTCATTCTTCATGTCCAGGCCACCTGCAGAATGTGAGCCAAAAGAATAGAGTGTTCTCAGGAAGCTGTTGGACAGTTCATGAGAAGACAGCACCCCCGCCCCCCCCCCTCCGCCCCGGCTTCTGCCTATTAGGCAGGTGCCACTGATAAGACAGTAGGGAACTCTTGGAGGGAAACCCAGGTCCGTGCCCATCTGTCTCGGTGTAGCTGCAGTTAGCGAGTCCTCAGAGATGCTTCTGAAGGTCTTTTTAATCTGGAGGCAGCCATGTTTTCCTGTTTGCCTGCATCATTTGTCCCAGTGCCATCTTCCTCCTATTCTGGGTATTTAGGAGACAGGAAAACTCTGATGTGAGAGGTGTAGTCAATGGGCTCTGATCTGAGAGACTTCTACATGTGGCAGAAACAATCACATTGAAGGAAAAGGCCATCAACAAGGGTGTCAGAAAGCCTGGGACTCATTTTGGCCTAAAAACAATCATCTCTACCCTTCTTCATACTCTGCTTTTTGCCAGGTTAATCTGTGTTAAAATTATCATTCGAAAGGTATGGAGATAGCCCAACTCCAACTTTGGTGTGTCTTCATGGCTTCATCGGGCTTACATACTTCTTGAATTTGGAATCACTGTAAATATTTAAAGGCCAGAAATCTTTTTATGAGTAGGCAACATAGACTACCTTGCTTCTTAAGGGTGGGGGCAGACGTAGAGCTCAGATGGGGGCCTGTTTCATTGTGGTACAGATACCACACTTCTTGGTGGAAATAAACACCCAGATTATTGAAAGAATGTAGAGATTTGTTGGCAGTTCTGGGTCAAGGTAAGTCAGTAGTTATATATTTTTTCTATTCGGAATTACACTAGGGAGAGGAGGCTGGCCTCAGGTGCTCAGGCAACTGGCTATAGCTCCTTGTCACTTGGCCACAGAAATTTGAATGGGTTTGTATACATGGCTTATGATATTTCAGACCATTAGTTGCTTTGTAAGTAATGTAGCTTCCCCCTCAAGTTTTGCGTTTGCTCTAAACCAGATGACCATGATGCCTTGGCTAATGCCTTTTAATATCTAAGCCTTGTATATCTAGTGCTTGGTTAATAACAGGGAAAAAGCTCCGGTGACTCACCTTGACCTCTAGAGAGAAAAAACATCCTTTTAATAATCTGGGAGTTTATTTGGATCGAAGGCATACTGCATGTTACACAATCTTCTTGTAGACCCGCACGGGTCACAAAGAGGCACCCTTGTTTTTTATGAAGTCAGCAAAGACGTATAGGGGCCAGGCTCACCGCTTCTCTGAGAGCCTTCAAATTCATCTTTAATATGTAACCTACTAGCAGAGCAGAAATCCTCACTAAGTTTAACGGGCTTTTCTCTGACAACTTTCCTAAGTATATAACCTTTGTTACAATTAAAGGTACATTTTCTAAATGTCCTTAAAAAGGAGTGCATACCCATATTTTAGGAGTCAAACCACGATCTCGCATGTCTTTTTACTTTAAAGTTTCTCTGTGCTACTGAACTAGGAACTACTTGAGGGTAGAGACAAGTACATTGATCAGTGTTCTAAATAAGACAATGGCTGAATACATCAGTCAGATTTGGTAAATTAATGAAGGGATGGAGGCTTATGGGACACCTCTACTGGTAGTTCTCAACCAGGGATCATTCGTCCCCAGGGGATAATTGGCAACGTCTGGAGATACTTTGGGTTGTTACAGCTTGGGGGATGTGTATGTATGTGTGGGGGGGTGCTACTGGCATCTGGTGGGTAGAGGTCTGGGGTGCTGCTAACAGCCCCCACAACAGAGTCATCTGGCTCAAAACATCGGTAGTGCTGAGATTGAGAAACTGCCATATGCATCTCATAATGGCACATGCATTCAAAATGTCTAGAAGATGACCACTGGTCTTTGGAAGATTCATTCAGCAAATATTTATAGAACATTTTTCATGTTGAAATTCAACCAAGGTATCCACTCAGAAAGCCCTTTGAAATTTTCTCTTTCCCTCTCCCATCTCCTTTTTTTTTTTTTTTTTTTGGCTCCCCCACCCCCTTCCCTTACCCTTACCATCTTCTGTCCTTACCCACCATCTATCCTTACCATCCATGGAAAAAATGAAAGAATACTGCATTGAAGGAGGGACTGTCTGGAGTCAAGAGCATGGCTGTTTCTAGTTACTAATTGTAGCCATGTCTTTTCCAGACCATTCTTTCTGAAGATAAATATATTTATGCTGCCCTCGCACAGCTTGGGAAGCCCTTTGGAGATGGGTATTGAAGGTAAAGAAACACATTCACAGGATGTTTACTCTAATGATGCTCTCAAAAGCATTTGGGATGTTTAAACATATGCTTCCAGCATCTCTTTCTATCTTCACATTGCTGCTAAATTGTGGAAAGCTGTAAATAGAAATAATGGACTCGGTTTATTTTTAATTAGAAGGCTGCTGCTTATAGCCGAAATCGTGACACTACCAAACATGTCTTTCTCTCATTTGGAAAGAAAGAATGGAGTGATCCTAGGGTTTTGAACTTGAGCCAGGTTCCGAGTGTCTTGGTCTCTGAATCCTTGCAAATCCAATGCCATTCAGTGGCATGTGGCCATAGAATGATTCTCTTTTCTACTTAATAATGTCTTTAGATGTACCAAGTAATGCTATATTATTTCTACAGTTAGAAATAATAAACACTTTGGGGAGCTGTTTTGTTTTTCCTTTTTTATCATGTTCAGTTGTTAACATTTATCTCTCAATTCAAGAAAGCTTGTAGAATCATAGTTAATTATTTTTTTCTGGGGAGGTCCTATTAATTTTTTAGGCATGTGGATGCAGTAATGTCATGAGGATCACTATCTCCCAAATATACTTTATTCTGGGCATATAATATTTATCCATAGACAACATTTCTGAGGTTATTTCCCCCCCAGCCATAGGATGACATGGATAGACAGAGCTAGCCTGGTATTCCGTTTTTTAGGATCCCCTGGATTGTTGGGAATCTTCACTGTTGTTTCAGTCTTCTGCACAAAAGTGGAGAAAATTCCCATGTAAACACTGCCCAACTTGGAATTCTCTGGGAATGGGACCGAGAGCAACCACACAAAGATCCAGCTCTAGGCCCATATGTTTCCCAAATTGCTGTGACTTATGATATACTACCTGCTTTGAAAGAGATATTTCTCTCTTCTTTCCTGTTATTTGAATTTTTTTCCCTAAGGGTTAACATTTCCTATTCTACAATGGGATGCCAACCTTAAGTATAATGATTTATGGAGAGAAAACTTTACTGTTTTGCGTTCATACCATAGTGAAAAGGTCTAAGAGGAGACTTTGATAGAACATAAGAATCATCATATTCAGTGGTGCCTAATTAGGTTTCAGAGGGTATTATGGGAGGAAAATGGGTTTGGAGAAAAGGAAATATGATGAGATAATTTAAAACTGTGCTGTCCAGTGTGATAGCTGTTCACACATGTGGCTATTGAGCCCTTGAAATAGGAGTAGTCTGAACTGAGACACAATGAAAGTATAAAATACACATTGGATTTCAAACACTTAGTATGAAAAAATGTGAAATAACCTAATTCATAACATTTTTCTATTGATTACATATTGAAATAATCATATTTTAGATATATTGGATTAAATAAAATATATTATTAAAATTAATTTTACCTATTTCTTTTTAAATTTTTTTTTTAAAGATTTTATTTATTTATTTGAGAGAGAGAGAATGAGAGACAGAGAGCAGGAGAGGGAAGAGGGTCAGAGGGAGGAGAAGCAGACTCCCCGCCGAGCAGGGAGCCCGATGCGGGACTCGATCCCGGGATTCCAGGATCATGACCTGAGCCGAAGGCAGACGCCCAACCATCTGAGCCACCCAGGCGCCCCCCTATTTCTTTTTACTTTTATTATGTGGCTCCCAGAAAACTTAAATTTAGTATGTGGCCCACATTTGTGACTTGCATTATATTTCTGTTGGACAGAATGCTTTCTGTGAATGGCCTTGCCTTCCAGAGCACATTCCCATGACCTGAAGGTAAAAGTTTAAAATTTGCCATAATTTGGCTTAACCCAAACTATACTGTAGTTTCAGGTTCTCTGAGCAGTAAATTCCAATGTCACATAAAAGCCCCAGAGTAGGGGTTCAG
Source organism: Leptonychotes weddellii (assembly GCF_054177405.1). Classification (NCBI taxonomy): domain Eukaryota; kingdom Metazoa; phylum Chordata; class Mammalia; order Carnivora; family Phocidae; genus Leptonychotes; species Leptonychotes weddellii. The sequence goes on along the minus strand of NC_138378.1, from coordinate 67,521,537 downwards.
CCGCTGGGGTAACTGAGCCTTTAAGTCAGTGGATACCATTATGTCTTTGAAGACTCTAAAATTAAATGCAAAGGTGTGTGTGTGTGTGTGTGTGTGTGTGTGTGAATCCCACTGAGGAGAAGCTTCTTGACTTTCTTCAGACTCTCCAAAGGATCCTTGACCAACGCTTGCTTTGTATAACTCCAGTGGACTCTGTTCCTGTAGAAATAAGTGGTGGCTGGTGTTCCCCCTGAGGCTGGGCATGGTGGTGATATTGCCTTGATCCCAAACTGTTTAAAAGTGGTTCTGTCACTCTTTTGTTCTTTAGCCTTTGGTAGCTTACTATTGCGTTCAGAATAAAGATCACATTCCCTAGGATGGCATTGAAAGCCGATTATATGTCCATGTGTGTTCCAACCACAAAAATCTGCTTAATTTCTGGTTGCATGTCCCTGTGTGTTCCAACCACAAAATCTGCTTAATTTCTCAGAGTCTGACCTCCATTTAAAAGCCATGTGTCTTTGCAGATGCTGTTCCCCCTCTTGGAATTCCTTCCTCACCAAACCTTCGTTCATCTAAATTCTACTCAACATTAAACTAGGTTAGAGGACAGGATGGGGAGAACGTATTCGTTTATTTCTTATAGGATTAATATGCAAACATGCAAAGACTTCCATAAACCTGTAATAAAAAGAAAGTACAAGAAATATAGGCAAAAGATAATAAGAAATTCAAGGAATAGCAAGCTATGGCCAGTAAATATGAAAAGATGCTTCATTAGTAAGAACAGTTCATTTAAATTTTGATGTTCTAGGTACCACTTAAAATCTTCTGTATAGTTAATCATTTCATCTCAATACTCATTACTACTAATACTTTGGTAAATGCAAGTAAAAACAATAACAGATGGCACTGTTGGTGATGGCAAGAGAAATGGGCATTGTAATATAGAATTGATGGGCCTGTAAATTGTTTTTGAAAGCTAGCTTGGTTAGTATCTCGTCAAAATTTTAAATGCACATACCCTGTGACCTGGAAATCACATTTCTAGGGATCTGTCCTACACAAATATTATAGGAAGAATGCATAAAAGTGTAGGTACAAGGTTTCTTAGTGATAATCTGGATCAGTTAAATAAATTCTGGAATAAGCCTGTAATACAGTCATTGAAAAAGAATCAAATTGACCAATATGGACTAACTTGTGAAAAGATGAATAAGCTTTATTAATTGGAAAGCATACACAGTATACTATATATAGTTTGATTTTACTTTTTAAAACAAAATTTGTGCATGTATATGTAGTATTACTACTACTATATTTATCGAGAACTAAGTACCAGGTACTTTTTAGATTCATTTTCTTTTTTAAATTTCAAAAGAGACCTAGAATATGTACTTTTATTGACTGTAGTTTACGTATTGGAAAAATAATGCAGAGAGAAGCTAAGTAAGTAGCCTAAGGTTACACAGCTAGCTGGTGGTTGAGCAGAGACTTGAAACCAGCCAATTAGATTTCAGAGCTAGGTGTCTTAGCCTCTGTGCATGTGTTGGGGGATGGGGTAGAATGGCATATTTATATAAGAATAAATTAAAAGTCTCAAAACATATGCCCCACACTGTTAAGCCTTTGGAAGCTGAAATTGGAAGCTGGGAGGAAGGGACTTAAAAGTTTTTATTTTATACACTTCAGTAGAAGGACTGAAGGGTCAGGTTAAGGGTAATTTTTATATTTTGTGCTTTACTATATTTTCAAATATTGTTCACTTTCTATGTATTCAAACATAGTCTCTATTGAATATTGAACATGTGATGCTTTTATAATAGGGAGCATAGCTGCTAAGTGCTGTTTTGAACTTTTGGGATTCTGCTCAGTCTTTGTGAAGCCTTTCCCAGTCTTCACACTTAGAATCAACAGTGCTTTGGTCTGTACCGCCTTCGAAATCATTGTGCCTTATGTTGTATTGGTCCTGATGATGCCTTTCTTCTGTCCTGGACAGGAAGCTCAGTGAAGGCAGGGATGGCAAATAGTAGGCATTCAGCTGGTGTTTGGATGGATAGATGGGCGGACATATAGATGGCTAGATGGAAAGAGCAAAAGGCATGAATGTCATTGAGGGATTTTCACCTCAAGTTGCAGCTTCATTGCTGTTATGATCATAATATGCAGACAGGTAGGACTGCTGGCACCTCTCTAAATCACTGTGTGTTGTGTCTAGCTTGATGCCATGAGGAAGTAGGGCCAACAACGACAAGTGCTGTTTAGTGTGATTTTCTTGGCACAGCTTTGAGCTTAATAATAGGAAGAAATGTGGCAGATAAATTCTTTAAAAATTTATTAGCCTTGGGTGGAGATGATGAGAAATAGCCTAATCATAGCAGAAAAAATAAAATTTAGGAGCAGCCTTAAAATGTCACCTCTTCTACTTTGGCCTCCTATAAAGATAAAACAGTCCTCAATAAAATGAGGGGACGTGTTGAAAGCTTTTAGTACAGTACCTGGCACTTAGTAGGTATTCAGAAAAGGTATCTGTGTACATACATGTTAATGGGATATAACTCCCATCAATGTGTACAGTAATCCTGGATAGGAAACAAACAGAAAACATAGGAATCATAGGAATCACTTATTATTTTATATGATTTAAAAATTTACTCAAGAAAACAGCTATCATCTATAAAAACAAACAAAAGAAATGGAACTCACTTGATTATTGATCTGCTCATATATTTTTTCTCTGTCTCTACTCTGAGAGATAGGGGATTGATTAGTGAACTAGGGAAGCAATCATACTTCCAGATTATCAGTTTGATGCCACTGTAAACTTGGAGTGATTATTTCCTTAAAAATGACTGTGCTGAGTTGAAAGTACAAGCTGTGTCTATAGCCCTCAGCAACAGACTTGACTGGTGTGAGCCACAGGCACAATTGGCCTCCTATGTCTGCTGAGCCTCTCTTAACCCCTTGAATGCCCAGCTGATTTTTAGGAGATGTACGTAAGGATGATCCTTGCTGGGCTCTTCATTGCATGTATGCTTTCTGTTGAATCACTCAGTTAATTATCAGTGTCCTGCCCTGAAGAGCATGGCCCCTGGCAGATTACAGGGTGTGGCCCTTCAGGGGTTTTATTTCAAATTATTTTACAGAGGGCAAGTCAATCCATGGACTCTCTTCCTCAATATTTCATCAGGCAGCAGGAGCTTCAGGGTCATAGGATCCCACTCTTCACTAGAGAGTTACTGACTCTTTGTGGCCTCCCGTGCCTGCAGGTCAAGAATAAGCAGGGTACCCCCATCCCTGCTCCAGCCGGGGCCAGGATCTTTTGAGTGGGCTAACTGCTCAAACCCAGGAACAGGAAACCTGTTTGTAGCATGTGTTTTGGTATAAGTCATTTGTAGAGAAAGAGCACCAATGGATGAGATAAGGAAGGAGAAGGCGGAGGAAGAGAGAGAGAAAAGGAAGAGGAAGGAAAAGAGGAGAAGGGGAAAGGAAAGGAGACAATTATGATGATGCCCACTTATTTTTTTTTAAGATTTTATTTATTTTAGAGAGAGAGAGCATGAATGGGGAGAAGGGTCTGAGGGAGAGGGAGAAGCAGACTCCTCACTGAGCAGGGAGCCTGATGTGGGGCTGGATCCCAGGACCCTGAAATCATGACCTGAGCCGAAGGTAGATGCTTAACTGACTGAGCCACTATGATGATATCCACTTTAATAAGAGCCATTCCTAGAGGCTTTCAGCTATTTCATGAGTGGGCGTGTGGCTCAAGGCAAAAAGTGTACTGCTGAGGCACCTGGGTGGCTCAGTCAGTTAAGCGTCTGCCTTCGGCTCAGGTCATGATCTCAGGGTCCTGGGATCCAGCCCCGCATCGGGCTCCCTGCTCAGCAAGGAGTCTGCTTCTCCCTCTCCTTCTGCCCCTCCCCCTGCTTATGCTCTCTCTCTCTCAAATTAAAAAAAAAAAATGCATTGCCATCCTCCCCATCCCCCACCCCCACCCCAAATCTCTAACACTATATAAGGAAGAGGATGCCAGATGTCAGGGAGGTCCTTGAAGGAGGCAGGTCCTCAAAAGGTGGAATATGTATGTGTGTTAAAGATGGAAGAGACATTTTTGGTGGTGGTGAGGAAAGATATTTCTAGACTGTTTGTTTATATGTGTATGGACCTTAGGCCATTTTTTATAACCTTTTGGAGAGCTGCTTTGTTGCTTTGTGTAGTCGCTCCAAGAGTCATTCAAACTGATAGTCCTTGTCATGTCAGCCTTAGGAGCAGTTCTAGTTCTGGGCTTTTGTTGAAGACCATCCCTCAGTACTTGAGTTTTCCAGAAGAGTTTTATCATAAAAATAGAGACAATGTTTTTAATATAAAGACCACCATGCGTTTTTGAGTACCCACTGCATTTTGTTCACAGTGGTAGGTGCTGTATAGGATACAAAAAAAGTTCAAAATCCTTGGCCTCAACACATTTACTACCTAGTCTATAGCCAAGATTTTCCTACAAGATAAATACTTGTCAGTTAATCATGCAAGTTTTCAGGAGCCATTTATGAAACACTTATAAATTGCCAGGTATTGGGCTAGGCAGTAAGGTTTAATAATAAGTAAAACCGTTTATTTGCCTTCAAGAAGCTGGTAAGGAGACTAAATATGACATTGTTTTATATGTACTGAGAGACCATCAAAATTCAGAACACTGAGGCATCAGGATAGACTTTATGGTGTAATGGGACCAGAGCAGATTCCTAGTAAATGCTGTTTGAGTGGTCCTATCTCAATGTGCATTTGTGCATGCATTTGGTAAACATTTGGGAAGTAGTACAAGGTACTTGAGCTAGAATTTGATCCCTGGATAGGATTCTTTTAAAGATTTTATTTTTATTTATTTGATAGAGAGAGCACAAGCGGGGGGAGCGGCAGGCAGAGGCAGAGGGAGAAGCAGGCTCCCCACTGAGAAGGGAGCCCAATGCAGGGCTCTATCCCAGGACCCCGAGATCATGACCTGAGCCGAAGGTAGACGCTTAACTGACTGAGCCACCCAGGCACCCCCCTGGATAGGATTTTGATGGCTGGAGAGGAAAGGGAATTTCAGAAGAGGGAGCTGAATGAGTAGGCAGGTAAGATCTCAACTAGGAGCCTTAGTCTGTGGAGCTACAGGAGATCCTGATTTATCCTCTCACTTTGTAGGTAAAGAAACTGAAGTCAGCAAGAGGGAAAGGATTTGAATTGGGGACCAAGGACCTGGCAAGCAGCAACACCTAGCCAGATCCTTCATTTCTTTATCCCAAGAATAGAGCACTGCACTCTGAGCACAGAGGAAAGCTTGGGGTCTCCAGCAGTAGAAGTCGTGGTATAGTCCATTCTGGATATTGAAAATGCTAGCAGCTTAGAGTATATCAAAGATAGATGAAAACGAAGAGAGAAAAGAAGAAGAAAGAAGGGAAGGAAAGGAAGAAGGGCAAGAGGAAAAGATATGCTTATCATGGGCCAGGCACTCTCTTTGAATCCTATGCACAAGGTAGATATTGTTCCCATTTACACATGAAAGCACTGAGGTTCAGAATAATTATATATCTTGCCAAAGCTGACACACCTAGCAAGTGGTGGGACTGAGAACCAGACCCACATTTCTCAGACTTTGAGTTTGTGCTCTAACAACTGCAACAATTGACTGCAATGAGAAGACCGTCCAGACCACGTTGTGTTGTGATCCCTAACTTCCCTCTGGGTCAGTGCTTCGTGTGGTGTGGTTCTCCCTGCCTGATATTTTGAGGGAAGATCAACGTGCCAGGTGTCATGACTCTTCACTTGAAATTTCACATCTCTCTTTAAAGTTGTTATGTTGAGGCCAGTCTTGCAGGACAGGAAACTGAGGCTGGCAAGTTCAGGCTCCAACTTGTAAAGGACAGAGCTGGAATTTAAACCAGATTCCTCTGACTCCCAACTCTGTGTTGCTTCCTTTATAGTGTAAGTTTTCGAGCCACAGAAGGGGAGGATCCCTTGCAGGTATCTGATCCCCTGCAGGTATCCCTTAGCAGGTATACCAAATGAAGGTATCTGAGGATCCCTTGCAGGTATCTGAGGGCCGACAGTTGCATGTCTACCATTTCCAGCTTGGGATGGAACCCAGAACCTGAGAATCTTCTCAGCTTTATTTCCCTGCCTGCCCTGAAACTCTCCCCTTGCATTTATCTTAGAGGCAGTTTATAGGAGCTATACTGACCAGTAATTCAAGAACAAGATTCCCAGGCTCCAGTGTCCTGCTAAAAACTCAACTTCATAGAGTTATCTAGGCCATGCAATCTGTCTGCATAATATCCTTCCTTTGTAGAGAAAGATCTTAGGAAAAAGATGACTTTCTAATGGCAAAGGACAGGACAGGCACCTCCGATATATGATAACCATCTGCTTAAGGAGTTAGAGCTACTAATTGGTCTCTCACCTTCAGTATAAAAAATACACCTCCAACTTGGGGTTATTGTATAGTTCACTCATCAAAATCTACATTAAATGAACCTTAAAGTTGTGGCACAGACCACGACTTTTTTTTCCCCCCTGTCATGGAAATTGAAATGACTGCCAAGAAGGCATGGAGAAAGGTTGTGCGACAGATGGTGGGATTTCTGAGGCCAGGGAAGTCTGTGATTTATATTTCTTGGGGCTGGTTTAAAGCGTTATCCAAATAGCCCAACCTGGAACACCTAGGGAGGCTGGTCAGTGAATTGCTAAATGTAGACTGTCTGATAGCTTTAGGATTTCAGGATGTGATGACCACATGAAGTCCTTGTCCTCATGGAACTTAGACTTTTTGAGGTCTTTACCTCTCTAAGTAAACTGATTCTGAGCTAAAGTTTGAACATACATATAATGAGACAGAGTAAAAGCTACTCACATGGATGATTTAGGGGCAGCTCAAAGTCTCTCCCACCAAATCTCCAACAAGTAGGAAACAACTATTTTGTCAGCTTGTTATAGTGTCTGAAATACCACCCTTGGAGATGCACTGCTCTTCTGAATTTCGAATTTAGGAATTCAGAACAGCAGTGCATTTCTAATCCTCAGGTAAAATGTACATACTCTTTCAACATGTATTTATTTCTTTTTCTTCCCAGCACATACATCTGAGACCAAAGCTCTGGGTGGTGGGGATGATGCAGTGGGAGGGACAACTTAGGGAGGTAAGGGTAGTAAAAATGAAATAGTTCACAGTTTTTTTGAGGTTGGACATCCATGCAGGATTATCCAATTGGTATTGAGCATCTTCTCTAAACCTTGCTATGGCAGTGTTGAAGGGGCATGGTTTCACTCAGAAAACCCACAGGCCAAAAACAGAGTGGCTGGGTTATATGAAGAAGCTGCCAGGTTGTTTCTGCTATCAGGAGGGTCTAAGACCACTTACTTTCATCCTTCATTGCTCCCTAACAATTTATAGAGTCAACCACAGAGTCAATGAGTACTCTGGCCAGCTGATTACCCTGGTGAAAGTGTGCTCTGGTTTCCCCAGAGCCACCAGCCAGTGTAAATTCGTGTGCTACTTGGTTCTTCAATTTCCTGTGGTTAAACCAATGAAGATGATGGTTGCAGGAGAAAAGAAGATAGAAACTCCTTCCAAGCCATGACAAAGGTAACAAGCTAAAAAGCTTGACTGATCCCAGGGTTACTCTCTTCTGTTTCTTCGAATGACTTCGAGGCCATATCCTAATTCAAGGGGTCTCATCCTGCTGTCACTCTCAGTTGAAATGTCCTCCATCACCCTTTCTAATCATTCAGATCATGCAGTTCCTTCCAATTTAGAACAGGGCTCCTATTCTCCATAAAGTGCTTCCTTTTCATTCTTTTCTGCATAGTCCAGTCTTCTGACTTTTTTTGTTCTTACCGTTTTCTTAGACTGTTATGGTTTTATTGCTCTGCAGTATTATATATCAAGTTCACAGGCATTCTTTGTATCTCTCTAACTAAACTATAAGCCCCTTAAGGAGAGGAACGATGTCTTATATATATCTCCAGTGCTTAATGAATTACACGGCACTGTAGCACTTTTTGAATTGAATTGACCCATTTATCTCTAATCCAGCTGCGGTGCTAAGTTGCCAGCCTTGACTTGGAATGAACAGTGCCAAAGGATATAAGAAAAATATTAAAGTTGATCAGGTCTTCAGTAGAACAGCCCCACTAAAAACCATAAATTCCCTGTGAGGATCGGACGAAGAACATGCTCTGAATACATAACCTTGGATCACTGTGAGCAAGTGGATGAAACAAGGTGAAGGGTGATTTAGAGGAACGGAAGAGAAAATTAAAGAAGATTAGGGAACACAGGGACTATTTTGAGACTATAACCAGGAGGCCGGTTAATCATCATGTGTTTCCAGGGCAACTATTTTGTAGTAAAGTGTGGTTTTAGAGAAAAAAACACTGGGACAGAGAAAAGGTTGTTCAGCCAATGATGTGTGAGCTCCTGGAAACAACTGGGAGAGAAGAGAAGGAAAGTTCTGGAACTGGAGAAACACAGTTGTGGAAATGAGGGAAAAAAAAAAAAGAAAGATTGGAGACCCCTGGCCTAGAGACTAGAAAATGTAGGGCACCCTTTGAGTAAAAGATTGTGCAGAGCCAGCCAAGATATGTCTTAAAGAATATTCAGTGGCAGCCTTAGACATGGAGCTTGCCTGGGCCTTTGAGGGACTTGACTACTTTCCCCATCCAAAAATAAGGGGGCTTTCCACAAGGTGGGGAATCCTAAGGGGTGGTTGACAGGGAAATTGTTAAAGTTTGTTCAGCCAAGGGCTGGTCATTAGCTGCCCCAAGCTTTCTGTGTTAAGGCCCCAGTCCATCCATCCATCCCTGGGGGCAGGTTCTACCTTGGATAAAGGCAGGATTGGGTTCTGCAGAAGAAAGGGCAAGTAGAGAGCAGATCTTTACCCCTTCATTTTTCTCATTTGTTGTCCTTACAGTACAGGGTGTGTCAAATGGATTATTTCTTTTGGGCTGCATTTACCTACCCTGAGGTTTGCTGTTTCTGAGGGTGAGATTTGTTGTTGCTGCTGGAGGAAAAATGGTCTGAACTTGGGAAAGGTTCAGAAGCCCATGGTGATGCTTTCATCCTGTTTCTAGGACAGATTCCTATCCATGTCCTAAGGCAAGGCACCCTGTTTTTGCATCTCTAAAATGGGATAATAACTGCTCTGACAGAAATATCATGGGAATAAATCCATTTGCCAGGCTTCTCTCTTTGAAGTCAACAAGGATGCTTTATCATTACTATAATCACTTTAGCACTCTCTCTTTGAAGACACCGGCACAGACCTAGAGGCATCTCAAATACATTTAATTGAGTCCATTTTTCTCCCAGCAGAATTGGGAAGAGGCAGCCATGTGGGTGGAGGAAGAATAAAATGGCAAGGGCAGATCTTCACAGTCCTAATAGGAATCATAAGCTCAACAATAATGATGTTAATCAGGAGCACCATCTGACTGTTTTTTGTTTTTTTTTTTAAAATATAAAGACCCTCTCTGAGCATGCCTTGAAAAGCTGGCTGGCCTCTGGGGCTGGCCGCTGACTTCAGAGGCACAGTTTATATGCAGGGGAAAAGGAGACCTAAAGAACCATTGTCAGGAGTCAAGTGAGGAGCAGAAAGTTGGAGAGATGTACCTCCCAATTTATGGGGACAGGTCTGTAGCACCCACATCCTACTTTAGTGGCAAAACGGTACTTCTGAAGAGAATTGCGACTTTCAGCTGCATGCCTTTATTATTCAGGATTCAACCTCAGCAGAAAACCTGTGGGTGATTTTCCCCTCTTTCCTTTTTCCTCTTCGCTCTTTCTGGGCGGATTCTATTAATTTCCCCCAATGGCATGTGCGGTCCTGCACTGACGCTGCCATTGCTGATCTCCTTACTCGTCTCGGAGCAAAGAGGCCATTTGGATGAATATATGTTCCCCATTTTCTTTGCATTATAAATTCAGTGTTGTGGGAAAAGGAGCGAAATGTAATGGCAAGGCCTCCACAGAGAAATGTCCCTATTTGAGAAGAGGAGTTTTATAGGGGGGAACAATTGACAGCCTCTCAGTACAGTGGGCACATTTTTCTGTACAACCGCATCACCACTAATGATAAATGAGGAATGTATGATAGCTGGCGCCATTGTCTGACAGCTACAGTTTTGGCCAGAGGGCCGTGGCAGCCTTTAGACTTCTGTTCAAAATGAGTTAAACATATTAGGCATTATGAAGGCACAGAAGCCTCGAGAATGAGTGCTGAAATGAGTGATCCGGGTAGGCTCCTGGGTACACAACTTGCAAAGCAGATGTCATTCTAATAATGTGTGATATAGAACATGCCTGGCCTAAACCCTGCTGGATGAAATATGAAGCCCCGTTGGTGATATTTAATACCATTTTATGAGGTGCCATCTTATAAAGACAATGCCCGCCGTATATGGAATGCTTAAGGTATTTTGCCAAAGGCACAGGGAGGTATCTGGAGTAAGTAGAATTTTTATTATTTTATAAGCCTTTACTTTGTAATATTTCTGTTTCCACATTATTGTGGGGGCTCGCTGCCCTAATCTTTGTCGAGTGAACCTGATGAGCAGCTTGCTGGTAGATTGACGGATAGCCCTCGCTGTTTCTGGAGGAAAAGGCTAGCTCCTGCCTAAATGCATTCTTCAGAAAGCCCTCAGAGCAGACATACAGCTTTGCTACAAGCATTCTTTGAGCAGGGACTTTGAGGCCGGCATACAAAAATATTGCCGTTTTTCAAGTGGACCATTTCGAGGGTAATGGAGGATTTGTGGGGACGATAGCTACCGGTTCACATTTTCTCCTTTCTCTACGGTTCCTGATCCTGGGTACCCACCAAAGTTTGGGGTCCCTTTTGGGACATCCTAACGTTGATGAGGCTTGTGAATCATAAGCCACAGCATCAGAGTGGATCTCGCTGCCCCTGAAGTCCTAAAAATCTAAGTGTGTGAACAGCGATGGTCCAGGGCTGGAAGTGATTCTTGGGAGGTGCGTGTGGTGCAGAGAGAGTAAGGGCAGTGTTGGAAAGGATGAAGTGATAATAAGAGTGGCCAATTTAAAGCATATCACGTTTTACATTTGTTTTCTAAATGCATTTGCATTTACAACTCACATGCCACATAAGGCATTCCATAAGTTGAGAACCATGTAATTGACCAGACTCGGAATGCTTAAGAAAGGCATCACATGTTACATTTCTGAAGCAGTGTCTGTTCTCCTCATGCTCGCGTTCTGAGCAGCGACATTTCTTCGAGGATCTGTTTGAGGTAAAGGGTCCTGTATTAATTATGAGTGCAATGGACGAGGAAGAGTAGAGGGTTTTTTTTTTTTTTTTTTGAAGTACCAATGTACCAAAGAAACAACTTCCCAGCACATCCGCGAAGTAACGTAACCAAAGTCATTTCCTTCAGAATTCAGGACAAGCTCTTCGGACGGACCTCTGCCTAACAGTTTGTGGGATTAAGCGTGCCTTCTCTCAACTGTCAACCCTCCCGACATAGACACGCGCAGCCGGCCGGATGGACATGGCGAGGAAGGCCGCCCTTGGGCGCTATTGCCTCTCTGCCACCACCCATGGCGCTGTGTGCTAACATGCAGTGCGGTGTGTTTGTTTTCCAGGGGGCTTATGCAGATTGTTCTTGTTCTTGCGTGATTTAGTTAAATATCTAGTAATCGATGAAATATTATGGCAGAAAGAAGGGAGCTCTTCCTCTCTTATTGAAATGCACGCTTTGGGGCTACTGAATGAGAGCAAGACACTAAAAAATGTGCTGTTGAATTAGGCATGTGTAAGACATCTACAGAGGATCGGAGGAAGATTGTAAAAATTGAGAGCACTTTACACTCAGATTGCTTTATAAGTGTCTTAGTTCTCATTCCATTCTTAAGAAGCTGAAATCAGAGATTGTAGTTAATGGGCACTATGGGTGTGGTTTATATAAGAAAGACTGCCTGCACTCCAAACAGCTGATTCAGAGACAGGGTTGAGGTCTAGGTCAGAATATTGGTAAGTAATCTACTTTTAGAAGTTTTAAGCTCAACTGAAATGGTTAAAGTCTATGTAGATGGCTTTTGCAGTTCCGTGCTTTCGCAGACACTTCTCATCGATCAGCCCACTCTCGTCCTCATTGTGGAGGATCTGAATCTATTCAGGTTCCAACTGTTCTGCAATGCCAAGCAGAATGGCTACTTTCTTGGCTGAGCCGGATTTTCACTCCTATTTTTTTGGGAAATGAAGGGAATTGGAAAAGTTCAGTATTTGAAATAGAAGGACAACATTGTAGAGTTAGGGGCAAGAGCACAGGATTTGGAGCTTGATGACCCAGCTCTGCTACTAAGTACAAATAACCTTGAGGAGGTTCGTCACCTAACCTTTCCAGACCTGTTTCCTCATCTGTAAAATGGGGGTAACGGTATTCTTCCCTGTCTACCTTGCATCATTGCTCTGCCCAGCCAGTGATGTAATAGGAAGCCTTTAACATCATCTGTGAATATGAGTTACCCCTGCCACGGCTGTTACTACTGCCATCACGCCGGCTGCGGCTACAGCTCGTCCTGTGCATCCACCTCTCCTGCTGCCTGCGAACCGATGTGACTATAGGGAGCCTGGGCACCGGTTCCCCCCAACTCCATGAGGTCTTGTCTAGAAGGACAGCTTTGCTTCAAAGGAAGGGCGAGTGCTAGACTAGGGTTTGGAAGACCAGCGTCTGGTCTTCTCCTTGCCACTCACCCCGTTTGGGACTCTGGAGAAGGCATCTCAGTCCCGACATGTGTGAAATGTGAGGGGATATCATTAACCAGTGGTTTTCAAGCTGCTTTTCTTCAGAACTGTAGGTATCTGCTTCCATCTGGTCTGTTTCATTATTATATGATTTTATAGAGTGTTTCTGTGTAAAACTTTGGTTAAAAAATGAAAATAAAGTTCTGATATTAAAAAGAGCTTACAAATCACTGGGTTAGAGGTTCCCTAATGTCTCTTTTAAATACAAAAGCCTATAATTTTGTCATTCTGGGAATTATGATGACCTCCATTCCCTGATCAGACTGCTGTGGTCACTTAATTCCCAACTTCATCATCAGAGCCAAAGGGAACAAATTGTCCAAGTCGTTAATTGCCTCCCATATGTGTAAATGCCAGCTGTCAGCATGTGGCCTGGCCCTTCCCTTTATGGACAATGGCAGGCTCGAGGTCCATATGACAGTATTTTCTATGGCTGGCCTCAGGCCTGATCTTTAAATGGGACCTGAGACCCCTCACACTTCTCAAGAGAAGTAAAGGAGATTAGCAGATTGGTGAGTGTCCGTCACTTTTAACAAAGGTGTTTTAGGATCCTGTGCGCCCCTCCTTAAAATACAGACATTAAGGGAGAAGAATGTGTGACAAATCCTCTCAGTCTTTTTGTATAAAATGCTAATCAATTGCTCTTTTGCTGTAGAAATCTTAATAAATCAACTGGGGAGAAATGCATGTTTCATATGAAGAGTACAGAAGTTGTGACTGGGTATTGCCTAAGACCCAGCCCCTGCCCCATGGAAGGGATCAAAATGAACCAGATGATTTCCCTCTTTACCTCCCTTTGCTGGAAAGTCCGAGGTGGTTCTTCCAAGGGATTCACTGCAGGCTGTGATTAAAGCCCTTCTGCTGCTATCCCACTCCCCGGTGAGCTCGCCCCACTGCAGCTTTAGGTTCAGGATTGCTCTGTTGAACCTCCTCACCCAGAGTGGGTAATAATTTGATATTGCTTAGCACAGGGATTTAGGGGAGACTGAAACCCCTTGACTGGGCTCTTTTTCTTGAGTCCTGTAATTTCTAACCCATTGTGATCAAAAGAGTCAATGTGCTCCCTGGGGCAGAGAGGACACATATCCCTAATTTTCACAGACTTCTGAAATTATGTTTTGAGTACTGACCCCAACAAGTCCAAGCTCCTCATCTGTGTTCTATGAATTGTCACGGAGGAGATGGGAGAGTCTCCATTCTGATTTGCCTTTGTAGTGAAGAAGGAAGCTCTGCTGTGCTTACTGGGTAGGCAGATTAATCTGCACCCATTAAAAAGGTCTCATTTTCGGGGCGCCTGGGTGGCTCAGTCGTTGGGCGTCTGCCTTGGGCTCGGGTCATGATCCCAGGGTCCTGGGATCGAGCCCCGCATCGGGCTCCCTGCTCCGCGGGAGGCCTGCTTCTCCCTCTCCCACTCCCCCTGCTTGTGTTCCCTCTCTCGCTGTCTCTCTCTCTGTCAAATAAATAAATAAAATCTTAAAAAAAAAAAAAGTCTCATTTTCCAGCAGTGGGGTAAAAAACTTTTGCCAGCAGGGTCAGGTTACTGAATCACTCAGGTAAACAGTGTTTTGGTTGTTGGACAGTTTTGGCAGGTACTGTATGTGGTTATGGATTTCTAAAGCTTTACAATTCAATACTTAATTTCTAAAATAATTAATTCATGGAACATAATTGTATTAGCTATATACTATTGTGAGTTCTTGGGAGTTACAGATATCTATCTAGGGACATATAAAGAGGGACAAAAAGAATTCCTCCTGAGGATCAAGCTGTAAAGTCAACATCTCTTGGGTCGGAGCACAGATTAAGTGAAATCTCTTTACAGTGATGGAATGACTTTGATGCTCAGAAATACTTGGCTGCAAGCTGAGTCACTGTTGTGGCAAATCTACACAAATAATATGTTTACCAGAGGAGGGGCTGAGCAGATATAAAAGTGGAAAAAGAGGAGGATCCCAGTGGTAAACGCTGGCTTATCTAAGTACCATCGAGGAGAGAGAGAACCTCAGCCTGGTAGTGCTATGCTGTGGTCCAGATGGCTATGTCAGGTGATGCATCGAACACTCCAACCTTACAATAGATTCTCCTTGTTCTGATTCATTTAAACTTCTGATGAGAGCCCACTATATCATGAGGCCCTGCCTTGCACAGAAAACTACCTGGGCAGCCACACCCAAGGATTTTGGTCTCAATGAGAGTAACATTTCTCTTTATAAGTAAGTAAATGAGCACTTAGGTTTTACCCATCAATCTCTTGAGCTTGACTTGAATGAATCTATTGGTGAGAGATAATTCTTGGTGTGCCAACAGATCAGTTTCCAAGGGGCACCAGAAATGTCGGCCAGATCCTAATTAACCATGGGTGCAGTTGCCTGTGTCCATCAGGGTAAATGCTCCAACAAAACAAATGTTGCCCTGTGAGTCCCTGGGAAACAGCTTGCTGGGCCCTCCCAGGCTGTGACATCCTCTGTACATCTGCACTGGGGGACACTTTCCTCTAATTGGAATTCTGTACCAGTGCTAGGCAAAGTAGGTGCACACTCTGGTAGGTGAGTCAGCTCTCTGTGACTCACCTTTCCTCTGTTTTGCCACCGTAGACAAAGGAACTGCTGTGTCCTCATGTCAGTAGCTTAGCATCTTCAGCTTTGTTATTTGTCATGCATAGGCCTTGAACATTGATTCCAGACTTGGGTTTAGCCTTGTTTTTTGTTTTGTTTTATTGTTGTTGTTTTGCTTTGTTTTTCCTTTTTTCATTTAAGAGTTTTATTGAGGTTTGGTTGGCAAACAATAACAGCATGTTTAGAGCGTGTGATTTAATAGGTTTTGATAATATTGATATACCCATGAAACCATCACCACAATCAAGATAACACATCTCTCACCCTCAAAAGTTCCTCTTTGCCCCTTGGTAATCCCCAATTACCCTGCTCCTGGGCAGCCACTGATGGGCTTGTCCCAAGCCTTATAATTTAAAGCAGGCTCTTGTGCTATATTTTTGTGTTGGTAACTAAGTACCTCTTATTACCTCCGTTGCCCCAGTTGACTTTGCTAGCTCTGTTGGAGACTCGTGTCTGCATTTCACTTCTGGCTGCAGGAATTCTCTATTAATGAAGACTTTCTCGTCCGGACTGTGTCCCATAGTTTGCTGCTAGACTAATTGTATTTCACCTACGTTCTGGGCTCTCCACCTGTTCACTCTGCTGCATCCCTGACACCAACCTGCTACCAGTTAGTTTCCCACCCTTATTGGCTACCGAGCTCTGCTTGGCAAGTAACTCTGCACTGCCACTGCTCCACTGTCAGTCCTTGATAATGTCTGAGGTCTACCGGCTCCATTTTCCCCCTTACCTGCTCCTAGAAATGCCCCTAAAAGTAACCTGAAGCCACTAGTCTAACCAGGTGTTAGCTTTTAGTCATTCTGGAATGAATCTATCACATCATCAGTTGACCCCAGTATTGCCAAGAAAACATTTATCCCTAAAACTAAAACAAGGTTGTTTTGATTATTTCTTTATTCAGAAGATTCCTTGGAATCACAGGTTGTCTCAGTAGTACCGTTGTGAATGTCATTGGCCTGCAGGTGGGTTAAATTGACTTACGGTTTAGCAGAGAATTCTGGGTTCTAGCACAAAGGATAGATTGCGATAGTGACTATCCCAGCTGATGAGAAGAGTCAAGGTAAGAAGGTCATTGCTAGAACTATGAAGCTGTTTTCAGGAGTGTCACCATGACTTTCTACTTAGTCTTCAAATTCTGAAAGTTTTCTTATAGCTAGAGAAACCCAAAGGGCAGAAGGTAGTTATAGCTCCTCTACCTCTGCCTTAACCAGAATCAGAGTGAGAAATTAAATAACAAGAGATTTAGTCCAGTTCTCTAACATTTATTGAGTTGTCACCATGGCCAGACACAGAGTTACTGGTGGTGAGATTTAACCGACCTCAACCATTTCTGCTGTCGCATTGCTTACAGCTTAGTGGATGGGAAGGAAAAGTTCCTGTTCTAATATCAGAACATCTTTGGCAACTCATCCTTGTTATAACAGTTATTTATGGACCCTGTGTGCTTTGGGGGCCTGGACTCAACCTTATGGCTGACTCTAGAAAAATACCTGCTTGATGGTTCTAGTTCAGGCAACACTTCTGGAACTTTGATGCGTGCCTTAGTGGTGACTATATGTCTATTCTAGGTAAGCTACTTAGCTCATTAGGTTTGGGATGATGGTGGGAAACGCTCTGCTGTGGAGGACTGGAAATAGCTGTGGCCCATCTCTATGTATCACCCACTGAATCTTGGATTTGTATGCCCAAATTGCTGTTAATACTCACATGAAGTCGGTGCTATTTTTTCTTGAACTCTTTATAGGAGTCAATGGATTTTTGAACCTTGATTTTTTTTTTTTTAAGAAATAGTATTTTGGAAGTAGGGTCAAGCCAATATGGCAACTCAGGTACCTCTATCTAGAGAGTCTCCTAATTTTGAGAGAAAAGGGCAATATATGGAAAGGAATGTCCCCATTCACGTAAATATCTTCATGGCCACGGTGTGTAGCGAGTTAGTGACTTTAGTCACTATTTATTAGTACACTCATTGATAATTCTAGTTAATGGCATACCTAGGTACTTGAGCTGTCTCAGAATTCTTAATACAGTCCTCAAACACAATTACTTTAAATCGATATATTTCATAAACACATGCCATATGGATATGTAAGAAAAGAAGGTCTAGAGACTTTAAAAAGGATAATTGATTGATGATTGAGAAGGTCAGTTTTAGAGTATGGTGATACTATCTGGTACATATCTACCTGAGGCATCCCATGCATGAAGTCCTTATAGGACCAGTTTGCTTAAAATAAATAAGTCATGGGGATGTAATGTACAGCATGGTGACTATAATTAATAACACTGTTGAAGAATAGTATAGCATATCTGAAAGTTGGTAAGAGAATATCTTAAAAGTTCTCATCACAGGAAAAATATGTTTGTAACTATGTCTGTATGTTAACTAGACCTATTGTGGTGATCATTTTGCACTATATAGAAGTATTGAATCATTATGTTGTATACCTGAAATTAATGTCATGTTGTATGTCAGTTATACCTCAATATTAATAATAAAATGTCAGTTAGCTTTGCACAGAGTAAATCTCTGTAATCCAGTAAATTATAAAACTCTTAGTCTTAGCAAGGCTCTATTGATGCCTTTCTGTGATGGAGTGGATATTGTGTGTCTGTGGATGTGTGTGTTATGTGCGTGGTTTGGGGTTTTGTTGTTGTTGTTTGTTTTTTTTTTTTTGTGTGGAGGTGAGTGGAGACTTTTATAAAAGAAAGAAAAAAGGTATTAATAGTACAAATCCTCTCCACAGCTGTAATGGTGAGTCAGTGGCATGGTCATTATATACAAGCATATGAATTTTGATCTCTTTAATCTTTCATGAAATTAAATTACTTCTCTTCCTTTAGGTTCTTCCCTTGAGCAGAATTTTAGGGAGACTGGCTGAGAGTGAAACTTAGGGAAACATTATATTAGTATCTCCTCCTTAGAATATGAAATAAATCTAAAAAATGATATAATTATGTGCACAAGTACACTTCGGTATCAGTCTTTAGATTGCTTCATTCATTCACTCATTTGACATCTGTTTATTGAGCACTAGTCACTATCGAGCACTAGACACTGTGATACTTAGGTACATAAACGTGAATTTGGCAAAGTCTCTTTCTTCCTACAGTGTGGTTGATAATGAACCATATTTCTCTGAAACACTGAACTCCCAGCACAGAACTTGTCCCATAGGCTAGGAGGTTCACTAAGTGTTTACTGACAAAAGTCATTGTTTCCCAAAGTGTACTCTGTGGAACACTAGCCTGGAGGTGCTCTGGGAAAACAATGAAAAAGAGATTCCTGGTCAAAATGTTTGGAAAATAATAGCTATTATCTTTCTCTCTTGAGGATTGGCAAAGCACAGTTATATGTTTAAAGCTCTGAGAAATCTTACTGAATTTTATTTAATCCAGCTTTTCCAAAGCTCATTTAATTGGGGTACCCGTCTTTAAAGTAAACTTAATAACCTCCATGGAACATAGGTTAGAGAATACAGGGTAAATGAAAGTGAGAATCAATGTCAGAAAGACCTCTAATGGTTTAAACAAGCATGGAAGCCTTCAGTTCTTCCCCCAACTGCATGACTGAGGCCCCATCCCTCAGAGGTCTCATTATTGTATATTTTTGACTTAGTGCAGAAGAAAAATTTTGACCCGATAGCATTAGTAATATTGGAATATATATACATATGCATATATATACACACATATTTTATTACATATGTAATATTACATATGTAATATATATATTATGTAATATAATATGAACTATATATATATATATATATATATATACACACACACATATATATATATAGTTTATAAAGGGAAACATCAGTAGACAAAAAAACACCAGTCTTTAAAATTGCCCATTTGTACCCCCAATTGTAGTTCTTACGGAATCACACTTTAGGCAAATTCTTGGTACATTTCCATCCCAAGTCACCTGGACAATTTTTATATTATTAACCACATGAGTAGAATTTAATGGGAACAGCTCAAATAAAACCTGCCCTCACACTACCTTTGATTGTCAGTTTCCGTTTCCTGAATGGCATTGATGGGAGTTCTACTCAGACTCCTTCTGAAATCTTTGAGGAATCCTTCAACATTTAAGAAATATAAATCAAGGTTAATTGAAGAAAAATGAGAGAAAGTGTGTTTTTATGTTGCTCTGATAAATCTGTGGCTAGGCAGTAATTGCAAAACAATACATAGGTGAAAAATAGAAGCTGACAACTCAAAGTAGCAAATGCTGATTGTATGGAATTACATTATTGCACAGGATAACTCCGCTCCCTGTCCCTATTCACGTGCTTCCTTGGGAAAAGCTTGGAAACCAGATGCATATTTCTATATCCATTATTTTAGTTATACAGGTGGTTCATTGAACAGGACTTTTATTTTTGGATCCCAAAGTTGACTTCATTCCTTGAGCAGTGTGACTTGAGTTTCTCTTGTGTATGGCCCTTGTTTCAGGCCCCATGAGATTTTTCCTTCCCCCCCCCCCCCCTTTTCCTTCTGGATATTGTTGCCACTGTCAAATGGGAAATACACAGAAATAGGAGATTAAAAATGTAAATTTTATAAACAGAAATCAAAGGTCCTAAATCCTTAGCAAAGAAAAGCCAACATAAGTAAGAACATTAAAAAACATACATAAATAGTGCTTCCAGGCTGAATATGTTAAATAATTCAACAGTTAAGTCATAAGCGTTCTTAAACTTAAGTATAAAAATGCCCTTGACAATATTTCACAGCCGTGCATTTCTTTAAAATATTTAGCATTCTCATTAAAGAGAATGACTTTAGTTTATATATTAGTTACACTCCTGCTTGTTAATATGAAGGAATTTAGGAGCAAAAAGCATTCTTATGTGTATAAGCAAAAGGCAATTTACATACAAAGTTGGACAACTATTCACTTTTTATTTATTTCTGGATCATCAGCATCTACATATAGCTATACAGCATTTAAACAAATTTGTTCCTTATGTGCAGTATTAATATTCTCTGCCCCAAAGTGCCGTTTGCTAATGCCATTGTGAAGACAGGTTCCTTCAAAGCTACACGGAAGTCCCTGCTTTAGAAAGACTTAATGAACCTTACATTTTTTGGAATACTGCACAGTGTAATGCCTATTACATATTCATTGCGAGAATGGAAGATTTCCTTTAACTCTGAGCTTCCTGGTCTAGTTCTCTGTAAAACATTGTCAAAAGTCACCAGAGACTTTCGTGGAAAATTGTGACTCTTGATAGCAGGATGTAATGGGGAGGTTTAGAGTAGAGAAGCCAGGAGTCTATTGCCCCACAGGGAGACGTTCTGACAGACAAATGGATGGATAATACAATTTTTGACATAATGGGATGAAAAACTTTATGCCAGAAAGAACTGAATTAAAGTTATTACTTTAAAAGAAAGTCTGAAGTTTGAAATCATCAGAATTTCCAATGTGTGCTTCATTGTACTGCTGATATGCAGAAGAGATTTTCAAACAGAGTTGCTGTCAGCGGATTTATGGAGTCACTAACAAGGCCACCGTAAAATTTTAGTTACCTCTTTGGAAATATCCACAATAATAAACACAGTGTTTCCTTCTTTCTCTCACATTTTTAATAAAGGACATGTAACAGTGTTCCTTTATGTTCCTACTTTCCCATTCCAGAAAGCAGAGCGATAATTTTCAGAGGTTCGGGGTGCAGTTCAGGGGGACGGAGGAACGGAAGACACCCTGTTACAGACTTTTACCTTTGTTGAAAAGTGCTTCATGATGTGTGGTGGGCAGGCTTGGAAATCAGCGGTCACAAGTGGGTAGCAGGCCTCCCTGGATGTGGCTGGGACTGATTTGGAAGAGTTACCAGTCCCCTCTCCTGTTTACCTTGAGTGTCTCTATGGTGCCACCACCAAGAACCAGCATCACAGACAGCCACCCACTCTATACACCCCACCTTGTCTAATCAGCTCTAGATGTTTGGAAGCAGAATGCTACCTTCGTTCTCCTCACATTCTCCATTTTATTTCAGACCTTTAAAAAAATCACATAATCTCATAATTGGTTTCCCTTACACTCTATCTCATTCACATTTGAATTCGTTCATATTATCATTTCACCAAGCACAATACTTTGTGTCTTCGCCTATTACTTCTCTTGTTACTTTTTGTGGATTTTATTCATTTAGTGTCCGTCCCCCTTTCTGGTTGAGTCCACGAGGGTCACACTGTGTCTTTTTGTTGCGATGTCTCAGTGCTTACAAAGCTGGGACTAGGAGACATGCACTTTCAGAGTCATGCAAGTAAGTGCCTCTTTAATTTTGCACCCCGGGTGCCTCGTTTGCCTCGCCCTATTCTTGGCCCTGGTGCTAGAACAATGCCTGGCATGTAACAAGAGCTCAATACACACTTGGCAAGGGTCAGAATGCCCCACTAGGTAAGTGCAATTTAGAGCATATTCTCTATTGTTGGAACAGATACCCTAATAAAATTATTTTCTGGCCTTTAACATTTTTGAAGGTAGATGTATCTACCAGAGATAGGTTTCACATAGTTACATAGGAAAAGGAAACCTCAAGACTTAGAGGTAAATACCTCAAGAAGGTATTCCTCAAACAGTGCAAAGCATTGGCCACTTGCAAGACTTAACTGGTAGGACTCTTACAGTACAAAGTCTGTTTTTAAATAATGCTAAATAATGGCTTAAACCATTATTATTAAATAGTATAATTCATTAAAATTAAATATATGGAATTATGGACATCAAAATAAGACAGTAAAGGAAAAATAAAGGAGAAAAAAAGGAAAGGATAGAAAATAAAAACAAAGAATAGAGGGAAGACAAAAAACTGGTGTCTTGAATGAATTCACCACCCTGCTTCCACCGAATTCATGAACTGGCTTATGTGTATGAAGAGATAATCAACCCAGTGACATGCATGTCGGTGAGAGATACTCTGATAGTTCAGTGACTAGAAAGCACTATTGTAGACTCCCAGTGCCTTCCCTTAGTGGGGAAGGGGAGAAAAATGTAGACCCTGGGAAACTAACACAATTTAAAATAATATGTAACAAAAAATGTTAGTGTGCTGACATTTGATTTTTTTTTTAACATTACTCTGCTAAAACAAAACCAAACCAACCAACCAAGCAAAGAAAAACCCAAAACTCAACATGCACTTTGGAGAACTAAACTCTAGTTTTTCAACTTTAGATCACCTGTCAACTCTAATTTTTAGGCCTTAGAGGGGTATCAGTTTTATTATAATAGTGATATTTAAGAAAAAAACGTTATAGTGGAGTCAGAAATACCTGATTAGAAATAAGGTGATGATGATGATGATGATGATAAACACCCAATAAATTCCTATGGTGTTTTATAAAATACATTCTCCAATGTTTTCCCATTTGATTCTTTAGGAATTGTATGGCATGCAGGTATGGGAATATTCCGTATATCAAAAAGGAAACTGAGGTTCACAGAAACCCAGCAATTTAACTGAGGTCAGCTGGTGAGTGCATGTACACCACCACTGAGTTCTCAACCACGTGGAGAGAACATGCCCTCATTGGATTTTCAAGCAATATGTACTACCAATGAGAGGCATAATAACCCACAAAAGTCAGACCCAAAATGGCCCCTTAACTTATTTAGAGACTAGGTTCAGTATAGATGTGATGTTGTCAACATACAGAGCTATATAGGAATTGGTTCCTGGGCACCTCCTTACCTTGGTAATCCTGAGAAGTTTAAATTTTGTCCTTAAGGGGAGTTTGGAATGTCCTGCAAGGAGTGAAGTATCACCTTGTTTAGAAATAGCACTGCTTCCAATGGCAAGCAACATCTGCGAGTTGGGTTCTAGGACTCTTACTAGAACGAAGTCCACTGTATTACAGTTGGTTGTTTATGAGAGGTACACAGTGAGAAACCATGTCAAGAGAGGCACCAGAGAGACCCAGCTCTGTAGAAAGAAAGTGAATCCCAATTAGATTCACCCTGGAGAACCACATTTGAAAGGTCAAGGTGGCTGTGCCCTGTGGCAAATTTCCTGTGAAACCTGTTGTACCCTTCTAACAGTTTCAAAGCACAAATCTCCCTCCATGCTAACTTCTATAATCCCAAGTCTTTTTCATTCTTGGTAGGTTTTAATTAATTAATTTCTCAGAGTGGGAACTTCACTATGATATTAGATGATGCCATTTGGTAGAAAGTAGTGTCTAGGATTAAACTGACCTTGTGAGTACCTTAAAAACCTCTCCAAGTGGCCTCAGTGGGGAAACTGAGTGTTCTTCCTCAATCCCTGGAGAAGGCCAGAGGGCAAGTGCCCATTTGCTCTCTGGGTGCATCAATCCTACTCAATAGCGCGGGGCAGGGGCAAAAATTGTTTGTGAGAAGTAGTGATATCCAGATGCCAGTTGGGTTTTGCCACAGTGTGACTATGAGGTGTCCACTCACCTTCCCTGTGCCTTGGTTTCTGTCAGTAAAATGGGAATATAGGAACTGCTGGCTCTCTAAGACCCTGGCCATTCTACTGTTCTGACTACTCTCCTCTCACCCCCTGCCCTGCCATACTACCTGAGCTGTTTTTATTCATAGCACTTCTGACACCAAACGTAGGGGGTTTCCACACCAACAGCCAATTCTCCCAATTTTTCGGCACCACCTGGATGTCCAACAATTCAATTCAGTTCTCATACTATCTGTGGTTAGCACAGACCCCACAGGTTAAGGGTTCAGTCCCCCAAGACTGTCCTCTCTCCTCCCTTCGGCCGCCAATCCCAAGTTCCATTACTTGGCTCCCAACTGGCTATAAATTTAGAAGTTCCCATGACCCTCTCCCCTCTCAGGTTCAGGAATTCCCTAGAATGACTCACGGAACTCAGGAAAGTGCTTTGCTTGCTGTTACTGGTTTATTATAAAGATACAGGAACAGCCAAGTGGAAGAGATGCATAAGGCAAAGTTCTCTCTCTCCAGGTGTGCAATTCTCCTAGCACCTCAGCCAGAGGCTCTCCAAATCCCACCATTTAGGGGTTTTATGTAGGTTGCATTTCATCGGCCTGATTGATTAAACCACTGGCCATTGGTGATTAACTCTATCTTCAGCTTCTCTCTCCTCCCCAAAGGTTGGGAGATGGGGCTGAAAGAATCTGTCTTTCTGGCGATCAGCCCTCCTCAGCTTGAAGCCATCTGGGGCACCTCACCAACAGCCATCTCACTGGCATATTAAAGACACTTACCACTCCAGAGATCCCAAGGATTTTAGGAGCTATGGGCAAGGAACCGCCTAAGACAAAAGCCAGATATTTATTTTTTATTATACCATACTGTCCATTGAAGAAAATTTCCTCCCAGGAGTCCCAGATTTTTCACCCTCTCTTCCATGTCCAGTATTTTTAGATCACCTTTTATTTCAACTAAACATCCTTGTCCTCTTACTGAGAGTCCTGTGGCTCATGATGACATGTCTCCTGTTACCTTTGTTGGAGGGAGGACCATGGGGGTATACTTCTCCATTGGATGACTCAGCAGCCTTTAGTCTTCCTCGTGTCTCCTAGACTAGCTTGCAAAGGGCTAGTACATCCTAGCAGGAATGTGAAAAAGAGCATTGAATACTGGCAGTCATCTCTCCTGTTATTACCAGAAGCATCGTCATACTCACACAATGATACTCCACTTGGCACTACCAAAAAAGTTTTTAAAAAGCCACAGCTTCTGCCTTCTAGGGGCATAGACACCTGGTAATAGCATAGGTAACACATATAGGGAAAACACAGAGACCATAGTAATTGCATAAACATCGAATAATTAACCACACTTACTAAACAGGTAAAAAGAATAGCTCCGTTGACGAGACACAGGCCAGGACTCTGGATCGGGGTGGAGGGGTGGTGCTATGTGACTAAAGGAAACAAATTACTTAACCCTTCTGTGATTTTGTGAAATGATGCCAATGATAGCCCCATCTCAAATGTAGGGCTAGAGCACTAGTAAAGATGGCTGGGAATTAGTCAATAAATGAAGACCATTTGGCATGATGGGAAGAGTACCAGGCATTCGTGCCCAGGCACCAACTCTACTAGGCATGAATACGGCAAATGAGTTCGGAGAAGGCAGACACATAGGTACTACTGTGAAACAGAGTGGGGGCAGTCTAGGGGAGGGGACACCCAGAGTCCTCTGTGCTCTAATCACCTGCCCCTGTCCTCCTTGCCCTCTCTGTCTTCTTGCTGCACTGATGCCCCCTCTCCCTGGCAGTTTCTCTCCCCTTGATTTCTGTAACATGGCACTATCCTGATTTTCCTAGCTCTCTTTTGAACATTGTAGAATAGGGAATTTTAAAATATGTTGACATATACATTCTTTGTAAGTATAATATGTAAATGGCTGAATGATGCTCTATCATGCGGATCCATCATAAGTTACTGAAGCATTCCTGTGGGTAGATATTTAGATTGATTCTGTTTTTACTCTTATAATTATTCCTTTGACAGGTGAACAGGTCAGTGAATATGCACATTTCTTAAAATGTCCTCTGCTGTGCAGAGGTCTGCACCTGTTTACCTGGCAGCCAGTCATACATAAGAACCATTCCAACACCTTTCTAACTTCTATTTATATCATTTGTCAGTGATTCTTGCTCCCACTCTTTATGTCATCCCTCAAAATACTAACCTCAGTCTTCTTTCTTTTTTATTGTAATTCTCCTCTAAATGGACTTTCAAGACCTCAAAAACACCTCAGTTGACAGCTCTAGAACAGACAGCTGTCTCTGAACTCTCATTCTTCAACCATCCAAACAATCATCTGTCCATCCATCTATCCACCCATCAGTTATGGGGTCCTCTACATACTCCATTTATGTGCTGTTTTTCTAGAGAAATAATGATGAAGGCATGGCTTCTGTCCATAATAGATAGGTTAGTAGAGATGAAGAAGAAGATAGACAGATACCTGATTAAGTACAGTTTACACAAAGTGGATGGATAGTCCTAGTTGGGATACCCAGCTTGATATAAAGTGGGAGGATATTTGGGACAGTTTCCCCAAAGCAGGTGGCATCCATGCTGAGTTCTGAAGGATATGTGAGTGTTCGCTAGGCTAAGGAGGATAACAAAGAGTGTTTTAGTGAGAGAAGTAGCAAGAGAAAAGGAAGGGAAAGAGAGAAGAAGGCATATTTGGAGAACTGCAAGCAGATCAGTAAGCTATCGTGTGTGTGTATGTGTGTATACCTTATGCACATGTGTGAAAAGCCAGTTTAACCTCTAAAGGAATAAGACTGTGGAATATCTTGTTCATCACACTAAAGTTTAAACTTTCCTCTGAAGGTAGTGGGAAGTCATTGAAGAATTTTAAGCAGGAAAGAAGCATGGCCAGCTTTGTTTTGAGGAAGACTGCTCTGTGTGCAGCGGGGAGAATGAACTGCAGCTGGGCAGGACGGAGGCAGGGAGAGAATTTATGTACATGATAGAAGAGATGAGGAGGACGTGAGCTAGGTGACAGTGAGGATGAAGAAAAGAGGGGAAATACAAAAACAATTAAAGAAGTAGAATTGACAGAAGAATGGATTGATTATTTGGGAAGGCGGGGGGTTGGTGAGGGATGAACAGGAGGCATTAATGACTCCCAGGTGTTTGGGTAACTGACCTTTTGTACAGCTTCCGTATAGATTGGACCACATATCACCCAAGGAGAGTTGGCCAACCATGAGATGAGAGGAAGGTCAAAGACACAACCCTAAAATCACTAACATTTACTTGGCAGTTCTTCCTAATGAAGGATGCTGAATTCACAAGGGCTCAAAACCAAAAGCTTCCATCTTTAATTCAAGGCTCTTCAATAATATGTACAACTGCAGTGCTCTAGCATTAGCTAATACCATGGCAATTGTTAAAATTCTTGACATTTGTATGTGCCAATAATGGTATACTGTATTGTTCTATTAATGATAATTAGGGAGGCTAAGTTACTTTCCCAAGTTTATGCAGCTAGTAAGTGGAGGAATCAAAATCTCACCCAGGGCTGTCTGATATCAAAGTCTGGCTCCTTTGCACCACTGCCTTGGTCTGACACCTCAACATGGCTGCTCTGATCTGTCATGCTAGTCCTATCCGTAACGTGCCTCTGCTTGGTTTCCATCAGTTCACACTCCAGACTTCCTCCAGGAAGCCACATCTCTCCCTCAGAGGCATTCTCCCTGACTCACTTTATCCTTCATTTTGCATCTCCCCCAGTACTTTTTTAAAAATATCATTTGCATTTTGTTCTTTCTGGTTTAGATTTTGGAGCAATCCAGCCAGAATATATTGAATGCCAGTCATGTGCCAGATATGACAATGAGCACTTTCTAATATATATCACACTGTGACCAAGATCTTGTCGATGTGTGCTATTCCTGGAGGAGCTAAATGCAATATTGAGATTGGAACTTGGGTCTGTCAGACTCCAAAATCTGTGCTTAGAGGAAGAGAGAGAAAAAGAAAGGAAGGAAGGAAAGGAGGAGAAACGAGAGACAAGAAAACAGGGATAAAAATGTAAAATAAGCATCTTAATACAGGCAGTCCGTTTTGGAGGCAGCGATGTGGACTGGGCATGGGTCTCAAGAGGGCTGTCTGGCAAACAGACCAGAGGTGGTTGTAGAGGCTCACATTTTCTTTCACTGGCTCGAGATAAGAAGTGCTCCTCACAAATGTGACTTGTTCTAGAGCATATCGCAGACCTTAGAAAAAACCCAAAAAGTCTTGGGAAGAGAAATATCATGGAAGATAAAATCCATGTAACCAATGGGTAGCCAACCTCTCTCGGAGGTGCTACAATTGAGGCTTCATTGATGCGGTACACCCAGCGGAATATCTGATAATAGCAAATGAGCTGGGAAACCTAACAGTCACTTGGCGCTACTATACAAATATCAAGGTATCAAAGTTAACAACTTATATAATAATACCAAATAAGATAATATCAGATGTGGGAACTGATTTACTCCATTGTCCTAGCTTTGGGGGGCTGCTAGGATCTTTGCTGCACTGTTAATATTAATAAGGTTTTTCACTTTTACGGAACTAAATGTTCTATACTTTCTTTCCCTGACATTCGGTTTTTCATCGGAACAAGGGACCCCCAGTTTCCTCTCGTCTGTGCATATAACAAAGCCACTTAAGAAGCCATGCTTAGCAAAACTTTTTATAAGGGGCCAAATAATAAATATGTAGGCTTTTAAGGCCACGTAGCCTCTGTTGCATCTGTTCAATCCAACCCCTGTAGTGTGAAAGCAGCCACGGATAAAACGTAATGAGTATGTATGTGTTCCAATAAAACTTTATTTATGGGCACTGAAATTTGAATTTAACAAAAACTCTCATGCGTCAATAAATAGAATTCTTTTGATTTTTAAACCCATTTAAAAATATAAAACCTATTCTTAGCTTGTGGCTGTATGAAAACAGGCAGTGGACTGGATTTGGCCTGTGTCCCACAGTTTGCTGACCACTGCACGACAGCCCAGAAAGCTGAGGGTGGTTCAATTCTGTGTTCATAGGACAGCTTTCCAGAAGGAAGTGGTTAGCTAAACTCTATTAGTGCCCCTGAGCTTCAACTATTAATTGTTATTATTTCTTAATTCTAAGAAATTTTTAATTTCTTAAAGCTATATTTTAAGGTATGAACCCAAGGAATTTTAAAGTCATTATGTGGGTGAGGGACTGTTAAAAATAAATCCTTCAGGTTTAGAAGTGGTAGAGAGGGAATAGAAGGTGTTAGCGAATCCAGGAGTTTTCAGGCAAATGATTCAGAAAGCATTGGGGTGGGCCGCAAGTTGCTGCTAAAGGTCATTGGTACCACTTTGCATCTTCTCTTTATGTACTTGATGTCTCTCATAAAATAGAGTTAAAGCAGTTTAATTTAACAGTCTAATTAGTAATGGATTTTTCATTTTTTATTTTTGACTATGCAATACAGAGGTCTGGATGTGACTGGGCCCAAGAAAGGATATGTGTATATTACATCGGGCCTTTCTGACGGCAGACTAAATGGAAACGATCTGTTTCTGTTTGGTTGCCAAAGAATTGGTGGGTGTGGGGAGATATAACAGTGCATTTTCTCCGAATAAGAGGCCCAGGGATTGGGATACCCTTTGAGCCTCACTTCAACCGTTATGCATTTCTTTCCTGATGTTACATGTGGTCAGCGGAAGGAGGAAAGCCCTGTTTTGTAGGCAGTATCCAGGCATGGAAGGGGCCAAGTTTAGGAGTCTTCACAAACATTTGTTTTTCTTTGTAACAGTGTTCCTGTGGGCTGTGAGCTCCCTTTCTTCTCTTTCTTTTTTGTTCTTTCACATTTTTGAAATGGGGGAAAAAAATCAAAACAGCCTTACCCAACAGATCTTGAAATTCAACACCTTGGGATTCTTTTTTTTTTTTTTTTTAATTGGCTTTACACCTCTGAGCCAGAGCATGAGGGGCTAGGGCAAAGATGAAGATTTGAGTAAAGACCCGGTTCTTGAAACTTGACCAAGACTTGAGAGAGCCACCTCTCTAGGGAGTTCAGTAAGACTCTGCACGAGTGCTCATTTGAGAAGGTGAAGGATAGACAAGAGGCTATGGGACTGTATTTGAGTCATGCTTTTTCTGTGTAAGCCAGAGAAGTGGCTACTTTTAAATTTAATTTTGTGATATAACCTGTCTAAAATCATTTAATCCTCTTGCCCCACTGCAAGTGATCAGCCCGAAACAACAGATATCCTCACAGACATAATATTCGCTTGAGAACATATAGATTTTCAAAGCTGAAAATAGCCTTTTGTTTTTTTTTAAATGAACAATCCCATCAAAACACAGATTAAGTCCCTAACCCATCAAAAAAAAAAAAAATCCTTAAAATGTCCATAATTCCATTCATGTTATAAACAAATCAGCCCATTTGGGGGAATCTCTAATGTATTTAAAGAATAAGATGCGTGTAATTTCCTGAGCTGTGTTTTGTAGGGCAGCTGTAATAGACACGTATCTTGTGACATTTTGAGAAAGACAAAAAAAAAAGAAGACCCAAAAAAACGTATCTTCTTTGGAAAACAAGTTGTTTTCCAGTGATGTACTTTCAACTTATATTTTGAGATACAGTACTTCTTATTCCAAAACATGGCACTTTCCATGTACACCGTGCAGGAGGGCATGCACAGAGCTCCGCCTCCACTGGCCCTCCTTCCCGTGTCTGGGTTTGGGACAAGAGGGCCTTCAGCCTGCAGGTCCGAGCATCACAATGCACACGTTCTGTAAGTGCCCTGAGTTCCACTTCTGCTCCACCTCTCAGGCGGGCCTGTTGGGCTCACTAGGGACTGCCGCACCCCAGGGGCCTGGAGCTAGAGATGAACACAGAACAACCAATCTGGTAAATTACTATGCCTCCTGATGCCCTCCTGACCTGTTCCAGTGCTGGGATACACTAGGCCAAAGGGATATTTCCCCAAATATGGATGGAAGAATCATTTATGTAAACTGGGCATTGGCTCCATAGAGCTGATTTTCTCCTTGGGGAGGAAAGAACCGGGAGGTGAGAGGTAGGCAGAGAGGGGGAAGCGGTCCCGAAGGTGAAGGGTGTGGGTGGGGTGCAGTGCAGGGGAAAGATATTTTCTTCCAGGTAAAATTAACTGGATCTGTAAATGACAGAAAGGAAGACTTGAGACGGCTTTACCCACTTTGGCTGATTCATTTAATGAAGTTTGGGTGAAGCCTTAGCTGTGTTTTTTGGTCATTTATATCCATAGTACCAGGCACCTCCTATAAATAAGCCTCGTTTACAGTAGCTTTGGCTCTGCTGCTGGGCTCATGTGGTTCAAAACCCGCAAGACTTAAGCCTGATATCCGGGGCAGGATGTTTTCAGAGAGAGAGAGAGAGACAAAGGGAGTGAGAGATTGAGACATGGAGGTGGTTGCATCCTTGTGTCCCCTTTGGGTTGGGGGGAATAGGCCATGTTGCAGCCAAAAGAGAAACAAAGGTTGGCACAGAGAAAGCGGGTTCACTGAGAGACTAACCCTTGTTTACTCAGGGAAGGTAAAGAACAAGCACAAAAAGGAGTGTGAGGGAGCACTGGCACCTGTTATCGGTCATTAACAAACGACCATGTACTGCTAATCTGTGATCATAAAAAGGCCATCTGCTAATGCTCAAAGGTCATTAAGATGCCAGCCGTGTTTACTCTGTTCTCATTGGTTGGGCCAGTCATTTCTAAGAAAAAAGGAGCTTCAATGGTTATTGTGGTGGTGCCTGCTAATGCCGTCTAGTTATGGGTCTGTCAGTGTTTCCATTATAAACCCCTACTCTCATCTGATTTAAAATGCAGCCACAAAAAATAACAGGTTAACTGAATATGCATGTATGTGTACATGTATGTACTTTTTATTTTCACAGAGGGGAGAATTTGAAGTGCACCAGCTTGACTCTATTCATGTTCAAAGATATTCATTAAAAGGAAAGGTGATTTCTTCATTTCGGGTCTTCTTTTATTTAACCTGACTGATGGGCCCATTTTGTATAATAGCCTTCCCACAATCCCTAAAAACTGTTTTCCTTGATAAAATAAACATCTTTCCAAAGAAGAATCGTCATCCCAATTTGACAGAGACCTTGGCTCTTCCATGCTGTTGAGAGAATTGGATTATGTGTGGGTTCACTGAAGACTGGACTAATGTTGGGAATGTACCTCAGAAAGGGCACGTACTGAATTAAAGTTTACCTCCCCTTTTGCCTGCTTCTCTTGTCCCCAGAAGTTATCAGATGGGTTCCAATTGATTTTGTTTCTCTAACCCTTCAAGTGGATTTGTGCATGTAGTTCTCTCTAAAGAGGAGAGTGGAAATTATTTTTTCTTTCCTTTTGTTTTTTTTCCAAGATAACAGTGAATTCATAGAAACCTATCAGGGTGATAGAACATGTTGGGTGTTCAGAAGTGTTAATAACATTAGAGCAGTTATCTAGAGCTAAATAATCTCATTATTATATATGTACACACATGTAAGAGTGAGATATATGTCTAGAACTTTAAGGAACTGTTCTTTTTTTCTTATATATTTTCTTGTCTCCTAGGAGTCTCCTGGAAAAGTAAAGATAGAAATAAAGCTCTGTGTGTAAACTAATTGACCAAAGGACTCACAAGCAAGTTATGTAATTTTAAAATTCTATCCCCAGTCTGTTCATTGCGGCTGTTAAAGAAGGTGGCTCTTATCAGTGGGTGGCCCGGCAGACCATATGTTCTACTACCTGGCCACAGCAGGTGGGAAAGACAGAACCCACTTCTAAAATACGAATTTTAGCAATACTCCGTGTGTATGTGTGTGCGTGCATGTGTGTGTGCATATTTGGGGGTAAAACAAGCAAGACGGTCAGATCTTCAAGGTCATATGTATGTAGACCTGTATGCTTAAGTGTGATTTTCAGGAACCCAGACATTTGGGTTTGTTTTGTTTTGTTTTTTTTGCGGTGGTTTTTTTTTTTTTTTTGGTCTTCTGAGATTCTTTAGTGATGGAGGCCAAGATTGTTGTTCAGGTTTTTTCTCCTTCATTCTGATAGCACCACCGTTTCTCATCATACCCTTGCCTTTCATCTTTGCCAATTAACTAAGTAGCCAGAGCCTTGTTTTGAAAGTTCTGAGTAGTTAGTAAGCTCTTTTTTTTCTGAGCCAAGCCAACGTGTCCTCTGGAGGCCTTTGAATGAGGGGTCTGTCCACTGCCCCCACCCCTGTCTGCCTGTTAGTGCAGGCCTGGGCTTAATCTTTTGCTTTCAACGAGTTGCAAGGGGGGTGGGAGTTATAGAGCAGGGGGTGGGGTGGTGACCGCAGGTGGCTGAAGAAAGAGGTCTTGTTCTCATGATGCTAAATGGCTGGTTAGCACTGCTTTTACTGTGAAATTCAGCTTCTGTCACTTCGTGGTTAATTGCTTTATTATTCTCAGATCCAGATTGGACCTGATTTAGTTCTGTCAGGAGCCATGACTCCTCCTGGCATTTGGCCAGGATCCTTTCGATCCTTTGATCTGAGGTTTTATAATCACATTACCGTTCAGATTGCGGCAGGAGGCATGGGGCTTTTGCTGCCGTTCTCTACTTAGAAGTGCACAGGTTTGCTCAGTAGGTGGATGGAGTGTGACTTTGACGTGGGCAGGGGATGGGCGATCGGGGTCTTATCCCTAACTCAGTTTCTCCTTCCTGGTCTTAGGCTTTATGGGTTTAATTTGCTTTCCTCTTTCTATTCAGCCCAACGGCGATGGTAGCAAGCATGTGGACTTGCCTCTCTGGTGGGTTTATTTTCAGTCATCTCAAAGTTGAACCCTGCGTAAGGTTTTGCTCTCCTCTTTTGCTAGAGCTTTTCTGCATCAGCCGGCTGTCCTTGATGTGAAACAAGTCAACAGGTAGTTAAATGGCCTCCCCCATAATTGTAAGCAGAGGCTGGCTGGCCCCATCAACTGTTCTGGGATACAGACGCCAGGCCGAAACCGTCGAGTTGCCCACAGGCTGTGGGCTGCGTTGTTAGCGTGCCTGGTGAGGGTGAGGAGCAGAAGAGGCTAAGGCCTGGGCTTTTTAATAGGCAGGGCTGTAAATGTCGGCCAGGCCTAAGTCACAGATGCACCACAGAGCTCTTTCAGGCCCTTATTCCTATGCTCCACTTGTAACTATTTTTAACCTTATTAAAAAGGAGCAAAATGCTTCAGCTTCACAAGCGCATACTTAGAGTCTTGCAGTAAATTTCTTTGGTTTATAACTCCACCTTTGATTCAGAAGGCCAGCGGCCATGAGAACTTGGATAAACATAAATCTCCAGATCTGCTCCGGGGAACCATATGCAGTTAGGGATGTTCTAGAGACCGGCCCTGGGGCTCCAGCTGGAGCAGAGGGGAAGGAGAGGCTCCCCTCTTTGGATTTTCAGGCAGCTCAATCTTCAGTTCAATCTTGCAAAGACAGAATTTGTGGCATTTGTGTAATAGAAACACAGACAGAAGTCAGAAGCATGCACCCAGGCAGGTGATGTCTGATAAATTGAGTTGCACGTGACCAGTTTCACAGCACAAGGTCAGCGGGACCGTGGAAGCCAACTGCTGGTGTCAGAAGCAGAAGTGGGGCTGGCGTTACAGGACCGAGGGATTTTTGTCTTTTTTTTCCACTTCTCACATGGCAGCTCCTCTTCTATCAGTGGCAGGGGCTAAAATCTCATTTAGAATTTCTTCCAAGCTTTCTAGTTGGGAAAGTCTTTGCTAACTTTAGAAAGGAGGACTTCTTGGGGCCAGGCAGTTGCCTGCATGGGTCTCTTTGTCACGATTCAAAACGGAAAGAGACTCTGGCCGCTATAGACTCTTGCTTGTGCTTTGAGTTCAGATGCCCATTATGTGAAGAAGCCCAAATTGGACTAAATTTCAGATAGTCAACAAGGAGGCCTCGGATGAGCTGGCGTGATAACAGAAGCTTCTGGTTTAAAACTTTAGCCGTCATTGTGGAGTGTCTGTTATGTGTACTGTGCAAGAATCGAAGGAGCATTGCCTAGGACAAGTAAGACAAGATTTCTGTCCTCTAAGAGCTTGTCATTTTATTAGAGATGCCACATCCAGTTATAGAGCTGTATGGGGTGTACATGACTAGAGAGTTAACACCACTGGAGGTCAGAAAAGAAAGTATTTATGGTGCCAGGACGGGTCAAGAAAGGCTGATGAGAGCAAGGGCACTAGATTCTCAGGTACTGTTAAGTGTCGACTATGATGAACATCTGGCATTTTCAGCTGCTGATGATTACTTCTCTCCACTCACTTTCTGGCAACAAAATTCGCTTTACTGTGGGAAAATTCCATTCCACATGATTGATTCAACTGGGCTGCCCCGCCACAGGATTGTGCATGTGACCGAGGCCTGCCAATCAGAATATCTCACTGTTTTGGCCATGTTGATTGGTTCAAAGATGGACCCCTGACTCCATCTAGCCAATCATAATCCTCCTGAAACTGTCTTGCCAGAGCTAGAGGGAAGACTTGTTCTTTCCACGGGGCTTACCAGGCTGGAAATGTGTGCCTGTGGGGCTTCTAGCAGCTCTTCTGACCCAGCACGAAGAGAGCCAGTTTGAGCTGAACAGAGATAAGCAGAACTAAGAGATGGCAAGAGAAACAGACATCTTTTGGTGACATCATTTGAATTCTGTATCTAGCTGTGTCTGAAGCCAGTTATGTGGGCCAGTAATTTCTTTTATCTTTACTAACTTGAGTCAGGTCCTGTAACTTATAACTGAAGGAATTTGACTAATATGGGATGGGGGGGGCATGATAGAAACGTTTCGAGGAAGGGGGATACTTGTTTCTATGTGAGTGCTGGTGGCTTGTAAACAGTGTAGTAACTTTACCCAAAACAAAACAACAACAACAGAATGTGTCACCCTGGCCAACTCTTTTCTCTTGAAGACAAGCTACATGGCAGTGTATAGAATTAAGGCAAGATGAAATGTTTATTGGTACTGGGCCCAAGAAATTCATTTTTAGAAATATATTTATCAGGGTGAGTTACTACTCAGACCTTCCCAACTTTCTTCAGAAACCTCATTATCACCATATATTCTGCCAACAACACACTTTGAAACATGATACTTTGACCAGAACATTCAATTCAATATTTATTGAACTCTGTGAGTCAGTAAATGTGCTAGGTTTGGGGATACACTGAGGAACAAGATAGACATGGTCTCTGTTCTCAAAGAACTTATGAACTCAAAAAATAGTATAAACTGGTATTATTTGATGAGAAGAGAGTTTTCCAGTGGCTTTATATTTGTTAAACATTCAATGTCTAAGATCTCTCTCCAAACTTTGCTTATCTGGGTCTCTGGACATACCTGTCTCACAGTTTTAATATTAGAGATCCCTAACTCCTTCTTAGAGTTTGTCTGCTAGTTTACCTGTGTTTTATGGCATAATCCTTTGGTCTTGATTTATTTCAGTGTTAAATTTCTAAAGAGTTGGGCCATTACTATCAACTTGCTTTGTACAATGCCAACTAAAGGGTTATGCTCAAATTAAAAGAAAAAAATTAAAAAGAAGAAAAAATAATATTGTGCCAATTGCAGCTGAATTGAGTATAATATTTTTGTGTTCCCTCTATAACATCCTCCCCACTTTCTGTCGTGGCCTGGAATGTCAATAATTGTAGCATCGATAGGTGTACTTTTATGCTTCTCAGTAGTGATACACTAATGGTGGCAAAATAGGATAGCCCAGAGGCTATAAAGAATGGAGATTTTAGGGCGCCTGGGTGGCTCAGTTGGTTGAGCGACTGCCTTCGGCTCAGGTCATGATCCTGGAGTCCCGGGATCGAGTCCCGCATCGGGCTCCCTGCTTGGCGGGGTGTCTGCTTCTCCCTCTGACCTTCCCCCCTCTCATGCTCTCTCTCTATCTCATTGTCTCTCAAATGAATAAATAAAATCTTAAAAAAAAAAAAAAGAATGGAGATTTTAGATGCTGGTAGGTAGGCCTCTTCTCTCATTTGCTAGAGTAATTGAATCAGACTTAGGTTCAAACCCTGGCTCTACCACTTAGTAGCTATATTTCTTGGGTCACATTGCTTAATTACTCTGAACTTCAGATTCCTCTATGATAAAATGAGGCTAAATAACGATAATATCTACCTTGGATGTGAAGATTAAGTGAAATAAGGCATAAAAAGTGCTTAGCAAAATGCTGGCATGTAAAAATATACAAAGGATGCTAAAGTCAGTGTGTACATGTATGATGAAAAACAAGATACTTTTAGCATCTCAAAGGGTACTTACCATCTCCCCAAGATACATAGACATTAAAAAGGGAAAAATGGTAATTTTATACTGGAGAAAACTTACAAATACCACTTTTGTCAAGTGATCAGAGTAACATCATTAATAATGAGGTTTATGATCCAATAATAATTGGCCAAATAGAAATCATGTGCCTCCTGATATGATGCACTGAGAAGGGCACAATACCATATTTATGATGTTCTTGCCAAAAATCCATAACCTGAATTTAATCATGCAGAAGCATCAGACAAACCCAAATTGGGAGACATTAACAATAAAGAAATAACTGACCTGTACTTTTTGAAAATATCAAGGTCATGAGACAAAAGACAGGTTGAGGAACTGTCTAAGTGCATTGTGTGATCCAAGATGGGAGACTGGACCGGAAAAAAAGGGGGGATTTCAATAGGATATTTGGCAAAATTTGAATATAATCCTTAGATTTGATTATAACATTGTTTCAATGCTAATTTCCTGATTTTGGTAATTGTATGATGGTCATGTAAGAGGTTAATAGTTGAGAAATCTGGGTGAAGGGTATGTATAAATTCATGTCAATTTTATAACATTTGGGAATCATATTATTTAAAAATGGAAAAAAAAATGCATGTAGTAGGCATTCAGTAAATCATGTTGTGACTGAGGGAATCTTCCTGAATCTGGGCCAGTCATTTAGATGAGGTTGGCAGCTTTTGAGTGCTGTGTCTGTGTGTATACCTCTGCTGGGAGGTCTGGCAGCTCCGTGAGGGTGTTAGACATTTGCAGGGACATTCCTGGGCTGGTTTCTATCTGACTCTCTCCCTATGCTGTGTCCTCCATCTCCACAATTCCTTTGAGAAAGAAGTTTGAGACAAGCAGGAAGTTACTCTCTGTCAGTTTTTAGAAATTGGGCTCCTCCTCTGAGGTCAGCGTGATTATCCAGTTGACATAGATCCACCCAGAGCTCTCTTGTTTTGTTCAACCATTGATTCGTCTCTGGAATCTGCTATCATCCTTTTGCTTGTTGTGCCTTACCTTTCGATCACTGGGAACAGGAAGAATAATGATGGACTTGTAACAAAGGGTTAAGTGTCCAAATCTGACATTTACATTATCAACATAGCACATGTCCTAGAAGAAAACTTAGAAGAGGTGACTAAAGCCACCAAAGGGGCATTAATACAAGGGTATAGAGAGTTCTAGAAGGAGGCTTGGTTCTGAAAAAACCGAACCAGAGGGAGTTTTGATCTATAAAATGCATAAGATCATGGAATGTAAAATGTGTTCTTCACTGTCCATGGCAGAAGGACTGGCTGCATGTCGAAATGTGAAAGACCAGTTCTGGGAAAATAAGAGGAAAAGCGATCACACAAAGTAAACAAAACACATGTGAGCCTTGTCATCAAGTAATAAGTCTGACAGTGATGGTGTTCGTGGAGGGCTTGAGTTAACTTGAAGGTGATGAGCGGAGTCGCCAGCAGGGAGCACAGGCACATCCTCTGCCTAAGCCTCCTTTATGTCCTTGTTAGAACCGCATCCCAAACTCTGCAATTCCCCTCTTCGTAATTTTGCTCATCCACTTACAGCCCCTTGAACATGGGCTGCTCTGTGAGCGTGAATCAGTGGTGATGATCTCACAAGGAATGTTATGAAGTTAACAAGTACAATTTGTAATGTGCACTGCAAATATAAAGTGCCATAAAAATGCTAATGAGTGATAATGTGCGTCCACTGGTTAGCGGGCCAGTGCAGCAGGCCAAGGATAACAGAAAAGGAGACTGCCTTTTGAACACACAAAGTGCTATCCTATTCATCTGGCCTCACGCCTGCCACCATGGGAGGCTCTGGCTCGGCCCTCATTATTCACCCAAACAACTTCCTTTCCCTCTCTGTCTGGGTCTGCAGGCTGCTTTCTGAGCAAAGAAAGATTCCCTGAAACCTTTTGGTGCCATCAACAACAACAGCGGGCAAGAAAAGTTTGGCTTGAAAAATTCATTCATGGAATGAAGAAAATACAATGGAAATCTATCATTATGGATGTTTTGGAGAGAGGGAGAAAAAAGACCTGGGTTTTGTTTTGCATTTTGGTAAGAAATGATATATAGCTACCTAGTAAAAACAGTTTTATTAAAAAAATCTTCTCGCCCTGAATTCAAAATACGAATTGTGCCCTCTTATCATCCAGTCACTTTAGAATGAAAGTTGAAAATGCTGATACTATGGAACTAGCCCTTGGTATTCTATCTCATAGCTGATATATTTGTCTAATACTTTGGTTTTTGAAGGCCCATTACTCAGGACCAGTGTGCAGGGCTGTTCATTTTAATCCTTTCTGCGTACTGAAAACAGGAATGTTAGGAAGAACCTGTAGATAAGATTATATTCCCGCTTCTGTGTGTCGGTAGGGGGTGGGGTATGAGGCAGATAGGAGGACAAATGGAGTTGTCATCACCCTAAGAAAAGGGTTCTGACCTCAGATTTGTGGGGCTTTTGTTTAGGGAAACCCGGCTCAGAAGTAGGGTTCTTCTATGTTGGTTAGAACATCCCTTCTTCTTGTGGAGTGGAAAATTGTAAGAGCCCAGCAAGTGTGCGGAGAGTTCAGGGGGTTTGAGCACCTTAGTTTCGAAATAGAACAGGTGTAGAATCTCATTATGTCTATTCTGCCCTAAGGAAAGGAGCCTCTTCTGCGCCTGAAGCAGCATATGGAGGACCGGTCAGGAGGCTTGGGCTGTCCTGTGCTGTGAAATGTGAGGGGGACCGTGGAGTTCTTACTCCATGGTGCCTCTGGGTTCCTTGAATGGTTCAAAGGGAGGGTGGCTGAGGGACGCAGAGTAAGCTGTTTAACAGGGCTAATACTTGGGTTTATACAAAGCCATCCAGCAATTATACAGATGCTTGACAGTGTTATCATCATTATTTATTTTGCTATAAGCTAGATTTATAGCATTTGTAATACTAAGCATAAGAAACATTAATAGCTTTACTAATTATATCACTACTTTACAGATAGACATAGCGATAAAAATGCCAAGTAAAGTGAACTAGTAAAACATTTTTAAGAGAATTTTAAAATCAGTTGCTGATTGACGATGTCTTTGGTGAGTCTTGGGGTTTGAATGGAGAAGAAGACAGCCTTCTTTGTAGATTTAAGTCTTGCTTTCCTGCCTATTCATGATAAATTGAAAGTAATTCTGCCTTAACCTGACCATAATCAACTGAACCATGTATTTAATATGGAGCCAACAAAATGTACTTTGTTTTGGATCAGAGCTAAATGAAAATCCAAGTGTGGAGAAGGAGAGAGAGGGATGGAGAGAGAGGGAGGGAGAGAGGAAACGATCATAAATGAAGTGAGGGAATAAAGAGACCTGAGTAACTAACATTGTGCTTCTCCCCATTCTGGTTATTGATCTTGCTCTGTGTTCTCCAGAAAACACCTTGTTATAAATGAGGATATTGAGTGAAGAAAAAGAGTTAATAAATCCACTGCCTTTGCCACAACTGCTAATGGAAATCCATGAGCAGTTTCAGTGCCGGACAAGTAAAAAGACCAAATTCGGAATGGAGGACATAGTGGGTAAGAATTGAGTAGGCAGCATGCCCGGTCTGTGAGCTGCAGTGGTGGGCAACATTTTTTTGGGGTTGTAGTTCACCATTCCTGAGGTCCTGTGTCTTGACCTGTGTAACAGGTTAGCAGCAAGACTGCCAACTCTGTCCTAGAGCAGGAGATGCCTGCTTTCATAAATAAAGTTTTCCTGGCACACAGCCCTACCCTTCCATTGAAGTATCGTCTATGGCTGCTTTTGTGGTACAACCCAGAGCTGAGTAGTTGCAACAGAGACCTTATGGCGTACAAAGGTGAAAGTATTTACTATCTGACCATTTATTAAAAACAAAACAAAACAGATTACTCTAAAAGAGTGCCCATTTTTCTAATTATTTCTCACTGGGATACAATATATGCCTGCTTCAAATTTTTTACTGCCTATCCCAGTGCTCTCTGAGCATCAGAAGACTGAGATGGGGGAGGGGAGGGTGGGTGTGTAGAAGGCCCTTCTGTTTGTGCAAAAACAAGAAGTGTGACCCTTCAAAAAAAAGGCTTAGGTTGCATTAGATAATCCTGATTTTAAATGTCTAATCTTAAAGCTATAACTCAGGGATAAAAGAGTGTGAGTATTTTTATTTATGGTTTGTGGTGGATCTTATTGCATTTCTCCGTCTTCTTAAAGCTAGCTGGGAGGTTCATAGTAGGGAATAACTCACCTAAGCCAACTTGAATGAAATCTCCACCACCACCTCCCCGAAGAAAATTCCTAACATGGAAAATTCATTTCAGCAAGAGAGGTCTCTACTTTTGAAATGTTTTGACCTGATTTAGAGGCTAGATATAAATAAAAAAGAAGGAGCTGTTTACTCACTAAACTTAGGATAAAATAATTGAGAGCTTACCCATACTGGGTGCAATCTAACAATATTTGCAAAGTAGACATTGTATTTCTGTTGCTTTCATTTGCCTCTGAACAGTTCTTGGATTTTCCATCACACTTGATCTCACTGTTGCCTGTATAGAATTCTACACCCTATAAAGTTTAGCTGAAATTCAACCACTTTCATGACCATTTCTCAGCTAACTCAGCTGAGGATAGTGGAAAACTCACAGACTTTGCAATCAGATAGACCTGAGTTCACATCCTGGATCATCCATGGCTGAGGGGCTGCAAACAAGTTACTCAAAGCCTTTGAGGTTCCAGTTCTTCGTGGCTCAGTCAGTTAAGCATCTGCCTTCAGCTCAGGTCATGATCTCAGGGTCCTGGAATCGAGCCCCATATCAGGCTCCCTGCTCAGCAGGGAGTCTGCTGCTCCCTTTGTCTGCCGCCCCCACCCCCCAGCTCGTGCTTTCTCTCTCTCTCAAATAAATAAATAAAATCTTTTAAAAAATAAAAATTCAAATCTCAGAATTGTTATGAAAATTAAATGGGATGATACATGTAAAGGACTTGGCTGACGATAGGCTTTCTTCAATGAATGATGATAAGTATTATTTTCTGGGGTGCAAGACTTCTGTTTTGAATAATAGCAATTGCCTGCACCAATTAAGTGACACTTTCTATATACTGTTTTACCTTTTTAGTTTCTTTTCATATATGTATTTCCCCCTACCTAATTGAGTTTTGTTCTTCTAAGAGCAGGCACCACACTTGTGTATCTGTTCAAGTGTATTGCAAATAGTAGGTACTTAATAAGTATCTGGATTGATTCTGGCTCTTTGATTTGTTGGGTGAATGAGGAGAAACCAGAGCAAAGAGACTGCGTTGTTTTGCAGGCTCACTAGATTGTCCCAGGGACTGTGCTGGTGAGGGAGGGGAGAACCCTGCCTCGCCCAGTTGTGATAAAATATCCAGATGTCTACATTTGCGAAATGGGAGAGATGGAGTAGAGCTACCTTTGAAATGTACGGTCCTACTCACAGGGCCTGAATCTCGGTTTTTTTTCTCTGCCCACAGCCCCATGCGAACACTGTTTTCCCATACAACACTGAGATTTGACTATCAGTGAGGATAGCTTACTTAACAAATTAATCATGCCTTCAGTAGGGCAGATAGCACTAAAATAATTTTTAAAAATCTGTCATCTTTAGATCACTGTACTCACCCGAGAATGTGTCACTATTGCAGCAGGCATTTTTTGAGATATAATTTACATGTAATAAAATTCACCCTTTTTAGGTGTATATTCTATGAATTTTGATAAACGTACCCAATGTGTAACCTTCACTACAATTAAGAGAGAATATTTCCATTATCCCAAAAAGTTTTCCCGTGTCTCTCTGAGGCCAGTTTACCTCCTCTGATTTACCAGCCCCTGGAAACCTCTGATCTGATTACTGATCTTATAATTTTGCCCTTTCGAGAATGCCATATAAATAGAATCACACAGTATGTGTCCTTTCCATTCTGGCTCCTGTCACCTAGCAAAATACTTTTGTGTCTCGTCCATATTGTTTCTTATCATTCCTTTTTATTGTTGAGTATTCCAGTGTGTGAATGTACCATGATTTATTTATCCATTCACCTCATTATGGACATTTGGTTTCCAGCTTTTAGTGACTATAAATGAAAGTGCTCTAAATGTTTGTGCACAGGTTTGTGTGTCCATGTGTGAAGACAAGGGTGTGGGATTCCCTTGAGGGAGGAATTGCTGGGTCATATGGTTAAGTGTATGTTGAACTTTATAAAAAACTGTCAAATTATACTCCAGAGTGGATTTACCATTTTGCATTCCTGCCAGAAATATATAAAAGTTCCAGTGGCTCCATATCTTTGTCAGGATTTTGTATTGTCATTTTTTTTAATTGGAACAATTCTAATAGCTGTGTATTGTTATGTCATAGTTTTAATTCGCATTTCCCTAATGGCTAATGATGTTGAGCAACTCTTCATGTGTTTCTTTTCCATCCATATATCTTCTTTGGTGAAGGGTCTGTTCCAATCTTTTGCCTTTTTTTTTTTTTTCCTTTTTTGGAGGGAAGAGAGTTGTGTTTGCA
Organism: Leptonychotes weddellii; assembly: GCF_054177405.1. Classification (NCBI taxonomy): domain Eukaryota; kingdom Metazoa; phylum Chordata; class Mammalia; order Carnivora; family Phocidae; genus Leptonychotes; species Leptonychotes weddellii. The sequence continues at coordinate 67,477,857 of NC_138378.1, read as the reverse complement.
ATAGGCATTTTTAATTGCACTGTATTTTTGCTAATCAACACTTAATATTTCATGACATGAAACTGCAGTGAGTCAACCAGTCATCTTGGAATATTCCTTTCAGTACCTCATGTAGGTAAACTTTATTATAGAAGCGTATTAGCTGGAAGTCCAGAGCCAGTAGACTACCATGGTTTCTTTCAGCTTTGTGGTGAGATGCTCTGCATGATCTTGCCCTCTGTCCATTCTCTGACCTCATCCCTGCCCCCTTTCTTGCTGGTGGGGGCACATGCCAAATATACTTTTGCTTCAAGGCCGTTGACCGAAGTTTCATTTTAACCTGGGAAACTCTCCCCCAAAAGTTGCATGGCTTTTGCGTGACTCCTTCTTTCACTTTGTTCAGGTCAATGTCACCTTCGTAAGTAGGCCTTCCCTGACCAGCCTGTGTAAAATACATCCCTTACTCCACATCCTCCTACCTCGTACTTCTTTGTACCACTTATCACTACCTGGTATGCTGTATTTTATTTATTTGCTTACTCTCCGTCTCCTTCCATGGAAATGTAAGTTCCATGAAAGCAGGAATGTGACCTGTTTTGTTTCTCTGTAAGATTCTACAGCTAGGAAAGTGCCAAGGATGTAGCAGGCATTCAGTAAATTGTAGGCAGAATTAATAAGTTTTAAGGAGAAAGGTGAGAGAAACGCTAATTAGCTGAATTTTTAGACAGGCCTGCTCATCATACCAGACCTGGCCTGCTCCCAGCACTTAAAAGTTTATTATGCTATTTCACATTTGACCTGGGTGAACTCCTAAACTAAGCTTCCTTGGCCTACACCTGTATAACATTTCCAAATGGATGTGATGGTCCTTTAAAAAACAGCCCCAAGATGGCAGCAATTAGAGGTAGCAATGATTGCCTCTGTTTGAGGCCCACAGCCTGATTTTTCTTTGTCTCTGGCTGGTTTACTGATGCAGCAAAGCAAAAACAAAAACAAAAAAAAACCTTCATGAGTCTGAGGATTCTCTCTCAGGTACATGTTGTGAATGGGCTCGAACTCTTCTGTTTTGGATTGCTCCAGGCTTGTTTTCTCTTGCCTGTGCTTTCTCATGTTGCACACACAGACAGGACATTTAACTGCTTGCTTTTCCCTCGGATTCCTCGGAGTGTACTGGAGGAGTCATGGTGCCTCATAACGCAATGGATAGGCCATCCTTGAATTGGGGTCTCCAGGGTTAGGACCTTTAAGAAGTTCCTTTTATTTCATGGGGCTGAAATCAGAGTGTAGTCAAGGGTGGATTCTCCATATACTTTTCCATACTCAGTGTTCTGCTCATAAATAGTTTTCCATACCTGGTTCAAATCCAGACACCTTCCTGAATGTGGATATGGTAGAACCCATTCTGGGTTGGGACTACTTGGGGAGAATAGAGGTCCTAGGAAAAATGGTCAGTCAACTCACCAATCAAATGAACAACAAAATCCACCAAACACTTGGCAATAAATGGCTGCTTTTGAAATCAAGGCTATTTTATGGTTACCACTCCCCCCAAAAAGAAAATAAAAGGTTTCCAAAAATGGACTGTTTCTTTTTTATTTGGTACAGGTATTCCAGTTTTCCAGTACATTTTCAAATCAAAAAGCATTGGAAGAAACCTAACCTACATTAACAAAACACAAAACAGTATTTGGGCCTTTTTATTTATTTATTTATTTTAAAGATTTTATTTATTTATTTGAGAGAGAGAGAATGAGAGAGAGAGAGCACATGAGAGGGGGGAGGGTCAGAGGGAAAGCAGACTCCCTGCCGAGCAGGGAGCCCGATGCGGGACTCGATCCCGGGACTCCAGGATCATGACCTGAGCCGAAGGCAGTCGCTCAACCAACTGAGCCACCCAGGCGCCCTGGGCCTTTTTATAGTCAAGACTTCACAAATAGGAGACGATGTTATGAAGAGCAGAGGAATACTGGTGGTAGCATTTCCCGTGGGCTGAGGCACTTGATAAAGTGTAGGCTCGCAGAATCTGGTTTTCAGAAATCTTCTAAGCTGAGCATGTTTCAGAATTGATCTTTGCCTTCTTGGTGATCTTAAGCAAAATTATGAAAATCTTCCCAAATCCTGATTTTATAACACCAAGAAATACTGACAGTGATGCTTCAGGAGGTTAATGATGGTCTAATTATCTTGCACCAATAAGGAAAAAGAGCCTTTTGGCAAGATTATGTCAGAACTAGTCAGATAATATAGATATTTCTACCTCCACACATTTTCTAAAGGGGGATATTGCCGCTTTAATTAAATGTTACATGAATACATTTCAAATAGATCCAAACACAGGGCAAACTCTGTTTCAGAACCGCTGTTCTTACATTTAAAATGTATTTGAAATGTAATTTGAAAAAAAAAGATAACGGGAAAGAAAAACTGAAATAACTCGAAACAAGCAGAATATAGTAGCTCATCATTACACTAATATATCAAACAATGTGATCTTAGCTTAATTATCCCCTTTGAGAGTTGAGAAAACTAAGCACAACCTTCAATTTACAGCTGTTTGGTGCCGGGAACCTGAATTATTATTGGAGAAGAAGGGGGGAAAAAGTTTATTTATTGTGACCTCCACTCAGTTTTTATTCATTGTGGAAAATCTGTATATTCACAAATGAGGGCTATTCATCCTTAGACCACAGCATTCTTCAGCTGTCCAGGCCTACATCAACTGCACTTCTGCTTTTGTGTTCATCTCGAAGGCTCTTCATCCAGATTGTTCATCATCTTGATGGTCGAGCTTTATCTTGCTTTTGTGCAGCTGCATTCCGCTTATCCAAAGTGCTGAGGGAGACGAGGGAGAGGGAGAAAGGAGCAAGTGAGCGAGCAGGGGAGAGCGAGCAGGGGAGAGAGGGAGAACAGAAAGGAGAAAAAGCAATGGCCGGTGCACATATGAGGATAATTTGTAGTTTCTCAATAATAATATAAAAAAAAAGGAGGACAGGCTAATTACTGGCTTAACTAGGGCAGCCTGTGGATCTTCATGTCAAAAGGACTGCCCGTAATTATTTGCCATCAAAGCACATTCATATTGTGGCACAAAAGAAGGGCCTTTTGCAAATGGATCTTGCTAATAAACAGGGCTGAGAGGAGCATTATGTGTCTCCCTGGTTGCAGGCACATTAACACAGTGACATGGAGCATAACTCGGGGCCTGAGGAAAAAAACACCAGAATGATAATTATCCCCCGCTCCTCCCCAGCTCCCTCGCCAGTCCCTTTGTGTTGGATGAGGAAGCCGAACATGACCTATTGGAGGGCTCAAGGCAGGCTATTAGTGACCCTGGAGCCCTGACAAGGTGCCTCTGTTCTTTTAAAAGCCTGCCTCTTGATGTCAGGAGGGTCACGTGGACCCGTGGCTCAGCTCGAAATGGTCCAGCAAACACTTCAACCTTAAAGACACCTGGAAGGTCATGACCAATTTAATGCAGATAAAGACAGCAGAGGAGACAAGGCTCTGTTGAATCCTGGTGCTGAAGTTCCCTACTCTCTCCCTTTTCTTTTTCTTCATTGTCCACACTTGCATATATTTAAGTCCTCAAAACTAAATCCGTTAGTAAATGGAGAGTCTTATCGGAGGGGAAAAAGGTGGATGCAGATACAACCCCTTGGATGAACTATTCTTCTGGCAGATGTAAACACCCCGATGATTCCCTACAGGTAGGGGTTACTGGGGGGTGCGGGGCAGGGGCCTGCCTTTCATGCTTCTTGCAGGGCAAGTCGTGAGAGCCTTATCCGCAGTAGAGGCTCACCTGTGAGCTGGGCCTGCCTGACACTGGCATTGCTGGGGCTGCAGCCCAGCTCAGAAGGCCCCAGGCTTGTTCTGCCTTCACGGAGCTGTTGATGGTAAAGCAGAGGGCCGGTAGTCAGCTTGGAAAATGTACCCAAGGCCATTAAGATGGGGTTGTCTTTTCTCTTTTCTTCCTCTTCCCTTTCTGTCTTGTCATTTTTCTGTGGAAGGTGTCTTCCGACACAGAGGGGCCACTCCAGAACCCAGAAAATGGGGTAAGGTATTCTGTTTTACACGCACCAGGAGCAAAATCAATCCCTGCAACGCTTATTTTACCAGCAGAGAAATTAAGGATGACGATTTGCATTGCAAAACAATGCTTGCTTCAACAAATGCCGATTTTTCTGAGCTACATTTAAATATTTAATTATTTGAAAGGTTGGAGGTTGATAAACTTCAAGTTAAGATGTTATAAGCCATTTCTAATGGAAAATCTACTGGGAATGACTTAGAAACATTCAAAGATGTGTATCTGTGGGAAAATAGGATTAAGGGTTTTTAGGATTTGACTTAAACTGCTCAGGACTGTGCCCTGCATCTGAAGCATGTTGAGCCTAGGGAAATAACACACTCTCCGTTTGTAAATTTCCCAATACTCAATCAGTCTTCTACCTTCCTTCCTTCTGCTCCTCCCACCCCCTTTCTCTCCAAATACCTTAGCATAAAGGAATTGGGGTGTTGACATACTAATTATAGACATAAATTTTCCAAACTGTTAAGAGTGGTTAAAAAAAAAACAAAAGCAAAAGTTGAAACCACACTGTTCGTTATTTTAATCTCTCTAGCCTGGACCTCTTTCTCTGAAACGTTTAGCTCTTATGTCCAACTGCCCACAAGACCTCTCCTCTACACTTGCGTATCGAATAGATATCTTGAACCCAGCATATCCAGAAAGAAATTCCTAATCCTCCTCCTCCCGCCCCCTAATTGCTCTATTCATAGTTTTTCCAGTCTCAGTGGATGTCAACTGCAACTTTCCAATGCTTAGGTCAGAAACCTTATAATTATTCTTGTCTCCTCTCTTTCTCTTACCACATCCAATCTGCCAGAAAGTACTGTCAGCTCTACCTTGAAAAGACATTTAGAATGGAACCACAACTCAGTCACCTCCAGTGATACCTCGGTCGGAGCCATCTTCATCTCTTACCTCCATGATTCCAGTAGCGTCTTAACAAGTTTTTGTCCCATTTGATCTGCTCCTAAATTGGCAACCAAATTGGTCCTTCTAAGCTGGTCACGTTGGAAGTTTGTTACAAAGGCCCATGAGGTTCTGACTTTACCTCCTGCTTTTCTTTCCCTTGATCATTCTATTCTGTTCCAGCCACAGTGCCCCTAATTTTACCCTAAAGACATAGCAAGGATGCACCACATCTTAATGCCCTCAACTCCCTCACCTCCAAGTCATTTTTCAGAACTTACTTTCTCAATGAAATCTATCCCAGACACCTTATTTAACCCTGCAACCACCTACCACCCCCAGCACCTTGATCCCCTTTGTCCCTGGCACCCTTAGAAGTGTTGAAATTTTTACTTTAAAAAGTCAAGAGGGGAGTCTGATTGTTTGTCATGATTTCCCCCTTCCATTCATGGAGAAATCCATGCCAAGCAGTTCTCCAGTTTTCAGCGGACACTGACTGGGTGTCCTACAGTTCTGACACTGTTTACCCTGGAGATAGCATCAGATCCCACAGGTTGAGGGCTCAGTCCCGTGAGACTGTCCCCACCCCCACCCCCTCCAAACCCCAATCACAAGGCCAGATTGTTACCTGTGCTTCTAAGCAGCTGGCTATAAATCAGAGGTTCCATGTCTCCCACATTGGAATAATTCACTAAAGACGCTAGCAGACAGATCTCAGAGAAACATTTGCTTATGTTTACCAGTATAAAGGATATTATAAAGCATACGGAAGAATAGCCAGATGAAGGGGTACATGAAGTGAGGTTCTGTCCCCGTGGAACTGCAGTGTGCCACCTCCAGGCATGTGGATGCTACAACCAACCTGAAAGCTAATCAAATCTGATTGTTTGAGAGTTTTTATAGAGCTTTAATTTCCAGCCCTCCTTCCCCTTTTTGGTGGGCAGGGCTGGAAATTCCAACCCTCTAATCACTGGGTCTCCTGTGACTGGCCTCATTCTGAGGCCATCTAGGGGCCCCACCCTACGTCACCTCATTAGCATAAACTTAGGTGTGCTCAAAAGGGTCTCCTTAGGAGTAACAAAAGATACTCTTATCACTCAGGAAATGGGGTTAGGAGCTCGGTACCCAGGAACCCTGGACAAAGACCAAATATATTTCTTACTACACCGCACCCCTTTACTGTGTAATTGTGGGCTCTGTCAGCAACCCAGAAGACATTAGCAAATTCGTGAATCAGCTCTGCACTGCTTATTGTGAGGTAGAGTCATTTGTTAGCTTAAGTAAAACCTGGATTAATTACAACTGTCTGTGAAAATATTGACTAAGGAGGTCTTTAGTATACATTTAAGAAAAGTGAAAATCTCACAGACTCATGAAATTCAAGCCCTCTTTTTGTTCATCAGTAGTAGTTGGGGCAGTAATAGGAGACACTTTGATTCAACTGAATGATGATACAGGAAAACATAAGTGGGGTTTCAAATGAATGATTTTTCAAAGCTTTTTAGCTGAGGTATCTGTGAATAAGTGGGGGGTGTGGCAGGGTGGACACGTGAGACTAGAAAATGTCTGTAACGGTGGCTCTCCTGTGATGTTCTTGCACCCTTTTCAGGTGACTTGGGAAGACACAGCCCTAGAAAACCTTGTGAGAACAGTTTTGGGAACATCTACAAATCTCTCTTTTCTCTGGGCTAACATCTGAGGGAATGGGGGTGGTGGCATGTTGTGACCTGTGTTTAATGTCGATCCTACATTTCTGAAAAGTTTGAGTTCATGTTTGGTTCCCTGTGTTTCTAGTGCCTCAGTGTATTACCATACAAAGTCATTTACTTTGGTTTAAAATCATGTATGTGATGTCAATTATTGACTAAGAAAACATGCCTTGATGACATATTTATTGATACTAGTGGACGCAGACGCATCTTTGTGGAGGAAACAATACTATCTCTTCTTTAAAGATGTGAAAGTAGAGCCAGTCAGGGCTCCCTGTTGTGGGGCTGAGCATCCTGAGCGGGGCTGACCAATCTTTCCAGGCTACCTTGTCAGACACTCTCCTGCGAACAAAAGGGGACTTCCTTTTCCCTTTGGTAGCCTGGTTTTTAAAACAAAGTGGAATCTGTCACATAACTGTTCCCATACAGAGAGGCCTCATTCTGTGTCTGAATCCTTTATGCCCTCATGTCCCTGAGCAGACCTTTCCAGAGAGCAATGTGCAGAAAGTCGTAGTATGGGTGCTATAGTCCCAAATCCCCTAAAAAAGACAGGAGAAAATAGAGTCCCGGCCTGTAGTGTGTGGATCAAGAGAGAGGCAAATAGAATGGTTACATATAGAAGGCCCATATAGATCTAGCTACTCCCGAACACCAGCAGGCACTATGGACATATTTATTCCTTAACAAAAGCTGACCACCCACAGAGTCTGAGAGAGAAATTCTGATACTTAGTTCAATTTTTAGTTCAATTAGTTCAATTTTTCAAGGGTAAAGTTTTTGGTTATTGTTATAGTAGTGTTAATATATACTAGTTAATATTTACTCCTTTCCTAGAGGGTAACATGTGTGCTTGTGTCCTCTATATCCATGTTTAAACCTGAGTACACACACACACACACACACACACGCATGTGCATATAAAGAAAAACATGTCTACATATGTGTGTGTATGCAGAACAATATATAGGTGTATGTATATAGTATATACATATATGTGACTTACATATATTTATATATACATTTACATAGGTCTTATATATATCTTTACAAAAAAAAAAAAATTCCCAGGCCTTCCAACAAGACCTAAAGCATGCTTATAATTTGTAGTGTCTCCCCCAGAGACAGTGTGTGGCAAAGTCGTTTAAGCATCTGACTCTTGGTTTCTGCTCAGATCGTGATCTCAAGGTCATGAGATCAAGCCCCACTTAGGTCTCTGCACTCAGTGTGAAGTCCACTTGAGATTCTGTCTCCCTCTCCCTGAATAAGTGGGAGGGTGTTCTCTCCTCTTGTGTTCTCTCTCTTTAAAATAAAAAATCTTAAAAAAATTTGTGGTGTCTTTTATGTCTTTAGTGTGATATAATACATGTTTCTTTAAAAGGCATTACAATATTTCATATTGCAAGTAATATATATTCACTACAGAACATTTGAATTGTATAGGAAAGTACAAAGAAGAAATAAACGTCACACAAAAATCATATAATACCACTATGTAAAGAAAACTCTATTACTGTACTTTGTTGTTGTGTTTATGTGGGCTACATTTTAATTTTGGTGTCCCCAACCTATTATCCTCTAAGAGCATATGTGAAGCATATGTTTCATATGTGAAACAACTTGTGGCATAATTGGTTCATTCATTTTGGTATATTAAGACAATGTTCTTAATATACTCTTTTTGTTCAACAAATCTCCTTTTCTGAAGTACATACTCATTCTCTGTCCATCCACCATCCATCCATCCATGTATCTTTCTCATATGTACTTATAGATCTTCAAGTGATTTCTTCAGTTTCCTTTAGGATTTTTGGGTTTTCCTGTCTAACTAGTCTCCTACATTATTGTAGATCTACCCAAACTCCATCTTGGTAATGTACTAACATGCTAGTGATTTTGTTTCCTTGGCATTCTTTTTTCCCCATTATCTCTCCCTTCCTTCAGTCTTTTAGCAACTTATCTCAATGGCTTGGATTATGATGTTACTGTTTATCCACTTTAAGTGGTTAGTCTAAGCTTTTCCTTTCTGGGGTACTGTCTATAGTTCTTCCCTCTCATGCCTCCATGTCCTTCCACTCTTCAAGATCTTTTCATCTCTGTACTTGTCCTTCACCCCCCTTTTGTAATCACTTCTTCCCATCTGACCAGAGCACAGCAGTCAATCATTTCAGCTACATTCTATCTCATACCTTCAATTTATTAATGACTTCATCTCCACAATGGTGAGGAAATCTTGTGATTTCATTGATTGATAAAATTAATGATTTCCAACCTTTACAGAACTTTTAAACTCTCCAAAAATAACTTTTTAATGGTGGATCCACCCTTTTGCATTTTTTTCTGATATTTTAGTATTTGTTTAAACTACCAATTCTGTCCTCAGTCCTCTTTCTTTTAGTGGGCAGTTTGCCTGCTACTTTCATAAAGAAAAGCAAGGTCATGGATGTTGGTCTGGTATGCTGGAAGAATAATGGACTCTGGACTTTGCTAAATCAGAATCTTGGCTTCACCGGTTACCATCTGTGTGACTTTGACCCTTGACTTAGTCCTTCTAAACTTTCATTTTTTTTTTATTTTGAAAACCTTACTAACTTCATAGGATTTGTCAGGAGAACCCAATGACATGATATGTTTAAAAAGTTCAGAATGCAATAGATCCTCAATTGGAGCTATTGTTATTTTTATTAGGTAGCAGTGCTCCCAACTTCCTTTTCCACTGGGTTCCAAGTTTATTTGTATCTTTGTCCTTTCTTACTCCTCCCCTATTTGTTTAGAAGAAGATATAGCAACTCCTTTTAAGACTAATTCCTGGAGACTGTATCCTGCATCCTAGACTGTGGCCCCATCAGGTATGCTCTCTCTTTCTTGCATCTTCAATTTGAGTGGCCACACATCTTCCTCAGGTGAACACCCAGTCTCTCCAGATTCCTTCCTGCTCAACAATGCTTTCTGAAAACAAGTGTATTTATAACTCACAAGTGTACTCTTTTCCATTTTCAGCCTTCTGCTCCTGGCATCTTCTTAACCCCTTTTCTGAAACTGCTTATAAAAGTTTCCTGTGACTCCTGATTGGCAAATTCAGTGGGAGCTGGGCCTCAGTTTTCAGGCCAGTTCCAGTACTACATCCTTAGGAAGCATGAGGAGAATCCTGTGCTTCCCATGCTTCCATTAGACTTTGTTGGTACTCATACTATGGCACTATGCTACGTTATTGGGGTTGTCTTTCTCACCTGGTGGATGATAAATATCTTGAAGAGAAGGACTCGGATTTACTTCTAAAAGCCGTACTGAAGGATAAATACACACATACACACACATACACACACACACAAAACCACATTGACTCCAAAGACTATTGTCACAAAGAGGAAACTTTGACATATAAAGATTGTCTTTATATATACCCTGAGGTGTGTAAGTGCTAGGAATGGGCATCTTTTCATGTTAGTGAGTGTTACCAGAATATTTCTGACACTCCCATCAACCAGTCAGCAAATATTTATTTATTAACAGTGCTAGATACTATCATGACTAATGGGAATTCAGTTCTGAATAAGACCTAAGATGGACATAGTCTTTGCCTTTTGGGGCTGGTTGAAGATTCAAGGACTTGAATTCTGTACATCTATCCCTCGTCATACAACATATTAAACACTTAAACTTTTACAGTCTCGCAATTAGAATTCTTCAGGGGAGGGAGTATATCAGAAGTTTCTATCATTTTTCACATGGGTAGAAAATGTATTTTTTTCCAAACTCACCTAGAGTCAGTGAATTCAGTTTAAATTTCAGTAAGTATTTTTGACTTCCACATAACAATGATTGCATAATATTGGAATATGTACACTTGTTATATAAATACTGAGCACCTGTGAATTTAGGCAAATCCTTGCATGAAGGTTTTATGCAGATGGCACAGGTCTAGGAAGGAGTCATAAGTGCTGGGAAAACGTATCCAGTTTGGAAAGTTTTACTTTTTAAGGTCCTCTGTGTATAAGGAATTATGGAACAAATTTCACTTTGAAAGGACCAGCTTTAAAAATAGTCTTTAAAAAAAAAAATATATATATATATATATATATATACAGAAATAGTCTATCATTGCTTTAAATCTCAATATGTGATTTTTTCCATTCTGAGATTCCTAGATATATATATATATATATATATATATATATATATTCCATATATATATATGGATTTCATAACTCAGTACCCTGCTTGTTATTGAACAAGACATACATTTGAAATATCCTTATCACGATTATATAACTTCTGAAAAACTGAGTACCCTACTTTGAAAATATTTAAGACGATGAAATGTATTATCAGTACAAGATGATACCACATAGTTTATTTTGAACCTGGTGTTGTTGCTGGAGTACAACACATTAATCACTGCCATTGGGGTTTTTGTTTCTTTAATATAATCAGAAAAGGAATATGATATGATCACCCCAACCAAAGTGCTGGAAGAACTGAAGCCACCTGTTGGCATCTTCCAGCTGACAACTGTGAATGTACGTCAGTATTATCAGGTCTTTTTGTGCTTGAACCCAACTGTGACCCTCTTACCATCTTTTCTGTGTTGCCCATACATTTACCGTCTCCTGCCCTTTGTTTGGTTTTTGACCCCACTTTTTCAACAGTTTGGGGAAGTTTTATGAGACTTGAGCCATTGGGAACCTGGGGATGATGATGTAGGGAACTGTGTTTTTCACTTCTGGTTTCACAGAAATTTGAACAATGTTTAACACCTTGTAAATGCTTAACAGATATTTGTCGTAGGTCTAAATGGAGAGGCATGATTGCTTTTTAAGTCTGCATGACCCCTGTGGTCTGAAATCATGGTGCTTTCCCGTTTGAAGGGCACCTTCTCCATCCTCTGGTATGTGTTCTCAATAGAAGATAGCTATTCCATGATTCCATAGGGACTGTCTGAGGCTCTGAGTGATGACCCTTAGAGAAGTCATTGCTTCGTTAAAGTTTATTTCCAGTCTTCTCCGACCAATTCCCTATGTCATGGGCCCCTTGTTCTTTCCCTGTGCTTGCTGTTCCCTCATGTACTCCAAGGTTAAAAAGATTTTGCAGGAAAATCTACATTTTAATAGCAGTCAATGCTTTCACTTAAAGGAGTAGCTCTCTACCTCATATAGTTTCAAGTATTGGTCATCAGGTAGGGGAAAAATGTGTTTGGGGACAATTGGGATTTCCTGGAACTTCTTGAGATCTGTGGAATTATACTACCAGATGCTCTGTCAACAGATTAGGCAAGCCCTAAAACTGGATATTGTTGGGTGCCAGACAAGGGATATTCTTCTTGGGCATGGAGTGGGATTACCCTTATTTATTAAACTTAAAAACATGATAATGACAAAGGATTTTTCAGTGATGTAGACAAAAGTTAATTTTCTTTCTCACTCAAAGTCCCCTGCCTCCACTACCACACCCACACCTACATGCACTCCTGCTCACGTAGGTACACGCTTTTTATATCCATCATACGTCAACACTTGATTCTGTCTCCCTTAAGGGGCTTATTTGGATATTTGGGCAAGGGTACAGGTGGGAAATACACGCCCTACCCAAGCAATCTCAGTCTATCAAACCGGTACAACATTTATCAGGATTCTAAGGCCAGGGACTGTTGGTCTCAGGTAGCAAATGCCAGCCATCAGGTCTATAGTATAGCTAGGAAACACTGGGAAATATCTTTTTCGCATAACTGTCTTATAGAAAATAATTTGCCCCAGACATTTTCATCTTTGAAAGAATGTAGATTTATGGGCTTGATTTCTTAATCAGGGTGAACTTTTGTTAATGTTTCATGGCTAGGATATATACAGTTGTGCCATGGACCCAGTGGTGATATTAGTAATAAAGACAATATTATTAATATCACTACATCAATATAAAAAGAGTTATAGAGTTAACATTTGTAAGACAAAAAAAAAGAAAGAAAAATCCCAGGTTAACAGTTGCCTTCTCTGCCATTAACTCACTCGTTGGCAATATTTTATGCACTCATATAGTTTATATACCAGGACTAGTGTTTGGCAAGAGCAGTCAAAGATACACAAAAACAACCAGTTGCTTCTTTTCTTTTCTTTTTTCTTTTTTCTTTTCATTTCCCCCCTCCTCTTCCTTATGATGAAATTTTATTATTTCTTTGAAACTCCAAATCAGCCTCCAGTGGGGGGCTGTGCCCTTTTAGAGCCAAAGTGCAGTATTTGAACTTTGCTATCACATAACACTTTCTGAGACTGCTTGTCTGAAATGACTTAATTTGCACTGCAGGACCAGCCCTGAACCACAAATACTCCAAAAAGCCACAGTGAGCCAGGGCAGCAGACCTATTACTAATTTTTTATTAAAACCCCTGAGGCACCCAACACAGGGCCCCAAAGCAGCTTTAATAATAGACAACATACAGCACATTTTTCTTGTATTGCCATGTAATCAAATCTGAGGCTGCTGTTCACTTTCTTTGTTTTACCTAGAGGACCAGCTTCCAATTTAGTTGTGGCCTACTCTAAACTGATTTTTCATTGTAATTAATGCCTACTTTGGCCTCAGCCACTTATACAACTTTCCATTAGAGGTTTGCAGCCATCCACTGAGTATTTTACTAAGTTACCCTTACAGACCTGCTATAGCTGCAATTTTGTTAAAGTCTGTCTTTTTATTATTTTTTTTGTAAAGAATTTTTAAATTGCTTAGCTAAATAGTTAATTTTTTTCCCTTCTTCCTTTTTTCTGTGCTGTACCTATTAAAATATTTGGGCAAAGGTCCACATTGGGAAAAATACACACACACACACACACACACATACACTCCATTTGCCCCCTTCACCGCCCCTGACAACCCCAGCCTTTAAGTGATTTCAGAAAGGCTAGTGGAACTTATTTAGATCCAGGGTCTGCTGCGGCTAATTTTCTGTCTGTGTTTTGTGCTGTCCATTTCCTCTGAAATAGTACCTGAGGTTTAGGGTTCTTCAGCAGAGGATGTTAGAGACCTCTGCAAACATTCAGGGGGCAGCCTTTCCACCACTAACCTTAAAAAAGATTATGGCAGTGGGCCCAGGGTCAGATTGAATAGATGCAAAAGTATATGCTGTGCCTTTGCTGCTCCCTGAACCTTTCTTTGTTGGCTGGGCTGACATTTTCAGTGACTTTTCTTAGAGCCTTGTTTAGACTGTCTTCCTAGAAAATTCTGGATCTGTTTACTACCCATCTTCTCTCACCTCCCTGGGCATTACCAAATCACAAAAAACAACTCTCAGAAATTAGAGCCTCTGGCTCCTTAGATGGGTCCCTTTCAACTTGAAGATGTGGTTTTTAAGAGGACCCAGTGAATTAGCAAGGTCCATTAACACAGCATTGATAACATGTAGCTTCTACAGAAGGCACCTTCCTGGGGCAGTGTCTTTAAAGGCCTTGGCTTAGAATGCTCTGAAATTATGAGATCTTTGTGCAGTTTTTACTTTTACATTTTAAACATTAGTAGTTTACCCTGTAGGACTGATGGAGGAAAATCTCCTACTGTCTGGTAATGAGCAGTGGATTTCCTTGTCTTAGCTGCTAGCCATTGGGTATAATAATTCCCTTTCTAATCTTCAGTGGTCATTTTTCTTCAGATAACAGTTGCACTATTGTATAATGCTGTCAGCCTTTTAAATAGCATTTACAGACTCTCTTGATCGCATCTCCAATGTGAGTTGTTGAAATTCAAAAGTACACATTATCTTAATGGAACGTTGTCTCTCTGTTGTGGCTAACTGTCAACAACTTGGTAAAGTTTTATGAGGGAGAACACATTTGTAGGTTGGGGAAAGTGAGATCCAGGTCTGTTTCCCAACACCACTGCTTGTTTATTGAACAAATAAGGCCTGCTATTTCTCATTAGGTGGTGTGGTCTTATCAAATTTATGGCAAGTGCTCTTCTTTCTCCCAGCTAAGATCCACAGGCATCAGAAGATAAACAGAAGCACCTACACAAAGCACTTGATAATTCATATATTTTACCACAGAACATGGTTCCATTGGTTATTGTTTACATAAGAAGTGAGCCTTAAAAAGATGGATTTGTGTGTGAGGCTTAAGAAGTCAGGTAGTGTGCTTATACTCACACCTCATGAATCTTATGTTTGCATTCATACATATAAGTTATCTAAAATTTAAATGTATAGTGACACAAAGGGAAGTGGACTGGTCATTCATTAGGTGATATATTTTCCTTCTAAATGGGAACCATCTCATGTACCATGGGTAGAATATGTTAGAAGGACTGAAGACCAAAAAGGAATCATGACCAAGATGGAGAACCAAATTTCTAAAAGTTTACTTAAGAAAAATTCTATTGCAGTGCTTTTTTTTTTTTTTTTTGTATTTTTTTTCCAACCTTTTCTCCTTGGTATATATAGCCAAAATGATCTATCCTGCCTCCTTTCTGAATATGATAACCCAGTCATAGCTTTACTCATTCATCAGCTTCTCGTGCACCTTCCATTAGCACCCTGCCACCCCCTCTCCTTGCCCAAAACATTCCCCATCCATTGTACACCAGTTGGCTTCTATTTTAAAGAACTTCCTGGCAGTGAATATCAGAGACTGCCTTGTGCCAGTTCTGACAAATAAAGACAGCCCTCCTCTTTCCTTTAGAAACATCAGGATGGTTTTATTCCACCCTTATTTTCAAGTGAAAACATGAAGCTTGACTCTCTGCCTTTAGAGTCCCTCAGAAGAACAATTGGGGATTCCTTTTAGGTTTTTCTAAAATTGTGTATGTGTGTGTATAAGATGAAGGACAGAAGAACATTCTATCACTTTGGGTCATTGACAGATGTTAGACTTTTTAAAATTTTATTTTATTATGTTATGTCAGTTTTCTAACAAACAGAACTACCTGTACATCCTACCAGGTGCCCCACCAAAGCATCTCTTCCTGGCATCTAAGTGGGATCAGATGGAGGCAGCACAAATGCATTTGTTTTTCAGTGTGTCTCATTCTGACACAAGACAGGCTGCTAAGAATTAGACCGGGGTTGGGCGATTGTGGTTGGCTTGGGCTGCATGACATGAATGCTGGGCTGTTCACGGTCCTTTCACAACACTGACTACAACTGCAAGGGCTCTTTTTGCATTAATTGGGATGACTTGGCATCATAAAATATTTGAATGCAGAGGGACTGCAGAGATAATCAAACTCAACACCCTCACTCTGCAGATGGGGATGATGAGACCCGGAGAAATTAATAAAATTGCCCAAGGTCCCATAAGCAGTCAGTGAGTCAACTGAGAATGAGACCCAACTCTTTGTAGAATGTTCTCTCCCTTGATCTGCACAAATAATTTTGAGGCTTCCCATCAAAGTGCAAGCCTACACTAGAGATAGAAATATTGAATTTTGAGAAAGCAGTTTAAGGTACCACTTAATCTGCATCTACAGTGAAAGCCCAGCATGAATCTCCAAATGACTTCCCTGCTAAAGCAGCTGTTTGAAATAGACCAGCAATTTTAAAACCACAGCTTGGTGCGGTGGAAAGTGTGTCACGGGAAGTCAAGGGTGCCTGTCCAGCCCTGGCTAAATTATTTATTATCTAGACTTTTGAAACATTAAAGTGCTTTGAAATAATCTAGGAGAGTATTTAAAATTCAGGTCCCCAGGTCCCTACTCCCAGATAGGAACTGCTTCCGTCTGAGAGGGTGCCAAGTAAGCCGCATTTTATTGACAGTAGGTTTTGAATAAGACAGACGTGAAGCTTTGAGTCAAACATATGTGTCTGTCTGTATGTGTGAGTGGGCAGGGAAGTAACTGATAAACACGTCATAAAGAAGTTAAATCCAGAGATTGATCAGTGAGATGAAAAATAAGGTATAATAAATGGATACATGCTTGTGTGGGACTGCAGTTGCTAGTATGGACGACGATGGCTTTTCAAACACTCAAATAGGGAGGAAGAACCTGCCATTTGGAGATTTGAGAGAAGAAGAAGAGGGCAGAGCTTGTGCAAAGACCCGGGGACAGGAATATCCCGCGTGTGAATAAGGACCACCACGGAGGGGTTGGTGGGCAGAGAGTGGTTGAGGGAAGAACACCAGCACATGAGGTTTCAGGATGGAGAGGGGCATGTCCTGTGTCTGTGGTGAGGAGTGTGAGATCTGAATATGGATTCTTTCTAATTGAATGGGCAACTATCAAGTATTTTTTAGCAGAAGAATGATACAATCCAATTTATGCTGTAAAGAGATGCACTTGAACAGGTATCCCAGGTGATTCTGATGCAGGGCATCCTCAGATGCACACTTGGCAAATCTCTCCCAACCTGTAATCTTCAGCAGGGACTTGCCTTTCTGGGTTTTAGTTTTCTTCTTTATAAAATCTAATTCCTGACCATCCCATGTTGCAGGAATTGTAAAAACCAAGTGTGCCCTTGGGAATGTTGTGCAACAATAAATCTAAAAAAAAAATTATTTATTTTTACTTTTGTCTTGAAAACCAAACTAGGAGACTATTGACTGGGAGGTAATTCAGATTTTGGCCACTGGGTTGGAAAAGTCATGTGCTACAGAACACCCACTTATAACCAACTTATTTTTCTTCTTTCCAGTACTCATTGTAAGTGGATTTCCCTTTTGTGTATGTATGTGTTTGAGACAGATGGCAACTTTACAGCATGATGTTAGAAGAAAAAGTGTCTGGAAAGGGAAGAAGGAAGGCAAACATGAAAAGCAAGCCTTGAATAAGCAATTTTTCTTAAAAGGAATACATTCTGGGACAGTTTATTTTTGTGATCTGCCTGGAATTTGGGGACAGTGTGCTAGAATTCTTTCTGCCTTCAGCTGGCAAGCTGCCTAAAAAAGGTGGGGATTTGGAAGAGAGACACAGTGTTTCTATTAAAATAAAGCTTTATTGAAAGCAGGACCAGTGGCTAAAGTTAGTCTTTGGCTTTTTTAAAACACTATGGCTGGGTCTACAGAACACTGAATTGGAGAATGGAAACTATTATCCAGCTGGGCAGTTGGGCTCAAATATCTAAGTATACTGTGTCCATACTGATGCAGGCCAAGCAGAGGGCTGCTTTTGGAAAAGGATATGAATTATTTGGATAATTTCCCACTTTGTGGGATAAATATGGTTTATATTTGAGCTGAGGATGAGTTTAACGTATTATTTTTCCAGAGATACTTCTCTGTTGTGTTCCTTGCATTTGATTTGTGGTTGTTACTCCCAGCTCCTTATGGCCTGGGGATCATCCTGGGCTCTGATCACGCCAGACTCTTCCCCAACTTGCAGACATCCCCCTGATGTACAGGCCTTGCTTCTAAGCAGTTCTGGTGTTTACAGGATCCAAAGACAAATACTTCTTAGTCACCATCAATTGTTATTTTTTAACTTGTCTATATGAATCAGCCTTAAGACATTGGAAGTCATGATCGGTACCTCATTTTTCCTGGGCTTCCATCTCTGGCTGCAGTTCTGTTGATTCTTCCTGGAATTCACTTCCCAGATAACTATAATAGTCTTTCATATCTATGGAGGCTTAAGATATGTAAGTTATTGTTCGAAGTTGATGAGTTAATCCTGTTTTCCTTTCCACGATAACTTTATTAGGTTGATACAGCTGCTTCACCATTTTACAGTTGAGAAAACCGAGATTGTAAGATACAAAGACACTCATCCCACATTGCAAAGCTAGTCAGTGGTAGAGTAAGGGCTTGAACTGACAGATCGTTACTTCAGTCAATAAGTAATGATTGTGTGAGCTCTGTAGGCTAGGGATTTGCTGAACTCGGGGAATTCAGTAGAGGAAAGGGTAGAAGGGGAAACTATGTGAATTAAACCATAAAACCATGCTAAGAGACATTAAAATAATTAGTGTGAAGATATCACTTGCTTATGAATGGGGAGGCTGATTATTATAAAGATGTCAATTTTCCCCAATTTTTAAAATTAATTTAGTGTAGTTTCAAGAATATTTTATTTAACGTAACAAATTTGTGATTGTAAAATTTATATGGGGAAAGAAAGAGTAGTAAAAAAATATACAATATATTTTGTAAAGGAAGGGTAAAGAGATGCGAATTCTCTCTTTGACAGTGAAATCTACTACTGAACTAGAACAATCAAAATAGTGTAGCAGTGGAGTAAGGTAGGGAGCCATGAGCCAGACAAATCTATGAAAATGTAGGATACTATACATAAAATATCACAGATCTCCAGAGAAGAAAGTGGTTGATCAGTAAGTAGTATTAGGAAAACTGCTTTACAATTTGGAATTATAAACTTAAAACATTACCTCTTCCACTAAAATAAATCATTAATAGTTTAAAGAGAATACATTTTAAAATATGAATTAAAAAACATGTAAGTAGATATTTATCATATGTTTAATAGGAAAGGATTTTGTTAAGTATAAAAATGATTATGGGGCACCTGGGTGGCTCAGTCAGTTAAGCGTCTGACTCTTGATCTCAGCTCAGGTCTTGATCTCAGGGTTCAAGCCCTGTGTTGGGCAAAAAACAAAACAAAACACATAAAACCAATTATAGAAGTCAAATAGCATTTATATGCCAAAAACATAAATGAAATTGGAAGACAGGTGACATATTAAGGCACAATTTTTGCAATAATTATGCAAAACAAAAGACATACTTACTATATAATAAGCTCTTAAAAATGGGTGAGAAAAAAATCAACCCCCCCCCTCAAAATACGGGAACAGTAAATATAAATAAGCATATGTATATAGAGAGATAGGGAGAGAGAGAGAAGGAGGGAGGGACGGGGGCAGAATAAGTATATTAAGTGTATTTAACCTTATGACTCATCAAAAATATAGAAAAAAATTACAAAATCCCACATTTTATTATTAAGTCAGCATAAATGTAAGCAGTGGTGTTATATTACCCACCATAGTGATGAGTGTAGGCAAAGCTCACACAGTGATATAGGAATATAAAGTGTCACAGTCTTTCCACACAGCTGATTTTTAACATTAACAAAGAGCTTTAAAATTTTCAAACCTATGACTCTATAGTAGTCCTTTAAGATTATATTCTAAGGAAATAATAAGAGATGTATTCAAAAAATTTCAAGTAGACATAATTTATTGCACTATTATTTGTCAGAGAAAAAAGTTTAGAAATGACATAAATGTCCAACATAAGGAAATTATTAAATTATGATATATACAGCACTATTATGACACATGCAGCTCTTTATTCTTTTGAAATAATATTTTATGTCATGGGGAAATGCTTATATTAGGTAAAATAAACAAGATACAAATTTATATATTTCTTTATCCTTTAAAAAAATCTGTGTGTGTACTTCTTTTTTCACTGAATAGACATTGTACATCATGTATGTCTGTATTTTTCAAGTTTTTTTAAGGAACATATTAGTTTTATAACTTGAAAAGTAATTTTTTTTAAGAGGAAGCAAATTCCTAACCTAACATTGATCCAAGTCAGTTTTCTAGCCTTAGTGGGAAAACTGCTCTCAGACAGTATTTGGCCTGAGCAGCCATGTCTCTCTCAGGATATGGCAAGTCCTGTTTCATCAGGAGAACCCTATGTGTTGTGCGTGCATGCATGTGTGTGTGTGTGTGTGTGTTTAAACCAGGGAAACTTGAGTTTTATTTTATTTCATTGAATTTTGTTTTATCGCTAGTAAAACATTTTGAAACAGTCTTCTGAAAGACCCTCTACAACCAAGCTATTGGCTGATCAATTTGATTAGCAGTTAGGAATTATAAATGGAAGATAAAACGGGTCTTTTCTTGTTATGCAGCCCTGGTAATAAATGGCAAGTACATATTTTTGTGAAGCTTTTATTCTTAGAAAGAAAGCAAAAGGATATAATAGGTTTTTTTAAATACATGCCACATAATTTATTCTGACAAACAGATGTATTTTGTTGTTGCTATTATCATTTGATGAAATACTTTAAAACTAGTCCAAGGTGGTCCATTTTCAAATATAATACATACAGTACATCTAGTAGTTAACAAAATTTGGATGTGTAGCATAGAATGGTCATTATTTTTACTGAAAAAAAAATAAAGGCACTAATTACTTACAGACAAGATACTTAGCACAAACAGATAAGCTTCAAAATGAAAAATTCTCGGTTTATGATAATTATGTTCTCTGCTTTGTTTTCAGAGACTGATAATTTGAGGCTTTAAAATCACCAGGAAGCCATTAATTGGAATTCTTCAATAAAAAATAAATTACATAGAAGTTCATGATGAGTTGTAAAAGCAGAGAGACTGTATTATACAGTGAACGACATTGCTTCACTATTTATAGCCTCATGCAGATACGTCTAACAGAAAACTGTAAAGAATTTGAGATGTGCGGATAGCAATTATTCACAGATCCAAACTATCTATGGATATTTCAAATAACAGCTTTTAGCAGATCTCTGCACCAATAAAGGCAGGGCTTTAGTATGAAACAGGGCTTGCTAAGGTGTTGCTTCTCATTTTTGACATTTTCCATGGCTTCCTAAGGCCATTTGAGATCATAGCTTCGGGAGACAAAGATGTTCCCATCATATGGCGTGGGACAGCCCCCGTCAGAGTAATGCAGCCCTGCATAAGAGCAGGTACATTTTGGAGATGCTGCCTGTGGTCCAGGTGGAGGTCTGGGTGGCACTGTTTGTAAGGTTAGCTGCAACAGTCTCAGCTCCCGAATGCTGTTCCCTGGATCCCTTCTAAAGAGAACCAAATCACCATGCTCAGGGCTAGATGTGAGAGTTAGGATAGCCTCTTTGGGATGTTCCAAGAGAAAAGCAAATCTTTGGGTCTGAGAAGCAAGCAGGTAAATAATGATAAGAGGTGCTATGTAGGTGAAGGTCAAGGGGTAGCGCATCAGTCTGAGTCTATAAATGGATAGTGAATGTGACTCTGATACAGAAATCTGGGTGCTTTGGATCCCCTTCTCATCTGATGTCAGTGTGTGGAGACTGGCATCATTCAGGGCCATTGTAGAGGGACAGAGAGATTTCTATGATGGTGGCAGACAAAGACCATTGTCTAGTGAAGGAGAATGGTGGGCCCTGGGGGTGTAAGAAGGAAGTTGCGGTTCAGTTTTAGTTTTTCTTAGGATACCTGCCTCAGCCATTCCGTCAGTAATTCCACAGTGTACGCCACAGTCTGTTCAGAATTGTGGGAGAGACAGGGGTGTTAGGAATATGAAGGGATACTGGAGAGAGTCGTCAGTTGTACATGCAGGAGGCGTCATGGTTCTGTGAAATGAGCACAAAGTGAAATGAGGCTATGTGATGCTTCAGTGACAAACATTCCCTAAATCTCCGAGCCTTGATACAAAAAAGGTTGACTTCTCCTTCCTGATGTTTGTTTAATATGGGTTTTCAGGGGGTTCTGCTCATCATAGTTACTCAGGCACCAAATCTTCAGCACCACAGAAAGAAAAGGGGAATGGGATGAATTTTGTCCTGACTCTTAAATCTGCCACTCAAAACTAACACACGTCTCTTCTGGTCACATTTTGTTGGTGAGAGCAAGTCTCATGGTCGCTGCAAACGTCAGTGAGAAACAGAGAAGTATGGTCTCCCCATGGACTCAGGAAGAGAACTGGAGTGTTTGTGAACAGTCCTAGTGAGCACCTTACATTAGTTACCAAATCACCACAAACTCTGTGACTGAAAACAGCACAGGTTTGTCTTCTTACATTTCTGGGGCTCAAAAAATCTAGTATCAGTTTCACTGGGCCAAAATCATAGCATAGGCAGGGCCATGCTACCTTCATAGGCTCTAGTGGAGAATCTTTTTCCTTGCCTTTTCTAGTGTCTGGAGCTGCAGGGGATTTCAGAAATTGTGAAAAGATTTATGTACAGTATTCTTTCTATAAATTTGGACGTTTAGATGTAACAGATGATTTTCTAGAAATAACCCAATGAAATTGATCAAATAAAAATTAGGTATTTTTAATTTTTAAAAATTTAATAGATAAATTACTGAAAAATGTGTCAAAGTTTTGGTTCTATAAAAAACCTTTAGACTCAGCAAGTTTTAGAGTGTATTTTACAAAAAATTTAAGAAACAGATAATTCCCTATGTTTTGTAAACTATTTCAGAGCATTAAAAATGATATAGAGCTACCTAAGTGATTTTACCAGTCTTATAAGCATTGCCCTCAAGAATAAAACTATGTAATATACATTATAATATTGCTTCTACTATAGATGTAAAAACCCTAAATAAAATAATAAAGCAAAAACATGAATTAAATTCAGAAGTACTTCCAAAGAATCATACATCCTTACCTGCTAAGGTTTATTCTGAGAATGCAAGGATATGCAATGTTTAGAAATGTATTAATGAGACTTACTGTATTAACAGATTAAAAAGGTGAAATAGTATAGTAATCTAAGTAGTCTCTGGGAGGAGTGGGAGGAGGATTTGTTAAATCAGCCCCTATTAAGTTGACATGAACTTTTGACATGACCATTTGGTGGTATCTGTCAAAATGTAATATTTGTGTACCTTCTATCCCATCAATTCCTGTTTTAAGTTTACACCTCAGGGGGAGAAATGCTTGCTAGTGTATACAAAGAAACATGGACGATTCATTTCAGTGTTGTCGGTAATAAGTAAGAAGTAAAATCATACAAATGGCTACCGGTGGAAGGTACCAGAAGACATGGAAAGATCACCAAAGCTTTTTGTTCTTGTTGTTTAAAAAAAAAAAAAAAAGCAAATGTAAAACAGTCCATACAGTATGATTCTTATTTATCTTAAAATAAGACAAAAATAAAACCTATGTATATAAATACATAGAGAAGGCTTTGAAAGATACATGCCAAATTGATAACTGTGGTTATTTTTGGTAAGGAAAATGGGATCAGAGTATGCAGGCAGGGATATTATTCTATATACTTAATTTTTGCTTAATAACCATAACTATATATGCTTTTTTAAGTAACCAAAGTTCATTCAAATATGACTTGCATAAAAATAATTTTAAGAAATAGCAAAGGGATAGGGGCTTCGTTTTTACATGACCTCACTGATCCTGTTATATCACTCAGAAATACATATTTCCTCTGTGGATGAAGGCCACTGTCAGTTCTGCTGAGCATGGGAGAGCCACCTCTTTTGAACATGTAGCTGCTATTATTGGGATTCTGTGTCCAGCAGCGTCCTTATGACATGTATTTGAGTTTCTTTAGTGACTCCTTCTCCCAGAAGGGAATGCTCTGTTTAGTTGCTTGGTTCTTATATCGAGTTTATCTCTATTCTAAAATAATTACATTAGCCACTGGTTGGTTTAAATAATGACTCCATGCAAACGAATGCTGAAGTCTCTGGAATTCTCAGTATTTGGCTTTTTTACTTTCCACCTCTTCAGATGCCTAGGTTTGCAAAACCCATGTAGAAGCTTTTCATAATTTTTTTACATGTAATGCTAATTCCTCCATTACTTAAATGCAATGAATTCACATCTTTTTGTGACCTAATGACACAGCCAGTGTGAGTTTATGGAGATAGGGTAACAATGTCAAGATAGAATGAAGCATTATTGGCCAGTGTCTGAACATGTTTTAATGTCAGGATGGAGTGGAGCAAAGTCGGGGACAAATGCCACACAATAAAAATATTTTCTGCAGGCACGGAAACAACCCATAATTCTTGTTAAATAAAACCCACAGTAAATCACATGAAATCAGTTGATAAGAGATCCCAGGCAGATTAAAAATTGTCCCCTCTCCTTCATTAATAAGATGGCTTCAGTCCAGGGTTGATTGTTGATGTGGCTCACTTTGATAAACTCCTTCTTACTTACTGAAAAGAAACTTTCCATAATGAGACATTGTCTTCTATTTATTTATTTTATTTTATTTTTTTTAAAGATTTTATTTATTTATTTGAGACAGAGAGAATGAGAGACAGAGAGCATGAGAGGGAGGAGGGTCAGAGGGAGAAGCAGACTCCCTGCCGAGCAGGGAGCCCGATGCGGGACTCGATCCTGGGACTCCAGGATCATGACCTGAGCCGAAGGCAGTCGCTTAACCAACTGAGCCACCCAGGCGCCCCTGTCTTCTATTTATTATGTCAGTTTCATATTTCCCTGTTGCCATCCAGGAGGGAAGGAGAGAGAGTATTCCATTGAACTGACAGCTCTGGCCAGGGAATTGCTTCTTGACATTTTCTAAATTGTTCACACTATATTCTGTCTTCCTTCACAAATTCTACCATCAGGAAACTTTAACAGAGGTGTAAAAACCAAAAACCCCCAAAACTCCAATTGTGTACTATAGGATGCCTGCAACTCTGGACTAGAGGCAGCAAAGATACTCTGGGGCTTTGCATTCTAACTGTTACAGATGATGTTCTCCGGGTGGCAGGCTATGACATAGAAATTAGCATGCAAGAAGCTGATTGGAGAGTGTTCCAGGACTAAGACCTATCAGAAGTGAGGAAAGCAGGGTGGGTCCCAAGGAGCAGCTGGACCACAATGCAATGTGCACAGAGGCCTCATTTGATCCATTAGATAGCTCTGGAGCTGGGATGGTCCTGCTCAGTTGTCTCCCAAGTGGTTCAAAGGACAAGTTCTTTATAGCCTGCATTGGATTTGGGCTGCTTCAGGAACAGGGCCTCACCTTGCTGAGTTTATCTTCAGCGAAGGACTCTCAGAAGGGATTCCCAGCTGTCACTCACCACATACCCAGCCGCTGGGGAACTGAGGAGAGGACCTAGTCACCACAGAGCCTACTCACTGTCCAGTGTTATCTAGTGCTCCTGCTAATTGGATTCCAACCCGAGTATTTATTGGATTATCACTGCATTATCAGTTACCTCATTTAAGTGAATCAGCTGCTATCAAAAATGAAAAGATTGAACTCATGACTGGATCTTTCAGTCTATGAACTCTGTGTATGAAGGATTTTCTTGCTGGAACAGTTTAAGCATCAGTGTTTAAAATAGAAGTGCAACAGTTGTTATAGTTTCTTACATCTTTGGTCGACAAGCCCACTTTGTTCCTCTTACATGCTTTTGTCTAAACCTCTCTTGGGTGGCTCGGGTGAAAGGAGGTCACATGCATCTTTGACAGTCTGAAATTTTCAGGAACAGTTCCAAAATTTAATTAAGTACTGATTGTCTTCTATGCACATGAGAGAGAAGAAATAAATCTTCAGAAATAACAGAATTAAACATGCTCTATTTTGTAGCCTCATAATGACCTCCAGCAAATGCCTGACCTAGTTTTGAGGGCCTTGAGTCCACTTGCGTGAACATGATGCCTTAAAAAGCTGAGTAGGAAATCAAAGTCAAAAACGGGCACCATCCATGGTAATGGAGCAGTGAGGGATGTCCTGTGTTATTGGTAGAAAAGCCAAAATTTAAAATAGAATGAAAATTGCCTCCAGTCACTTAATTTGGAGGCAGCACAGGAATTGTGCAGGATTTCGGTCTGATGGTACCTTGAATTAAAAGAACTAATCTTCAGCGGATTTTCTTATTACCCTGATGGTGTTGAGAACAGATAACTTCCCAGCTATATTAATGCCTAGGGGCAGCAACTCCTCCCTGCCCCCAAGAGGTTAACTAGTAAGCAGTGCTCTGTGAAGGTCCCCAAATGTTACATGTGTCAGGCTCTCATCCCTTCTGCTGCAACTGAAGCCTCATTGGTCAGCAGAAACAATGCTCTAGCTGTTTTACATTAGAAGGTAAAATTCATATCAGGAGGCAGAGTGAGGATTCTGTCAGAGAAATCTTGGACTCAGAGTTGACCCAAGAGTTTCTTCCTTTGCATCATAGGAGAGGGCCCCAAAGGCAATGACTTTTCTACCTCATCTGTCCTGGTGTAAGTCACCGACTGTACTAGCAACAGTCTCCCACAGTGTGGCTTACTGAAAACTCGTCTTGTGAAGTACTTCCTTGAGAAAACTTTTTTTGCATTATGTGAATTTAGAAAATACTCTTTCCTACGCCCTGGCTTGCCCATTCACAATGAACCTTAAAAGACCATGTGGTCCTGCCTTAGAGAAAATCAGATGAATCCAGGGTTTTCCAATCTTATTTCCAGTCTTACTTGATTTGCAGCCATCCCTCCCCTTCCCTCTTCTTGGGAACAGCTTCATAATTCCCACAAAATGTACCACAGGCCACATTTTGGGAAATGCTGCTGAACCTGAACTGTCAGACTGTCAGGTGAGGTCACGGCCACTTCAGTGCTGCTCTTCTTGCAAGTCTAACCTGGCTGCCTCCTCCACGAATCCTCTGATCACCCTGTTACAGAGTACCTCAGGTTAAGTGATTTCTCATGATTAATAGTCAAATCTTTTCCCTCCCCACCCCTCCCATTCCCTGCTTGCCCTCTCCCCTTCGCTTTTTCCTTTAAGCCGAAGAGCACTGTTCTAGCACAGGATCCCCCCAGCTTGCTTATAAACCCTCACTAGTTACAGACATCTTTAGGTCTCCACTCTGCTTTGCTTATAGTAAAGTTTCAATAAATATTGATGGGTATTTGAAGAATGCAAAGCAACGGACCTGGGTGATAGATTCTATCCAGGAGCACGAGCATGATTAAGAAGATAGCTAACTCAGAGGCAGAGGAATCCTGGGCATCGGCAGCAGCTCTACTTAATGGTTTCCACGTCTACCTGGAGCTCAGTCCAGGAAGTGCGGGATTCAGAGCAGCATGACTGGGATCCAAAATGACATCAGATCTCAAAATATATATGTGGAGGATGATGTATTCCTCTGGAACAAATCACAGTCCATTTGACTACCTTTATTCTTTTAGTCAAAAAAGGTGCAAGAAAATCTCATTACTTTCATCCCACATCAAGTTTTTTTTTATCCCCCAAGGATGCTATTCAATCCTGAAAGCCCTTGAGAAGCTCCCCAAGGTACACTGTTTCTTGCTTTCAACACATCCCCCGCTTATAACGTTTTCTTATTTTGGTTCCTTGAAAAATGCTGTAACAGCCTTTTACTGTAAATAGTGGCTACTACCCTCAAATTTACCTCTCCCAGAAGAAAGACACAAAAGCAACTCCAGTGTGAAGTATAAGGAGGAGGTGGTAGCTATTACACCACTAGGATTCATATGGCATTATAAATTTCTATGAAAATGGGCATTACGGAGAATCCGCTTTGCTTTCAGGCAACGTGGTTACCTTATAGAACATTCTGTTTCTTTTCTTTACCACAGAGCGTGAGTGGGTAATATTTCCAGCCATGAATCTACTAGATTTCTCTTTAGATAAATGATGGATAGATAAATAGATCAATAGAGAGAGATATATATAGCCTTATATACTCTGGGATTATCATATCAACTTTTGCTTCGTGTTAATTATGTTTCCTGTATAACCTACATTTATTTTTTCAAAAAAGTAATATAGCTTGAGCCTGTGAAAGCACCTACAGATAGACACAGGAATTCATAAAATGTCCAAACACTTTCAATGTAGTTTTTTTTTTACAAATGTGATTGTGAGATATTTATTTTGTACCGCTTACTGCGGAAGGGAAATTTTACAAAGAAGCAAAATTATAAAATTCAACTCTGGACTTAAAGTGACAAAAAAGGCCCAGGATAACCACCTAATTCTCCATCCTTAACATTTTAATCAACCAGATGATGTATATTGCATGCCATTCAGTACAGTCTCTGTCCCAAAGAGCACTATGGACTTTATATAGACTTCATGTTGCTGAGATGGAGAACGTGGGCTGGTGTCATCAGGGAATGCCTCCTGGTGGAGCAGCATTGGGGCCTTCACATTTGGACAGTCACTGGGTGGGAATGGAGTTGGGGGTGTTTTTAGGCCTTGGGGATACTAATATGAATGGTGCAGAAATGATGAAATCACCGGTCTGGTCAGGGCAGTGTTCCAAAATGGGACTGAAGTACAGCCATTAAGTGAAAAGTAATGGAACATGATGCTGGGCACGTCCACTTTGGATAGCCAGCATTGCTCAGTGATAGTTTTACTTTCCTCCTAAGGGCCAGCCACTTTTACCGATGGTATTACAACGTACTGACCTGTCATAATCCATTATGCAGGATGTCAGAGTAATTTGATTCTAGGAAAAATTACTACTGGAGATTTTGACTTATTTTTTATGTAAATTAAAGTTGCTATCTTCATAATCATGTGTGATAGGGATCTTAGTGTGCCATAATGTCTTCTGTCGTCCATTGCTTGAAGTTAGGCATGGCTTGGCCAGCTTGGCCACTTGGTGGGACAGAACGAGTAACACGCAGTGACATATGCACAGCATCCATCTGCATGGGGCTGAAGAGCATCAGTCTAAGGGAGAATACATTGAACATAAAGAGCATGAACCAGTGCCAAAGGCTTCATCATCAGACAGGAACCTATGTTCTCCTGGTGGCTGCTCCTGGAATCTGCTCCCGATCCCACCCTCTGATGCATATCTGGGCCCTGACATGATATAAAGCCATAAACATATGTCACACATTGGGACTCAAAGAACATTGCCTTTGGGCTCCTTTGACAGAATGCCGTACAGGGTAGAGAGAATACTCTGCCACATATCTCCTCATTGGTATAGGGCAGCCAGAAGACAAGTACTGTGCTTCATAGAGTAGCTGGAAAGACTGAGGCACAAGGAATAGCTCAGATGCTGTGAGATACTCTGGGGGTTTCCAGAAGTACTTGAGGCAGGGGCTCCATCAGATGGAAGAGGATACATATCAGGGTTTGACTTTCTACCAAAGAAGTTAGTGGGTAAGCAGTGTCACTGTCATTCTCATGCATTCCCATGCGACCACTGACTGGGAAGAAAGGGGGTAGCCTTAGAGCTACAAGGCTAATTTTGTAAACACAAGAGATCCGGTGCCATATTTATGAACAGCACCCATCAGATGCACAGTGGCAGGGAGAAAGATCTGAGAGACTCAGTTTTAAGTAACTGGTCCTGGAGCCATTGAAATTTCAAACAGATGATGTCTAGAGGAAAGTGATTTTCTATGATGAACCTAGTAGCCAGGTGAAGAAGGATATTTCAGACCAGGAGCCGACTTAGAAGGGTAGAGTTTAATATAGTCAGCATTGCAGTTTAAATCAGAAAACATGTTCATGCTCTTGCTCTCCCCATTACTTACTGTGTGCTCATGGGTAAATTACTGCTTTCTGAGCCCACTTCCTCACATATTAAGTGACCCATGACATAAGTGTTCTGGTTTACCTTTCCTACCCTTCTGCATCTCTGTCTCTAGTTCTTCTACTGAGGATGCTCTGCTTCCTTGTCCAGGGCATATGGAATACTTTTACTTGAGTTTGCTCTCTCCCCAGCTCTTCCTTTGAAAGTATGAAAGCCCTTGAAGAATGTTCTAAGACTTCTTTTCAGCTATTACTACTAGGGGACACATGAGGAAGCAAATGAGTATGTGACAGTTTACAAAGCAATATTTTGTAAAAAGCTTTTCAATAATTCTTTCTCATCTTCAAATTTAACTTTCCTGGTGCCCTTTCAGGTTCCCTGGTGACTCACTGGTTAGTTTTTCTTCTAGAAGTTGGCCTTGCCCAACTCTGCTCTGTGTGACGCTGGTATTGATGTGAACTTCTCCCCCTTTTGTATAGACTCTCTCTGTTCTCGCAGTGGTTGCTAAAAGAGAGTGATAGCGAGTGCTCAAAGGGTTACTGTGGTCCATGAGACCCAAGGAGGAAAAGTGTGGTCTCCACTGAGAGCTCCATGCTGGCAGCTTCCCAGTAATGTCTCCCAGGTTCCTGCGTGGAGTCCCATGCAGGGCAATTACTATAGTGGTTATGTGGTAGTTCCATATCCGAGGCTGATCACCTATCCCTCCTGTAGCCCTTGGAGTGTTCTTTTTTTTTTTTTTTTTTTAAAGATTTTATTTATTTATTTGACAGAGAGAGACACAGCGAGAGAGGGAACACAAACGGGGAATGGGTGAGGGAGAAGCAGGCTTCCCACTGAGCAGGGAGCCCGACGTGGGGCTCGATCCCAGGACCCTGGACCATGACCTGAGCCGAAGGCAGACACTTAATGATTGCGCCGCCCAGGCGCCCCGCCCTTGGAGTATTCTAAACTGAAACCAGTTGGGTATGAGCTAGGGAAAGGTACAAGGAGATAAGAAAGGAAAAATGTGCATTTGTGTCTATGTGTCTTTATGGTATACACATATTTGATGGAACTATTCAGAAAATGTGTATGGGGATGGAAATCATTTTAAACCTGTATTTCTACTCTTAGATAATATATAATAATCAACTGGGCCCACCACATAGTAGGGGGCTAAGGAATGTTGGTTCATTTCCTGGTGAAAGTAACTATAAAATTGTGAACAGGTCACATATATTATGATCTTTGTTACGTATTAGAATATATAACACAAATCCTAGGACAAAATATTGAAAGTTATTTCCAGCTCAGGTTCTTAAGTTCTTCTTGTCCCCTGCCCCCCTTTAGTTCTCCTCTCTTCCCCCTTTTTGGTGGACTGGGGCTGAGTTGCTTAGAACTTCACGGCCATGCAGATTTTCTGCAGGAAGTTATTTTTCTCTCCTTGTTTGACTTGGTGGTGGCGGGTGCTTAGTGAAAGAATGTGAGAGCTCATTAGAGTTTATTGTATGGTGCAGCAGGGGAAAGTGAAATTATAGAAGCCAAGGGGCATGGTGGGGGGAGAGGCAATTGCTGGACCAGCGCTGACACCAATAACTTTTTATGAGGGTGAGTCAAAGCATCAGGGAGGCTGGAACCAAGTTTCTGCCCTCTTGAACCTCTTACTGTAGATCATGACAGAGAATGGAGGGAAGGCAAGACTCTCTCTCAGGCTGGGTAGGAAAAAAAACTAAAGTTGTGGAGACTGATGTCAAGGTATTTGAACTCAACTAGTGGTTAGGTCGGGTTGAGATACTAGGAGAGACCGTTAGTGTCCCAAATATAGTAAGAGACAATACCTGATTACCTAGAATAATGGGAGTCAGGAAGCACATGCCTAGTGAAAAAAATAGCTTCAGTGGGCAATTTCCATGGACATCTGAGAATGTAACTTCTTCCCTCCATTGTTATACCCTTGTGAGAATGAGGAATCAGTGTGATGCTCAGCCTGCCAGAGAAATATGGCGTATCATGGACACGTGAAGCCCGAAAACTCGCCCCCTAAATGGAGACACTATGATAGCCCATCTTACCAACTCTTTAACCTTGAGAGTTGACAGGCAGAGGCAGGCATTGCTGGTGAGGCTGGTCCAAACTGACCTCTCTGCCAATCCCTCTGTGCCTCCTTTCCTCAGTCACAGGAAAGGCCACGGTTAGGAAAAGCATGAGTGGGCCCAAACTTGGCTCTTCCCTATGCTGGTGGCACCTAGATCTTTGCATTTCCCAGAGGCACATTGTCCTGGGGCACTTCTAGCCCCTTGGGTGGCCCCAGCTGTGCCAAGCTCAAACGGGAGAACTGTTTCCTTCCACAAAGCAGGAATAGAATGAAATTAGTCAGAACTTCTTCTAATGTGTGTCTTTACACTTTTATCTCCTCTGGTGTCAGTACGCCATGCATTTGCCTTGTTAGTTATTTTTTCCCTTTCTTTTTCTCACTAATAAACATATCTGCCTCTGGATATTACTAGCAGGAGATGCAGAATCCTTTAGGTGAGACCCCCTCCACCTAAAGTTTCACCCATTATAAAAAAAAAAAAATGCGAACTGCAGTCACAGCCCAGGATGGAGAGTGTGTCTGTACCGAAAGAGGTGTCAAATTGTTAGCACTTGCCCTCTGCTCCCCACTCTGCCCAGCCCTTGAGTAAATGCTCTAGCTGTGGTCAGGTTCGGTAGTGGAAGGTGCACTGGGGCGGGGGTGCAGAGTGTGAGAAGAGAAGGGCTCCGTCTGAACTTCCTGAAAGCAGCATCCTGTCCTGTCTCAGAAGAATGCTACATTGTGGAGGAGCACAAAGAGGGGTTACAAGCACCATGGGGTCTGGATGGCAGGTCTCTTTGCTTTCTGCTTGGTCGTGCTGCCTGCCCTGTGTGTGGTCACTGTGGCGCTGCTCCATTAGGATTCTTGGAGAGTGAGGACGCCTTGGATGGCATTCAATGGTCTTCTGTGCAGACCTGGAAACCAGCCGCGGTGAGGTTTTCATGCATGTGAGGAAGAGGCTGTGTGTAAAGGAAGTGGTGAGATGAAGCTGATTCTAAGGCCCCAGGGTCCAGACCTTTTGCTGTTAGCTTACATTGACTTTGGCATTCAGGAGTATCATTTGATATGTGTCCTGGAGACAGAGGTGGATCAGCCCCCTCCGCTGACTTGAGGATATCCATGCACACCCCCAGCAGTGTTCCCTCCTGGGCTGGGGGTAGCGGGAGCAATGCATGTATACTTGGCAGCATCTTCCCACTGAGCACCAGACCCTACTCTGCTTTCCCTGAGAGCTCTGTTTTAGGCATATGTCCAGACAAAAGGTTTTCCCTTGTGGTTGCAATGCACAAAAACAGCAGCAGGAGAGTGCCCCCTAGAAGAATGACCATCACCCTGTTGTGTCCTTGGACTGTCTCCTCTCCCTGGCTACTTCTCCTGCAGAGGAACATGCTCCAACCAGATCTATCCTCCTTTCTCTAGGCTCTCTCTGACCTTTATTTTAAGTATCTTGTGACATGTGTACATGTGTTTTTATTGCAAACTGCCTCAAATCCATTTGGATATGGATGCTATACAAATTATAAATAAATAAATACATGATAAAGAGAGGAGCTCTTCCCTGCCAGCTCGTTGCTTAAAAAGCAGCAAGTTTGCACTTGCGTGACTCTGCTTTTGCTGGGCCCCATGCCGGCAGCCAACAGGAGTGAAAACAAAATCTGTCCCTTTCAGCACCACACATTCCTCTCCTGAGCCTAGGAGAAGAGGTGGCAAGTATCATTTGCCAATCAGCAACCAGATAGCCTTTCCTTTGCTGAATTCCTCATAGTTAATGAAATTCCACCCAGTTTGGGAGAGTCATGCTGGTAAATCAGGTAGCCGCAGCCTCTCCTACCAGATACAGGGCACCTCTGCCTCATTCCTTCTGCAGGGTTCTACACAGACCCTGGCTCGCTCTCCTGTTCTGCCCTCCGCCCGTCCATCGGGAACCTTGTTTTTCTCATCAGCAAACGCTCTGCCATCCTTCCTTTATTCTACACGTCGGTGTCTTGGCACTTGCTTCCGTGCGATCTAAGGCTTCTCCTGAGCTCCCATCCCTTCCAGAGAGGGCATCTGCTTGTTGTTTTGGTAGTCCCGTTGGTCCTCTCTTGCTTACTCCTTATCTTGCTCACTCTCTCTTGCAAGTCATTTTGCTGCTTTTGAACCCTGAAGCCCACCTCTTCTCTTTTCAATTTGAGCAGAGAACACTGGGCCCACCTAACAGGCTGTGGAAATCATTCTGGGTGATTCCCCTCCATCTTCTTTCACTTTGGCTCCCATTTCTCGTGTCTGTTTTAGAAGTCATCCTCCTTCCCAAGGCTCCGGCTCTAGCTTTGTCCTGGATTTCAGTCACTCCCTTCAATGGCAGCTCCTTGTCCCGTTGGTTTGGCCCTGCTTTTGCCTTGACTTCATTTACTTCACCTCCCTGAGTTCTACCCCCATCTTTATATTTAAAAAATATTAATAAGCTAGAAACCCTCATTCTATCTTGTTACCTCCACAGGTCATTCTCCTCCTGCTGTTTTTCTTTTCAGCATCAGCCTTTTGGAAGGAACTGTTGGTATGTTGACATCCCTGCCTACTTTAGCCCCCTCACCATTACTGTGTGATTCCTGGTACCACTACCATGAGGAAACTACTTTCTTAAATATTATCGGTAGCCCCTTATCTGCCAAGCCAAGTAATTCCTCCCACCTTATACACCTCTAAAATTGTTCCAAAAACATGTCATTTGTTGTTCATTGACCCCTTCACTTTGTCTTCTCTCCTGAGATTCAGTTCTTAAATCCCAGTGGTCTACTTGACATCTCCTCCCACTTAAGGTTCTATCCCATTGGAACCTCAAACTCCCCTTCCCTACATCCTGTTCTCATAGTGAAACCAACTGGCTTCTGTCACCAGCACACCTTTCTCCCAGTCTCTGAAATCTTGGTATTTCCTCTGAGGACTCCTTCTTCCGTATCTCACACATCTCATCAGTCTGTAGGTATTGTCACATGTTCCCTCACCAGTGTCCCTCACATCTCCTCTCTTTCTTTCTATTCCTGCTGTCAGCCCTCTGCTTCAGAGATCTCTGCCTCCTCCCAAAGCTGTGCGCTAAATATCATAGCTATTTGGAGGGCGGAATTCATTTGGAGCCTGAGCCAAAGACATATAGATGATTCTCTTTTCACTCCTCTCACCTCACTGTGGATATGTAGACTATGACGAAAATCAGTCTGTACTCCTAATGATGGTTTTCTTGTGTTGAATGATAAAACTTTATTTAGCTTATGGTAGTTTTTATGGAAAAATGATACTGTTTTTAAGTCAGGTTGCTCTGTGCTGACTATTCACTTAGATAGAACAAATAAATCAGGAGTAGCTTGGGGTAGGCAAAATCAGAGGTTGAGCACGTGGAGAAACCCAGAAGAGAATGCCCACAGAAGATGGGGGAGAGTAGCAGATATTTCAGCAGTTGTAGGCTTCAAAATAAGACAAGAAAGAGTTTTAAATGGAGTTCATTGCTCCTAAGCAACATAGTAGTGTTGATGTCATATTTAACATTCTAACTCTATAGCAAAGAATAAACAAGGAGAGGAGGGGGGAAAACATGAAAAGATTAGAGACAACATGTGGTGAAGAGCAGGAAAACCCATGCGAAACTGTAATAGCAGAGACTTTATTGCAGCAAAAACATTTTATGCCCTTTGCTCTATACATTTATGTGTAGTATTTATATTTATAAGTTAATTTAATTCATTTCTGTGTTGCTTTATGGATAGATAATTGTATTTTTCAATGCAAAAGAGTAGGCCATTTTACATGTGTATACACACACACACACATCCTTCAACTTCTTTTGCATTGCTTTTCTTGTGCTACTTAAAAGAGAGCCCTGCTAAATTTTTGGATATGCTAAAGAGATACCACTAATCTTCCAGTGGTACAAAACAGAAATAAAAATGAGTACTAAGAAATGTTAAATAACCTCTTTAGATCTCACTTTATTAAAAACAATTATTGTGGTAAAGTTTCTATACCAAAATTTGCCATTTGATCTATTTTGAAGTATCCCATTCACTAACATTAGTTACGTTCACAATGTTGTGCAACCATCGATTTCCATTTTCTCCCCCTCAATCCAAACAGGAGTCTGTAACAGTTAAGCCACAACTCCCCATTTCCCTCACCCCCAAGTCTCTGGTAACATCTAATCTATGTTCTGTCTCTCGGAATTTGCTTGTTCTAGGTATTGATATAAGTGAGATCATATGATATTTGACTTTTTGTGCCTGGTTATTTCACTTAGCATGTTTTCAAGGTTCATCTATGTTGTTCTTTTTTTTTTTTTTTTTTGATTGAGTAGTATTCCATCGTATGTATATGTCACATTTTGTTAATCCATTCACTCATTAGTGGACACTTAGGTTATTTCTACTTTGGAGTTATTATAAATAATGCTTCACTAAATGCTGGCACACAGGTATTTGCTTTGGTCTCTGTTTTGAATTCTTTGGGTTATATACACCTATACCCCATATATAAAAATATATAGAGGAGGAGGAGGAGAAACATGGTGGAGGAGTAGGAGACCTAAATTTCATCTGGTCCCAGGAATTCAGCTAGATAGGGATCAAGCCATTCTGAACACCTACAAACTCTAAGAAAAGAATAGCAGCAACTCTCTGAACAGAAAAGCGACCACTTTCTGGAAGGTAGGACGTGTGGAGAAGTGAATCCGAGGTGATATTCGGGAAGATAGATGGTGGGGGAGGGGTCCCATCAGCCGCTACTGGCAAGTGATAGAGCCGCGGAGCACAAAATCAGAACTTGTAGAAGTCAGCTCCGCTGAGGGATGTCGCTCCAGTGGCTAAGCGGGGGGTGGAACCCTCGCTGGGACAGTGTGGTCTCAGGACCCTCGGGGTCACAGAAAGACTGGGGGTGCCTGAGTGAAGCAGAGCTCCCAGGTATCGGAGCGGGGAAGCCGGCTGCAGAGACGGAGCCAAGGAGTGGGCTCTCAGCTCGGGGTTGCCATAAACCGTGATCTGTGGCACAGTCGGGCCACTGCTCTTCCACCAGGGACCCAATGGGTGGCAGATCCGGGGACTCCCCTTCCTCCCCTGGGAGGAGCGGCGTGAGAGCGCACCACAGGAATCTGTTGGGTTTGGAGACTCCACACGGGGTCGTGTGCCAGAGATAGAAACGCTCAGTCACAGGCTGGGTGAGCATGGAGTGCTGCCGGAGACCAGGGAGACGGGAGTGATTGACTGCTTTTCTCTGGGGGTGCACTGAGGAGTGGGGCCCCAAGTTCTCAGCTCCTCTGGGGTGGAGATTGGGAGGCTGCCATTTTCACTCCCGTCCTCCAAAGCTGTATGGAAAGCTTGCAGGGAACAAAAGCTCCTGAGAGCAAACCCGAGCAGATTACTTCGCCCGGACCCGGCAAGGGTGGGGCAATTCCACCTCAGACAAAGACATTTGAGAAGCACTGCGACAGGCCCCTCCCCCAGAAGATCAGCAAGAACAGCCAGCCAAGACCAAGTTTACCGATCAATGAGAATGGCAGAACTCCAGTGCTAGGGGAATACTGCACATAGAATTCATGTTTTTTTACCATGATTCCTTAGTCTTTCAAAGTTAATTTTTTTAATTTTCTTTTTTTCCTTTTTCTATTTTTTTTGAATTTTTCTTTTTCCCTTTTTCAACCAACATCTTATCAATCCCTTTTTTAAAAAATCTTTTTTATTTTTCATTTTCAGAGTCATATTCTATCCCTTCATAGTAGTTAACCTTATTTTTGATATATATATAAGTTGTTCTTTCTTTAAAATTCTGGGACACAGTTGCTTCTAACAGACCGCAATATATCCTAAATCTCTAGTGTATGGCTTTGTTCTGGTCTTCTGCCTGATTACATTCTATCCCTTTTTTTTAAATTTTAATTTCTCTTTTTTCTTTTTTCAACCAAGTTCTTAGGAGGGTATGTGCTATGGTGAGTGCTGTGAATTGTGTAAGACTGTTGAACCACAGACCTGTGCCTCTGAAACATAATACATTATATGTTAAAAAAAAAAAAAAAAGGATAGTAAGAAGGGAAAAATGAAGGGGGGTAGGAAATCAGAGGGGGTGACGGACCATGAGAGACTATGGACTCTGAGAAACAAACCGAGGGTTCTAGAGGGGAGGGGGGGTGGGGGGAGGAGTTATCCTGGTGATGGGTATTAAAGAGGGCATGTATTGAATGGGGCACTTGTTATATGCAAACAATTAACCATGGAATACATCAAAAACTAATGATGTAATGTATGGTGATTAACATAACATAATAAAATTTAAATATATATATATATATATATATGTATATACATATATATTCCCCTTTGGGAGTGGAATTGCTGGGCCATATGGTAATTTTTTATTTAATTTTTGAGGAACTGCCAAGTTGTTTTTCACAGTAGCTGCACCATTTTACATTCCCATCAGCAGTATCTCAGGGTTCCAATTTCTCCACATCCTTGTCAACTCTTACATTCCATTTTTAAAATTATATCCATTCTAGTAGGTGTGAATTGGTACCTCATCGTGGTTTTCATTTGTATTTCCCTAGGGACTAATGATGTTGAACATCTTTTCATGTGTTTGGCCATTTGTATATCATCTTAGGAGACGTGTCTTTGTCAAGTTTTGGAATTGGGCCTTTTATCCTTTTGTTGATGAATTGTTGGAATTAGTTATATATTCTGGATATTAATTATACCCTATCACATGTAAGATTTGCAAATTTTCTCTCCCATTCTTTAATTTGGCTTTTCACTTTCTAGATAATGTGCTTTGATACACAAAAGTTTTTAATTTTGATGAAGTCTGATTTATTTTTTTCTTGTTTCTCATGCTTTTGGTGTCATATCTAAGAAGTCACTGCCAAACCAATTTCATGAAGACTTACCCCTATTTTTTACTGTTTTATGGTTTTAGCTCTCATATTTAGATATTGATCCATTTTGAGTTAATTTTTGTATATGATGTGAAATGGGAGTTGAATTTCATTCTTTCACGTGTGGCAATTCAGTTGTACCACCTCTGTTGTTGAAGACTGTTCTTTTGTTCTCTCCCTAGTGAATGGACATGGCATCTTTGTCAAAAGTTAATTGGTCATAGAAATACGGGTTTATTTCTGGACTCTCAATTCTGTTTTAATGCTGTATGTCTACATTTATGTCAGTATCAAACTGCTTTGGTTACTTTAGATTTGTAGTAAGTTTTGAATTTAGGAAATTAGAGTCCTCTGACTTTGTTCATTTTCAGGATTGTTTTGGCTATTTGGGACCTTTTGTACTAACACATGAATTTGAAGGATCAATTCCATTTCTGCAAAAAGGCTGTTGGAATTTTGATAAATTGTCATCTTTGCAATATTATGTCTTCCTACCCATGAACATAGGATATCTTTCCATTTCTTTAAGGTTCCTTTAATTTCTTTGGGAAGTGTTTTGTAGTTTTCAGTGTATATATCTTTCATCTTTTTGGTTAAATATATTTCTAAGTATTTTATCCTTCAGATGCTGTTGTAGATGGAATTGTTTCTTACTTTTTTTAGGATTATTCATTGCAGGTGTATAGACTCACAAATAATTTTTGTGTGTTGAGCTTGTACTTTGATAACTTAGCTGAATCTGTTATTAGATCTACTAGCTTTCCTGTGGATTCTTTGGGATTTTCTATACATTAAGATTATGTCATTTGCAAAGAGAGATAGTTTTACTTCTTCCTTTCCAATTTGAGTGACTTTTATTTATTGTTTTTCTTGACTAAATTGCTCTGGCTAGAACTTCCAGTACACTGTTGAATAGCCATGGTAAAAGTGGGTATCCTTGTCTGATTCCTGATCCTAGGAGGAGAGCTTTTAGTCTTTCTCCATTGAGTGTGATGTTAACTGTGGGTTTTCATAAATGCCTTTTATCGTGGTGAGGAAGTTTCCTTGTATTTCAGCTTCCTGGGGGTGGTGGTGGTGGTGGTGGTGGTGCTTAATATCAGGTTAAAAAAAATAGACTCAAAATGGATGGAAGACCTAAATGTGAGACAAGAATCCATCAAAATCCTAGAGGAGAACACAGGCAGCAACCTCTTTGACCTTGGCCGTAGCAACTTCTTGCGAGACATGTCTCCAAACGCAAGGGAAACAAAGGCAAAAGTGAACTATTGGGACTTCATCAAGATAAAAAGCTTTTGCACAGCAAAGGAAACAGCCGATAAAACCAAAGACAACTGACAGAATGGGAGAAGATACTTGCAAATGACACATCAGATAAAGGGCTAGTATCAAAATCAAATAGTCATCAAAGGGCTAGTGCCAAAATCTATAAAGAACTTATCAAACTCAACACCCAAAGAACAAATAATCCAATCAAGAAATGGGCAGAAGACATGAACAGACATTTCTCCAGAGAAGACACCCAAATGGCCAACAGACACATGAAAAAATGCTCAACATCATCTGGCATCAGGGAAATACAAATCAAAACCACAATGAGACACCACCTCACACCAGTCAGGATGGCTAAAATTAACAAGTCAGGAAATGACAGATATTGGTGAGGATGTGGAGAAAGGGGAACCCTCCTACACTGTTGGTGGGAATGCAAGCTGGTGCTGCCACTCTGGATAACAGTACAGAGGTTCCTTAAAAAGTTGAAAACAGAGCCCCTGTATAACTCAGCAATTGCACTACTAGGTATTTACCCCAAAGATACAAATGTAGTGATCCAAAGGGGCACCTGCATCCCAATATTTATAGCAACAATGTCCACAATAGCTAAACTATGGAAAGAGCCAGTTGTCCATCCACAGATGAATGGATAAAGAAGATGTTACATATATATATATACATATACATATACATATATATATATATATACACACACACACATATATATACACACATACATACAATGGAATATTATGCAGTCATCAAAAAATGAAATCTTTGCAACGATGTAGATGGAACTAGAGGGTATTATGCTAAGTGAAATAAGTCAATCAGAGAAAGACAGTTATCATACGATCTTGCTGATATGTGGAATTTAAAAAACAAAACAGAGGATCACTGGGGAAGAGAGGAAAAATAAAAACAAGGTGAAACCAGAGAGGGAAATAAACTGTAAGAGACTCTTAATCATAGGAAACAACCTGAGGGTTGCTGGAGGGGAGAGGGGTGGATGGATGGGGTAACTGGGTGCTGAACATTAAGGAGGGCATGTGATATGATGAGCACTGGGTATTATATAAGACTGATGAATCATAGACCTGTACCTCTAAAACCAATAATACATTATATGTTAATTAATTGAATTAAAATAGTTAAGAAAAAAGGAAGGATCTCAAATCAATGACCTAACTTTACATCTTAAGGAACTAGAAAAACAAGAGCAAAGTAAACCCTTCTCATTTCCTTTGGGATATATTTTTAATATATTTTCTTTGTGGACACCATGGAGATTATATTTAACATCCCAAATAGGTAACAATCTAATTAAAATTTATAATAATCTTCAATAGCATACAAAAACTCTGCTTTTATATAGCTCTGTCTTCCAACCCCCCTTAATGTTTTTGTCACAGATTATATCTTTATACGTTGTCGGCCCAACAATAAAGATTTATAATTACTTTCTCTGCTTTTGTCTTTTAAATCCTGTAGGAAATAACAAATAGAAACCAAAACACAACAGTATTGGATTTTATATTTTCCCATGTATTTTTACCAGAGATCTCTATTTCTCATGTCTTCAAGTTACTGTCTAGTGTCCTACATTTTAACCTAAAGGACTCCATTTAATATTTCTTATAGGGCAGGGCTAGTGGTAATGAGCTCCCTGAGCTTTTGTTTAGCTGGGAATGTCTTACTTTATTTCTCATTTTTGAAGGACAGTTTTGCCAAATATAGAATTCTTGGTTGACAGATTTTTTTTTCTTTCAGCACTTTGAACACCATCCTGCTTGCTGTCTTCTGGCCTTCATAGTTTCTGATGAGAAATCAACTGTTAATCTTATTGAGGATCCTTTGTATGTAATGAGTTGCTTCTCTCATTGCTTTTAAGATTCTCTTTTTGTCTTTTGGTAGTTTATAATGTCTCAGTGTGCATGTTTTTGAGTTACCTTACTTGGGATTTGTTGGGCTTCAGGGATTCATAGATTCATGTCTTTTGTCAAATTTCAGAAGTTTTAAGTTGGTATTTTTTCAAATATTCTTTCTGCCCTCCTTTTTTTTCCTCTCACCTCCTTCTGGAGAATGTGTGTGTTGGTTTTTTTGATGATATTCCACAAGTTTCTTAGGCTCTGTTTACTTTTTTTTTTTTAACTCTTTTCTTTCTATTCAGTAATTTCAGTTGTCCTATATTCAAGTTCACTAATTCTTTCTTCATCTGGCTTAAAATAATTGTTGAACCCCTTTAGTCACTTTTTCATTTCAGTTATTATAGTTTTCAGCATGAGAATTTTTTGGTACCTTTTATAATTTCTGTCTCTTTATTGATTGTCTCATTTTGCTCATATGTTGTTTTCCTGATTCCCTTTAGTTCTTTAGCCATCTTTTCCTTAAACTATTAAGTGTATATTTAAGACAGTTGTTTTAAAGTCTTTATGAATTCTAATTTTTGGACTTCCTCAGAGATGGTTTCTGTTAATGAATTTTGTTCCTTTAAATGAACCATACTTTCCTGTTTCTTTGTATGCCTTGTGATTCTTTGTTTCAAACTAGACATTTGAATATTATAATATAGTAACAGATTTACCCCCTTTTCCTAGGGTTTACTGTTTTTTTGTTTGCTGAATGCTATAGTAGTTCATTTGTTTAACAACTCTCCCAAACTGTATTTTGCAAAGACTGTATTCCTTGTTGTGTATGGCCACTGAAGTCTATGTCCCTTATCTTGTGTTCAGCTAGTATTTTGACAGAAATTTCCTTGAATTCCAGAGCTGAACAAATACCTCTCCCAGTCTTAGTAGATGGGCACACCTTCAATACGTAGGCTTACACTGAGCCTAGGAATCAGCCTGAGGTGAATGCTTAATGTATTCTTAAGCTTTTTCTGAGCATTCATTATTCCCTGGGTATGCGCATGGTTTTCTATATATCCCTGTGTATAAGACTGCTTTTACATGTTCTAGTTTACTGAAGAAACTCTTCCCAGCTTTTGTTCCCAGGCCTTAGGTAGTCTGTTGTAGGTTTTGGCTATAATCTTTTGTCTCAGGCATCTGAGTATTGTTAGTTTAGCTTGCAGTATTTTTGAACAATACCAACTGCTTTTCTGC
This sequence comes from Leptonychotes weddellii, assembly GCF_054177405.1. Taxonomy (NCBI): domain Eukaryota; kingdom Metazoa; phylum Chordata; class Mammalia; order Carnivora; family Phocidae; genus Leptonychotes; species Leptonychotes weddellii. The sequence continues at coordinate 67,434,766 of NC_138378.1, read as the reverse complement.
TCTTAGTTCCTAGTTAGGTGAAATAGGTGAGTACCTTTTATCAGTCCTTCAGATAACTCTTGGCTAAAAGAGACATATACAATCATTTGTGGATAAGCTTTACTTTGCTCCCTCCTGAACGAGAGCCCAGGGTCTTAACAGTGGGAATCTGGACTCCTGCTGCATTGATAGTGCCACTGTTTGCGGGAGGGAATGGGCATGGGTGAGTAAAAATGCCACAAAGTTCTCCTGGTATCTTGAAGTTGCCTTTTTCTTGATGCCGCATTTACTTGGTTGCTGTAAACTTTGTTTTTCAGAGTTCTGATAGAGTTGATTCTGACAGTTTTTGTTTGTTTTTCAGTATTTCTATGGAGCAGTGAGAGCCTAGAGCTGTCTCTTGCCATTTTGCTGGTAACACTCCCATCCTAAAATTAACCACTTAGTTCTTTTGGAAAGGTTTATGAGAATCCTACAATTTCAGAATTGGAGAAAGCTTTTTGAGATCATGTAGCCTAGTTTATAACCGTTCTCCCAGAGTAGCTGGGGTTTCCTGGAATTCCCTTAGGTCCACCTCAGAATGTTTGAGCCTCTTTACGATCCTTCTCCCCCATCTTCACCTAGAATCTCTCAGACTTTGTCACCCTTACTTTTATTTTTTTAAATGGTAAGTTTTCATTTGAATCAAGAGGTTTTAGCTTAAAAATTTTCAGAAACCAATGATTCATTTCAAGTGCTTAGTTCAGAACTAGGCAAGGAAGGTTCAGGTTCCTTAGTCAAAGTCACCCAGTTTCCCAGCTACTCTGCGAAGTAGCTGGACTGAGACATGTAGGCATGCTTGGCAGGATAATAACTTGGTGCCTTTGTTCAACATTTAACTAGAGCTATTATGTAGGGGGAGGTAGGAGGATATTGTTGTGTCACTTCTCAATCCTCTTCTATCATCCCGAGAAATCCAGTTATGGCTCCAAATTTGTACCCTCTCTCAGCACAACTAGCCTCTGAATTTGACCAGATTGAATCTTCTTGGAGGGCAACTTGTCAGCTATTTATTGCTACTGGAGAATGCCTCCTAGAGCATTCACTCCTCCTTCTACCACCATCTGAAGAGTTAACAAAGTATTTTTTCTTACCACATATAATTCTCTTCCCTAGAGGGGATCTAGAAAATAACATTTTCTCCATTTTGTTACATTTTCAGTTCCACTTATGTATGGCCACTAGCTCTGAGCACATGAGAATATTGTATAGTAATAGTGAACCTTTTTTTTTCCATTTTTCACTGTTTTTGAGCAACAAAAGGGAGCTTAAGTGATTATTGAACAAGACATTGATACCCAGGAAGGACATGGGACACCAGACATGTTATCAAGCTAGACCTAAAGAGAGGTTGGAGAATTTCTGCCGAGAGGAAATAGCAGTCTTCATTGGGTGGATTTCACTGCAGTTATTAAAGAGAGTGATCTGGTCTGATGCAATTAACCTCTTAGAGTCCTAAGACTTCATATTCTGTAGTAATTAAATAAGATCTCATTTTGCATATGTTTTATGGATATGATAAGTTTTATTTCCTTTGATGTAATTTTTATATATATTTAATATATGTATCAGTATGTAATATTGATACATATACCACATATATAAATATGTAATATTTGTATATACACACATTTTTTATTGGTTGATTGTATAAAAGTATGAAAAGCATGATAATATCACTCAGAAGTTTGTAAGAGCAGCAGTTTTCAATCCTTGTAATATTATATCTAAATAGAAAACAATCAGCTTGGAGGTTTTCTTGCTGACTGGTATATTGACATGATTGTGATACCTCCAGCTGGCTTTTTCACACTGAATGACAATTACACGCATGCCCCATGATAGTTGATGCTCACAGAGCATAAAGAGAAAGGAAAACAGTGATCTTAGGTCCATGAGGGAAGGCTATAACCACGGACAAAGTAAGCAAACAGAAACCTAGCTAATTGAAAGGGAGGATAGTTAAAATTTAGCAATGTTGAATTGGGAATAGCATCAGTGTCAAAAGGAACTTGAATTTCACTGGGTGATTGAAAAATAGCATGGCAAATTGTTTCTTCCTCCAAATTTATGGAACCAAAATAAGCCAAGAACTCCTTCCCTCCATCCTTGACATAAAAGGGAGCCATTGAATATGCAGGTCTGGAATGAGTTTGGATAAAAGATATTATTTTCTAAAATCAGAAATGTATTTTACCTTTTTGCATATTTTAACTGTAAAATTATGGTTATGTAGCTTTGCATTCATATGAACAGTAGTGCTTCCTGTTTGAAAGTTCTAAGTATCTGAGTCTTTCTACCGCCATGTAACTCTCACTGCCACTCGGGGTAATAATACTTCTGATTTTTAAGGTAAGGAATAATATGTACATATGAAATTAGTAATAAACAATGAACAGTGACATATTAAGGCAAAAAAATATTAAAAAATCCTCCTCTGCGTGCTTCTCAAAGATACCTGCATTATAGTGGAAAGATCTTGGTGGAAATTCTCAAAGCTTGGATTCAAATCTGCATTCTGCCACTTACCATGTGTTTTGTCAAGTCATTTTTCTTCTTATAGCCTTTCGCCACCCCCCTCAAATTTGCACAATGGAGACAGGAATTTTGCTTTCTCATCCCTAGGTTATTTTGAAATAATATGTAGGAAACCATTTAAAAAAAGTGATATGCAAATGATGTGGGTGGTGATGCTCCCAACTAGAAATCAATCTTTTCAAAAATTTTGATTTTTATATGTTATTTTATATTTTTTAAGACAAAATATAACCAATAATGAGCCATCTTTCCATGAAATAAGAAACATTTAATTAACCATTTTTACCTGAATTGACAATGGAGAATAATCAAAAAAGAGCTAAGTAGAAGTAGGAATTAACTAACTTCTATCAACTAACAGAGCTTGTGTGTGTTGCTTCACACCTCTGAGGCTTTACTTTTTTATTGTTCAAATGCAAATACTCTATTTTCATTTCATTTCTTTTTTTTTTTTAAGATTTTATTTATTTATTTGACAGAGAGAGACACAGCGAGAGAGGGAATACAAGCAGGGGGAGTGGGAGAGGGAGAAGCAGGCTTCTGGCTGAGCAGGGAGCCCGATGCAGGGCTCGATCCCAGGACCCTGGGATCATGACCTGAGCTGAGGGCAGACGCTTAACAACTGAGCCACCCAGGTGCCCCGCAAAAACTCTATTTTCTAAGTTGCTTTAAATTGTTAGGATTTGGTAAGTTTTATCTTCATTTACCCTGTTGTGTACACACACACACACACACACACACACACACACACACACACTTTCCTCTCTACCACTTTTTCCTTCTCCTGGCTAACTTTAACAAAGTCTTCATGACTCAGCTCAGATGTATCTTTCAAGAATTCTTCTCTAATTTCTCCTCCCCACCTCAGTCTGGCTTAAATAAGTCTTCTCTGTGTTATCATTGGACTCTGCTATTTGGTTAAAAAGTGTGTATGCATCTTTCACCCCAAATATAATCTAGGACTCCTGAAGAAATAGAGGTCATGTACTATTCATCTGGGGGAATGGCATTTAATAAATTCTTAGTAAGTGTTTCTTTACTGAGTGAATAAATGAATGAATGGATAATGTATAAGAAGCTCTTTGAAAAGACAGTGTGTAATGTGATATTTTTCAAATATAACTGCAGAAGGAAGAAGCATTTGTCTAGTGATATAGTACTATATTTGGAAACAAGAAATCAGTTATTGGGCCATTTCTACTAATTTGATGAGTAACTCCAGGAAAATCACTTGAGCTGTCTGCATTTAACTTCCCATTCAAAAATGGGGCAATCTGTGTTTCCCATTGCCTGCTTCATTAAGGATGTCACAGAGGCCAAAATTGAAGCAATTATGTGATATCTGCTGATTTTTAAAAATAAAGTTGTATTATGCATTTTGGGGGATACATAAATGCCAGTTCATAGTCAAACACATATCTCACTATATACTGAGAAATTCCTGCAAAGTTTTCTCTAAACAATTTAAAATTAAGTAACGTTCTAAATGGACTGAAGATTTATATTTAAAGCATAGTTTTGTTCTATGCCAGTTTTGTAGCGTACAGAATCCTTTTGAAAGGGAACAATTATTTATAATTTGTTTTATAATTTAGAATTTTCTTGTAATACCAGTCCCTTGAAGTAGCACCCTCCTAGATCCCTCTATGTCTTCTCTTCTGCCTGGCAAGCCATTGTTGAGTGACAGTAGAGAAGAACTATCCCCCACTGAACAGCCTGTATTGTTTTTGGGAGGTTGAATTTTTGTTCAGAAACTCAACCTCTGTCCTGCAAATGATAATTTTCAGAATTGTGCATAGATATTTGTGTCTTTGAGAAATAAGTAAAGAAGGTGATTCTTTCCGGAACATTGGGAAATCTTGTTTCTAAACTGGGATAAAAGACACAACTCCTAATAATTCCCTAAAGGATTGAGGATTATTTTTTCTTTTTAAAACAAAATGTGTTTCTTTGTTTGTTTAGAAATTGACCTCAGATAGAGTAATAAATCCAGAGTTAATTTCTCATGTAATTATGGTGTTACTTATCCCTACTTTATCAGGACACTTCTTGTTCTCACCTGGGCAAGAATGTGGTTTAGGCTTTGCTTATTACTCTCCAATTAAGAATACAAACTACATAGTGTTTTGATTTTCCTTGTTAAGAAATTACTGTGGAGGGCACCTGGGTGGCTCAGATGGTTGAGTGTCTGCCTTCGGCTCGGGTCGTGGTCCCAGGGTCCTGGGATCGAGCCCCGCATCGGGCTCCTTGCTCGGCGGGGGGCCTGATTCTCCCCCGTCCTCTGCTTCTCCCCCTGCTCATGTTCTCTCTCTCTCTCTCTGTATCTGTGTCTCGAATGAAGAAATAAAAATCCTTAAAAAAAAAAAAAAAGAAATTACTGTGGAGCTGAGCTCCTTCTTAAGTGTCCCCGTCTATGCTTCTGTATGAACTTCTGTCTCATGGGAGTAGGACATCTCTGTCTTGATTGCTTTTTTCTTTTTGAATCAACTTGATCGAAGTAAACTACATGTACAATAAATTGTACCCATGTAAAATTCATGTAGCCACCACCACAATCAGGTTGCAGGGCATTTCCAGCTACCTCCAAAAGATCCCTCATGTCTATTTGCATTCACTTCCCATTCCATCCCCTCCCTAGGCAACCACAGATTTGCTTTCTGTCAGCATAGATTAGTTTGCATGACGCCTCTTATTGAGCTCACGTTCTTGGGGTTGAGTTCCTTTGTGGGGAGTCAAACTACATGGTTGGAATGAAGGAGAAGGCAGAGCTAGCCATCTCTGAACTACTTGGCAGGGGGTCTAATGTTTATTTTTTTACATGTTCACCATTCAGAAGTGACTGGGTTGTTTCCTTTGACCCTGTAAACTTAGGAGATAAACTCTTATTTTTAGGAGTGCAGAACTTTGTTCCATTCAAATTTTGAAAGTGGTCAAGGGATGGGGTCAAGACTACTCATCTTCATTTGGCTTTAGCGCAATAGTTCTGACCACCAGATGTTTGAGTTTATATGGCTAAGAGTCAAATGCTGTTGGTGACATGTTTGCAAAAGGATTGGCATGAAATCGCCTGACTTGTATTTACGCTTGTGCCACAGTCCAGAAATAAACATTACATTTCTTTCTCTAAATATATTTGTGTCCTGGATAGCCAACTGACAACTATTGTCTTTTTTTGGGTTTTCCAGTTAAATAGCAATTGTTTTGGATGAAGGAACAGCACTGTTTAAAACTCTTTCACTCTGAAGAGTCTCCTGGGTGAGAAGAAAAATAGATTTCCAGTCTTAAGAATCAAATGGCCCTATTCAATGTCAGTCTTATGACTTTGCCCCCACATGTTAAAATTTTGTTAAATTGGGCTCTGACCTGTTTCAAAGTAAAGTTGTGAAGCTCCCCTAACAGGACTGTTCTAGACACAGGTGCTTTTCTAGCTTATAGAAGTACCCTTTTCTTCATGTTGTTTAGTGGAAGAAATGACTTTTCACCTTTCCATGCCTAGGTTTCTTTTCTCCTTTTGAAGAAGGTTTAATTAAACCATTTCATTTAAATTTAACCTATTGTTTAGAAATTTCTGGGGGCATAATTTACTTAAAGCAGTAAGTCAGATTTTTTCCTCTCTCCTCCCTTTTATTCTTTTATAGGCAAGAACTGTAGGATATGCAGATTATTGAGAGAGGAAAAATATTATCTGAAAAGGTGGCTTTCTTAAAAGGCGCCAGCAGTATTAGTGTCATGTCTGAAGGACCCATTTGTGTCAACTGTACAGACCTTTCAATGGAAAATTGTGCTGTGCTACCTTTTAAAGTATGAAATGCTAATTTGGGATTTACAGTTTTTGAACTGGAGGGCTGCATTTTGCATGGGATTTTGTTTAATTTCCCAGTGAAAAAAGGCATTTGAAACACAACTGCCTACAGCCAACTGTCAACAAAAATCAACTGTAATAGCACAGAGCCTGTCACTGATGTATGTGGTGATGTGGTAATCTTCTCAATTTAGCTGGATATTTCTTCTCCGTACAAAATAGCTGAAAGTCTTGCTAGGCATTTATGAATATCGGGAGGTATTATTAGGCTGATAATGGGGCCAGATTAAGGAAGTGTACACTGGTTCAAAGTGTCAGTTAAAGAGACACAGGATGGGACGATGCATGGCCCTTGGTCTAAGGGACTCTTCATATTTCAGGTTTGCTAAAGATTTGGGCGATAGCATGCTGAGTTCCATCTGCTGTGAAAGTGGCTTTCTGGGGAAAAAAATAAAGTTTTTATGCTATTTTTTCCCCCAGAAATCTGTTTTTGTTTATCAAGAGGGTGAAAAAAAAAATCTCTGAAACTGGAAGTGAGGAGGGCAGACTAGGGGAATCTCAGGGGTGAGGCCGGTCAGCATTACTCTCCCCACAGTGCGGAGAGGCGGTGGTTCAGAACTGGCGTCTTTTCCCCCTAAGTCACAACTGTTGAAGAGCTGGGAGAAGAGAATTCTTCTGGAGTCTCTGTATGTTAGTAGTGGGACCCCCTTTGGCTTCCAAATAACAACTGGCAAATGCAAGGCAAAAAATAAAGCTGCGTATAACCTATGCTTTGGCAAGGCACAAAGTGTTGGCACTTATTAGCTGTCATCAAAACATAGCATTAGTGAAGCTTCTCAGATCAAAAGGGTATTTAGAATCAAATGGCACTTTATGTTACCAGTTGCTTTTTTTGTTTGTTTTTATTTTTGTTTTTGTTTTTGTTTTAAGTGAGCCATCTTCAAATCTGGCCCCACCGCTTATTAGCTCCGTGGTAGCTCAGCTCTCTCTGCGTTTAAGTTTCTTCGTCTCAAAATTGGATTAATAATCATGCCTATCTCATAGGGATTTTGTGAGAAATTATGTAATAGATATGAAGAGCTTAGAACACTGCTTGACATATAATAAGTATCATAGGATATTTACTATTATCAAGTAGTCACGGCAAAAGGATAGAAAGCACATCTCTTTACATCTGCTATGTAACCTGTTGTGAAAGGTGTATTCAGTTGTTCTTAATCATTGTGTTTTCATATGTAGATGGAAGATAGGAGTGAATTGCATTATCTTAGCTACAGGGAATCTGTTCTAAGATGCTTATAAATAGCAGCATGGCTAATATGAGAGTGGCCTGGCTTATTTGTGTACTGCCTGCCCAGGACCCGTTTCTCTGTGGCATTGCTCTTCTGTAGTCCCTGCTTCCCAGGTGACCTTGATCTCTTTCCTTCCCTGCTCACTTTGGCCAATGGTGATAGATCAAGGATGGACCTCTGGTGAAGGGGTGTGGCCCCAGATAGGCACGTTAGTGACATGTCTTGGCACACCCCTCAGAACAGCTAGGTTGAGCCAATCTAATTCCTTTCTCCGCAGTTCTGTGATTGAGTACTGAGGTATGATTGTCAGTTATCAGTAGGTACCCAGATTTAAAGATGGTGAGATGGAGAGGAGGGCAGGGTTAGATGTGGCTTTGGCAGTTATGTACAAATTAGAGCTCTGGTAAAACATTGGAGCAAAGAGAAAGGCAGCAACACCATGAGAGAGAATTTTTGAGGCTGCCTGTTTTTCTGTGTTTCCTGAGCTTTCACAACTGCAGTTTTTCCAGATCTCGTGAGACGTCTTTATGTCCCTACAACAAACTTCCCATCCTCTTGACTTTCCATTCATTTGAGAAGGTTTCTATTCCTTGCAACCAGTTAGGGCACAGAGAGTCTAAGGTTGCATGTGTGAGTAAGAAAGTAAAGGTTTCTGCTGGTGAGTAAAAAACACTGTATGTAATGGAATTAAAATAACACTTGACCTGCGACGCCTGGGTGGCTCAGTTGGTTAAGTGGCTGCCTTCGGCCCAGGTCATGATTCCAGGGTCCAGGGATCGAGTCCCACATCGGGCTCCTTGCTCAGCGGGGAGCCTGCTTCTCTCTCTCTCTCCCTCTGCTTGTGCTCTCTCTGTCAAATAAATAAAATCTTTAAAAAAAAATAATAACACTTGACTGGATGGTCAGGGAAATTTCCATTATCCATATTCAAAGTCTTAGGAATGAAGGGTTGGCAGAAATAAAGGAATGGGCAATTATCTCTAGGTTCTAGTGGACTGATAAGGTCTCTGCACACATGGTGATTACTTTTTAATGGAGTAGTCGTATAGATGATCAACGAGTAAATATAAATAAACATGGTAACAGTAATTATAGACTGAGATGACTTCGATGAAGGCAATAAATAAGGAATAAAATTAGGGGATCCATTGGAAGTTTGCTGAAGTGTGTTCTTTAGCACCAAATGATTTTGCTGAGGCAGTGCCTTTGTTCTCAGAGTGAAAAAACCCCATATGACCTTGATCCATTCATTCCCTTCCTAGGCCTTGGCCAGTGATGATGGAGTAGGAATGGATTTCTGATGGAAATGTGTAGCCCAAGATGGGTATGGGTATAGGTATAGGTATATACTGGATCAACATATATTCCAGATAGATATGGACCACTCCTAGCAAGACATAAAGCTTTTCTGCCTTTTATTTTCAAAGATGACTCCAAAAACCAGCATTGTATTTTTGATTTTTTTCTCTGTTTGGAATGGATTTGGATAGTGGATAATGGAACAACAGTTTAATGAGCCTACCTTTTACTAGGCAATGTGCAAGATCCTTTCCACAATTCTCTGATTTAATGAACAAAACCACCCACTCTCACCTCGTAATCATTGGCATTTATATATACAGTGACTACCTGGGATTCAGGCTTCTGTCTAGATATGGAAAGGAGCATTTCTCTCTGGACTAAAGGGTGTTTTAATCTGCTGCCTGTTTCTTCTAACATCAAGTTCTAGCCTGAATACAGACTTTTAATGAGCAACCCATATGTAAATAATTAGTATAAGAGAGGAATTAACTATCATTACTCAATTGCTTTTTTTTTTCTTTTTAGAAATGATTTGCTATTCAGTTTTAAGCTTTCCAACTATTTTGATGGGGATCCAACTTGGAGAAAAGAAGTGTTTTTTGTTCTAATTATCACTTCCAGTTAAAACTGCATAGTTAATTTCCAGAGGTAGACATCCCCTTGAGTACTCATGATAAGAAATAGAGAAATTGCTGTGCTATGCTTTCAAGATCGAGAGAGATCTAGAACTTTGGAGGGGCCGGGAATACCAGGCATAAGGTTGTATAGGAAGCAATGGAATTCAGTGAGCATGGAAAGTTCTGTCATTAAATACATGAACAATTTTCTTGAGTCCTTCCCAGGATGCCAAACAAGTGGTCTCAGCAGGAACTTTTTCTTCTTCAGGGTTTTTATATATTAAAAAAAAAGTTAAGCAGATACAAGCACACTGACAAATAAGCCTTGGGATGCAGTTGTGAGGTCAGGAGCACTATGGGCTACTTCTCCAGAAGGTGAGAGTTGACTGATTAGGGTGTTTTTCCGGTGGTACTAACCTTGACATCTAAATAGGTCCTTTGCTGATGATATTTCTACTTCATCTTTACTGTGCACTTTTCATTCAGAGGCACTTAAGTATGATGATAAAGATACAGCCATCACCACTCCATTGTCCATCAGAAATGACATGTTATGAAATAATTATTCCAGGCAAAGTGGTGTGATACACCTTCACAGTGCCATTTTATCCCAAGGACAGGATCTATCTCTATTTCTCTTCAGAGAGTTAGGCTTAGACCAAGTGTGAGACTGTATGCATTTTTCTTCCCATGAGCTCAGAATTCTGTGATGTTCGTCATACATTTACTCAAAAATACTGATCTAGAGCCTACTTTGTGCCAGAAGCCACTGGAGATGCAGCAGTAAACAGGACAGACAAGGTCTTTGCTTGCATGAGATTATATTCTAGTAAGGAAGACAGATCATCAAGCAAATATAAACAAGGTAATTATAGATTGTGATGATTACCCTGAAAGAAAGTTTATCCAGTTGGTGCTCAGGGCCATCTGCTCCTCAAACCAAACCTCCAACATGCCTTCTTCGTCTTTGAAGTGCATGACTGACTTTTTTAGTTTTAGATACAGCTATCTAATGCAACGTCAAACCCTTCTCTTCTTTCCCAAATTCTTGTCCCTAAATCTCTTCTATCTAGACATTTTAGAGCTGCCAATGAACCCAGTATTAAGAAATTTTCTTGGAAGAAAAAACACAAGACACAAATTGTGTGTTACCAAAGTCTGGAAACCCCAGAATGTAAGTAGCTGTGTGGTAGTTATTTGCATACACGTCTATCTTCCCTATTAGACTTCCTTGAAAGTAGACACTAATCTATTTTTTTTTTTGTCTCCTGTGTTATATGCACGTAGTAGGAACTCAGTATGTTGCTCACTAAATTCAACTGGGTAGCAAAAATCACAGGCTCTTGCCAAAAGCATTAGTGAATGCCTGTTTGAAGAAAATTAACTAACAATTAAGATTAAAACGTCAGTATTCACATGGATTTTGGCTGAGCAGATACATTTCCTTACTGGTGAACATAAGGCTTTTCAGACCAATGAATCTGGCATCCTACTGTCCCTTGCCAGCAAGGCATGGCAGGGATGGAAGAAAAGGAGTGTGGGCTGAATGCAGACTTTGGCAAATGTTTGGCGCTTGCATCCCTCCTGCCACAGTCATAAGCTCTCGGTCTGTGTGGCAGGAGGTGTGAGAGAGAGAAACTGACAGGTCCTAGGATAAGACCTACCTATGGAGGTGCTGAAGGTATTTCAGGGACCTAGTTCAAATGATTCCTTGGCTGAGATCTTACAGTGTGTCTGCCTTATACACAGAGACGGGGTTCCTGAGACAGACAGTCAAGATTCTTACCCTTGGGTGACCACTGTTCCCACTTGAGAGGTAGGACTTGGCATGTAACCAGGAAAGGAAAGCCAGCCGTGATATTCAGCCCTGCCCCGAGAGTTCACCTTTGTGTGTCCACGTGTGCGTATGTGCACACACACAGGGGGACACACACAGACACATACGCATATACACTAGTCCTTTCCCACATAGGATAAATCAGAGTAATTCCTTCAGGCCCCACATTTTGATGGTGGAACTTGAGGATAGTTCTAGGCTATGACAAGAAGCAGGTTACAGGGCTAGGACCGGGAAAGGCGATGGATATGAAAGAGGGATGTGGTTTTACTAGCTGGCCTGGGTTGTATGGACCTAAATCCTCCATGATATAAATTGTATGAAATGAACAGCAGGAATATACAGTTCATTCAGCCATTCAGTTGCTCTTCATTTAAGAAATGATCGTTGAGTATCTACCATGTGCTAGGGACTAGGAATGCCACAGAAGAAGAAAAAAGAAAGCTACAGTCTATAGGGAAAACAGACATTAGCCCAGATAGTTCCACAAATATAAAATTGGCAGCTGTGGTAAGGGTTAAGCTACTAGGTGCTGTGAGAGATTATAATAGGAGCATTTAACCCATCAGGGAAGACTATTTTTTAACTTACCTGCTTTTGATAATAAAATGCTTTTTTGGGGTCTTGGGTGGGGAGTATGAGATTGCCCTCCACTCTGTGTTTCCCAAGGTCATCTTTGTATCAGTATGTGAATGCAAGCACACAACTTAAATAGACTGGTTCTGTCCTTTTATCTCTTTACTTTTCATTTAATTAATTTATTTATTTGCACATAATTACAACTATTTTTAATGTAGCTGTGTTTACTCGTCATCTTCAGGAGACTACAGGAATTGCATCGAAAATGCAAATTCTTCAGTCACTCATCAGACATGGGAGGATGTTTCCAATGAGCTGGAAAACAGAGCTGAGTGATGTATCATAAAACTTAGGTTTTATATTAAATGGTCCTGTTTTGAGTCGTGTTATATTAAGGTAGAATGCACTGGTGGCAGCATGATGTGTGGAAAGACAGGGATCTGGGGTCCGAGAGCCTCCATCACTTGTCCATGGGGCCCTTGGGTAATTTACATATCTTCCCTGAGCCTCAGTGACTCTGTCTGCAAGACGGAGATTATTATTGCTGCTGCAGAGGTTTTTTGTAAAGAAATATGTGAAGGTTCTAAGACAGTATGCTCTAACATTAATAGGAACTTGGTAAATATTTGTTTCCTTCCCTGCATTCAGATTCTTGGGCCACTTTATCATATGTCTTCATGGAGGTACCCTGCTGATTTCAAAGAAGGTTTCCTTTACCATAGAAAGTGGGATGGATCTTTCCACAGTTTGGCCATTGTGGACATTGCTGCTATAAACATCGGGGTGCACATACCCGTTCGGATCCCTACATTTGTATCTTTGGGGTAAATACCCAGTAGTGCAATTGCTGGGTCATATGGGTGTAAGACTATTGAATCACAGATCTGTACCTCTGAAACAAATAATACATTATATATTAAAAAAAAAAAAAGAAGAAGATAGCAGGAGAGGAAGAATGAAGGGGGGGAAATCAGAGGGGGAGACGAACCATGAGAGATGATGGACTCTGAGAAACAAACTGAGGGTTCTAGAGGGGGGGTGGGTGGGAGAATGGGTTAGCCTGGTGATGGGTATTAAAGAGGGCACGTTCTGCATGGAACACTGGGTGTTATACGCAAACATGAATCATGGAACACTACATCAAAAAACTAATGATGTAATGTATGGTGATTAACATAACATAATAATAAAAAAAAAAGAAAAGAAAGTGGGATGGAAGGGAATATTCTAAAGGGATTCTCATCTTAACCTAGGGAAGATGAGATGCCCATACCCCGGTTTATAACAAGATTCCATAGAAAGGGGGGATGGAAGATGAATGTACATTAAAGTGATTCAAAACATGAGCAGACTCTGTGAGTGTTATGCACAGATGAGTTAATTGTTTTGCCTTAAATATATTTCCTGAAGAACAGAAGCCCGATCACAGCACACATCATTATGTATTTTAGACAAACAGCACTTTGAATCAAATTATAGTACATGCATAAAATATTAAAATAAGACATTTATAACAAATCTTTCTAACTTAGTGCTCAGCTCTAAAATAGATTTATATGCGGATAAGCAATAGGTGCGATAAATGTGGTACAGATCCCATGATTTAAATTGCAAATCAATGGGGCATCATGGGAAGAAGGAATGCAGACTTGAAGTAGTGAGGGAAAAGATCCAGCTATGCAATATTTTTAGGTCTTCTGCCTGATTTCGTTTTGCAGTGTCTGTATCTGGACTCCACATTTGATAAATTATAATATCTGCTCTCTCCTATAGTTTCTTTACACTCCCAATTTAAATGATCTAATTAAAACATTTATTGTTTCTTTTGTTTATTCTTGAACTGTTGCCAATATACAGTTCCCCAGAGTCTTCAAGTTATTTTAGTTAGGTGGGAGATTTTAGAAGAACGTTACTGTTTCTCCGTGAACGAACTAGGCAGTGAAATGGGGACTGGTACCCTTGCTCATGCTGGTATGCTGCCTGCCTCACCGCATCACCTTGCACTCCTTTCCTCCCCCGGGGTTTGTTGGACAATGTGTGGTGAATGTGTCGACATCTTGTCTCCAGGAGTGATCCCTACCCAAGAATATAAACTTGTTTCATTTATTTTGAAGAACTTTAGGGTTGTCAAGTTGAACGTATATAGAGCTGAATGCTTCTAGGTTCACTGACCTAGAATTCGGGACTTCCCCCATATCAGAAGCCCTTGGAAGAACCCTAAGGGACGAAGTTGTGCTGTGGGACTCTCATGGCATCCAGTCCACGTTGGAGAAGTAGGTCGTTTGCTGCCAGCATCACTGGGTATAGATGCACAGCTCCGACTTGCCCAGCAATTACTGTCAGGGCTGGAGGCCTGTGAATGGAGGGGAGGAAGCACAATCACAAAGGGTATGACAGTATTTCTGGGTGCTGATAACTAAAGAGATCTCTGTTGGCCAAAATTTTATATGCAGCTACAGAATCGAGACATCTCTTAGCAAGGGGTAGAGTTGTTTTACTTAGAAACCTTTCTTCTTTGCCTGATCTGTAGGGTAGAAACTTCTCTTCCCATTGAGTATCTGCAACATTAGTTTTCCTTCATGGAGAAAGCCTGTGTGGCCATATTTCTTTTCTTTTCTTTTTTTTTTTTTGCAATGTATCGTATTGAGTTTTTTTTTTTTTTAAGATTTTATTTATTTATTTGACAGAGAGTGCGTGCGCGTGTGAGAGAGAGAGCATGAGCAGGGGGGTGGGCAGAGAGAGAGAGGGAGAAGCAGACTCCCCACTGAGCAGGGAGCCAGATGCGGGGCTCTCGATCCCAGGACCCTGAGATCATGACCTGAGCCAAAGGCAGATGCTTAACAGACTGAGCCACTCAGGTGCTCCTCGTATTGAGTTTTTAATGCTTAGGTTCCTGGTGCAATTAACTTACCTACCTTTTTGCACTCTGCTTACCATGATTGTTTCCAATACTTTTTTGGAAGTTGTTGCATTAAGAGTAATAAAGGAAGAAATAAATATCTTCACATTCAAGATTTCAGGTGGCAGGATTCAATCATACTTCACATCAGCCAAGCATACCAGAAGAGAAGGAAAGGCCCGGCTATATTCCTGCTATAAAGTTGTATCCACAAAATTATATCTGTCAGTGCTTCCCTCCATGTAGGTCAGTACAATTAGGACAGCTCTTAGAAAGGAAGAAATTAAATATATGTAATTAAATACATGTATACAGACTCTTCCTGGAACTAAGGTACTGTGTTCCCAGTAGTCTGTTCCAGTAAGAGCCAAGTGCAACCTTAAAATAGAGATGTAAAGAGTTAGATCTGTGCCATCCATTACAGTAGTCACTGGCCGCATGTGGCTACTGAGCACTTAAAATGTAGTTAATCTTAGTTGGCAAGAACTATGAATATAAAATACATACCAGATGTTGAAAACTTAATACGGGGCACCTGGGTGGCTCAATCCTTAAGTGTCTGCCTTCGGCTCAGGTCATGATCCCAGGGTCCTGGGATCGAGCCCTGCATCAGGCTCCCTGCTCAGTGGGAAGCCTGCTTCTCCCTCTCCCACTCCCCCTGCTTGTGTTCCCTCTCTCGCTGTGTCTCTCTCTGTCAAATAAATAAAATCTTAAAAAAAAAGAACTTAGTACAAAAAAGTAAAATATCTCAATTTTTTATATGGATTAATTACCAAAATGATATTTTGGATATATTGGATTAAATAAAATATATTATTAAAATCATTTTCCTATGTTTCTCTTTCTTTAAGATGTGGCTACTAGAATATTTAAAATTATATATGTGGCTCATGTTATATTTCTACTGGACCGTACTGAGCAAGATTGATGTAAGTTAATATTGTAACTAATTGGCTTAAAAGACTTTGGTATTAGGCAGCTCACTTTGTTCTTTATAGCATGGCTGAAATTCATTGTAAATGAAGACCTATTTTAAGTGTGCCAGGAGATCTTGCTGGTTAAAGTAACCCCATGGTGAGAACTGCCATCTTATGAGTAATCGCCCCCTAATATACTTGTTTAATAGGTTTGGATTTTAATAGGGTTTTCCTAAAGCAAAGTTCACCAATTTTATCATTCTCTTTCTGATATGACCATTATTTACCTCTGTGTGAAGAGTCTCTGGCCTTTCATGAGATGCACGTTTTTGTTTATTTATCTTTCACAATCGCCACTTCTTAGAAGGGAAGGGTGGTTTGGGTGAATGTGCTTGGATTCTGAAGGTAGACTGCCTGGGCTTGGCACTATCGTTTATAGTGATCTTTGGCATATCCACCTCTCTCAGCTGAAGTTTCCTTATCTGTGAAATGGAACGATAACTCAGAGCTTGCAGGGGAGCAAGGCACATTCTGTGACATGAGTGCTATCCTGGGCATACGGACTTAATGGAGTGAGTCCCCTGTCACCTCCTTTTGTTTTGTAAGTGCCTTGGGGCCCAAGTTTCCAGGACACTGAATCTATATTGCTGACCACTGATTATTTTTCCCCAGGGAAGGCCATTATTATGAGCACTGTGTACCTGTTTGAAGAACAGAGGTGCTCATGGCCCTTGTGAAGAGGATCACACATAAGCTCCTGGCCTGTGTCTTTGCATTTGCCCTTCTCCCTGCCCAAATTAGCCTTCTTCCCTCATCGCTTCCTTTCCCCATTGTCTTGTCCGTCCTTCAGTGTCCAGAAGAAGTGTCACCTCTTTCATGAAGCCTTCTTTGACTACTTCAAACTCCAGAGTGCTAACCATTACACCATGGGGCCACCTTTTGACTACTTCAGAAAGAACTATCTTATCAACTTTATGCATTTTATACTTTCCAGTGCTTACTGTCAAGTGATTTCAAGCCGGATTTTGGTTTCATGCACTGAACTGTAAGCGTTTTGAGGGCAGTGGCTATGCTTCGTACCCATTTCTCAACTCCCACATATCTCGATCAAAAAGTATTTACTGATTAAATGACTGACTAGGACTTAGCTAATAGAAAATTCTCTAATACAAGAATAAGTATTCATGATAGGAAGCGACCCAGTAAGAAAAAACAACAACAACATATACCATCTTTCCAGATATCTGTGGTAAATAATTAATATACGTGTCAAAATTTAAGATTACCATCATGTAAAATCTCTATCTTATTTAACTGCTGAGTTCTAGGAGATAGCCGAGTTGGTAAGAAGATGACTTATGTAAGTTTCTGATTCTAGATCCTTTGCGATACATCGACATGTGTAATATACATGTGTAGGTAAATGTATTAAGATCACCAAGATGCCTAGTTTCCATTTGTAGTCTTTTCTCAATAAGGCAGTAGGACATTGGTGCTTTCACCTGAACTTAGAGACATTGAATATGACATTCATGTCATTAAAAATAGTTAGCTGTTCTTGGCTACATTCACAAAGAAGTCCCCTAATGCTTCCTTTAATTGGCAGGATCCACACATGGTATCTATTTTGCAAATGTACTCTGCACAGAGCGGCTGGAGCTGTGTATGTGTCTGTGTATGTTCTCTGGAGGTGACACTACCCCCTAATCAGACAATGGGTGCATTGTACTAGGACATACTGTATGCAGACAATGCTGCGCCTACCACTCCCCCCCCTTTTTTTAAACTCTGAAATATGGTTGATATGGTCCATTGCAAAATGAACCTATATTGGAAATGGCAAAATTGTAATGTAAAATATACCGGGGTCAGTGGGGTGTGCTGTTTTTTGCATATATTTTTTCTCCCCTGACCCATGCCATTCCCCTGCATACAGGGAAAAAAGCTTCATCTCACACAGAAATGTGATGTCCTTTACTGCCAGAGGCTGTTGCTGTTTTAAATGAGGAAAAAGCACAATGCATGAAGAAGGAAAATTAAAGCATATTCATTTTGGAAATTAGATATGGTGTCAGGAGACTCTCAGAAAATAGCCCCGTTTGAATGGAGCCCCACACTACAAGACAGTTCACTGAACTTTTGACCACTATTTATGCTATGGAAGCTTTTGAAATAGGGAAGAGAGCAAAACATTTTATAGCTGCTTAATAGCTGAGTTCATTTTTCTTTCTTTCTTTTTCTCCCACCAGACATTTGTCTGTCCCTTCGGTGTATACAAGATATGCAAACACCATGTAGTTTATTGGGAGGCCTTTGTGTTAATGTTTCCAGGTTGGTTCCAAAACACACAGCTACTGGATGAGAGACTCTCCTGGCCAACCCAGTGACCTTCCTTACCCTCCACAGCATAGTCTATCTCCTGCCCTGGGGCTAGTCTGGAATGGCCAGGGTCACACAGGCCTTGGGAGTGACAGTGACCTCTTCAGAGGTCATCCTGCAAGTGCAGAGAGGATATACCTTTCCCAATTCCCAGGGATTCCTTATGCAAAATTGGACAGGGATGGGAGAGATGATGGAAAAGGCATTTTGTCTAATTTCTCCCTTTCTATTATTTGGAAGAACAGTTCTCAATTTGTGATCATCCTGTTCTGCTTCATTGCTTCCCTCCTGCAGAACACATCACACCAGCCAGGTTAAGTGGGATTCAAGGGCCCTCCAGGAAGGACAGCCAAGACTTTTTGATTCAACACTGAATAAGGAAGCACCTGAAAAAATAAGGTAGGGGAAGAGTTAATCGGGAGTGGAGGGTGGGGTCAATTTAGAGGTGGAAAAAGAAATCCAATAAGTATTGGTATTAATGAAAAATATGCTTTAACTTTTATACAAATATGAAGTGTGGAGCTAAATATTACAAATTACAGGTTGTGAGTCTATGTCAGCTTTATTATTGTTATTACTATTAATGCAATGATATCAAACCTAAGGGGTCACTGTATTTGTTTAATTTATTTTCTGGGAAAGCTTAGCATTTCATTTCCAAGTGAGGACCTTTTATCTGGCCTCTCAGTGACTTGCCCCCACTGGCACAAATTGGGCTCCACCTCTCTCAGGACCTGTGAGCTCCTTAGCATTCACTCTTTCTGATCATCACCAGGCATGACTCTCGTGGCTCTACCCCTCACTTCACTCCTCAATCAACCATGGGTCTCACCTCCATTAGGAAGTAATAATATAATACCGAGCTTCTCATGGTGGCTTGAGGTGGTGTGAGGACAAGGGATGCTGAGAAAAGGCTTAACTGTGGAATCACTTTGTGCCACAAAATGTTCAAATGTGTCTGAAGGCTGACCTTCTGTGAGGTCATGTCTTTGGCTTGGGAGATAAGGACAATCTGTTCCCGTACACGACTGTGAGCTCTCTGCAGATTCAGGTGAGAAAAAAACTTCATCGTGGAGACATGTTGCTATTTTCTTCTGCCTGTGCTCTGTGGTTTTAACTTTAGAGAGGGAGAGAGAAGAAGGGGGGGAGAAAGAGATCATCTCTCTCCTCCCCCACTCCCACCCAGCATTATTCATTAGGAGAGGATTTTTTTCCTCCTTTGGACAGGAAACTTCTCTCCTCTCATTACCCAGTAACAACCCTTCTGTTCATCCTTATGTCAGACCCTCACAACTGCACTAATATGATCTCTGACAATTGGAAGGGAGTGAGGAGAGTGTTGCAAGTGCCGCTCTGAAGTCAGAAGATGGCTCAGGGTCTTCTCAGAGAAAGAGCTCCTCCTGACTACCCACTTTTAGCCAGGACTGGGAGGCTGAGATCTGTGTGCTGACCTCAGGCCACAGTCTGAGAGAAACCTGATAAGTGCTTTAATCAGAATCTTCTTGGCCTCGGAAACTGCCCTCTTTTGTTTCCTGTTCTCCCTGAGACTTCTTGGCACTGCCAGTAGCCATGTTGCTTTTGCTCCGGCTTTGTGAGAGGAAGTCCCAGGGACCCCTGGGGGATTGCTTTGTGCTCCAAGCCCATGCTACCCACCTACCTCCAGTCTATAGCCTGATGACCGGAACTGAGTAGGATGAGGGGGATGCAAAGGGGCGAGGTCATGCTGGCTGTGTTGACACTTGGCAAAAAACGGGCACCAGAAATGGTGACGTCAGGCCATTCAGACTCTACAGTTTAGAGCTGGGAGTGGGGGAAAGTAAGGGATCAGACTCAGAAAATTCTCAAGCCCTCCCAGGCTGCTTCACCCTGTCCTTCCTACTTCTGAGGACTTTGCTGAAATAGACCCCGTGGTGGACTCCAATGCCCTGCATTTGTCTGTCACCCTGGCCTTGGCAGAGGATTATCCCTGTAGTTGTCACACCATTTGTGATGGCCCGTGGTTCCCCTGCCATTGTGGTGGCTGATAGGGATAAGCATTTTAAATAATGAAGAAAAGCAGAGACCATGACCAAATACAGCATTAAATCCAACAATAGCCATATTGATTTTTTTTTTTCTTTCTTAAGAGAATGAGGAGACAGGCCTAGGCAGGATTTCTGCTTTGCTTAATTATGAATGGACCTATTATAGCAAATATTAATGATTGTATTAGTTTAGGAATTTCAAGTCTGACTATCACATTCTGATGACCAGGCTTTAAATGCAAATCCATCTCAAAAGAAAATTCCCATTGGGTGCAGTATTGGTGAGATGACCTCAATGCATGACCATATGACAGTGAGGTGTTTTCTGGGGCACAGGGGACCTTGCTGGTAGTTCCCGAGTATTTCTATTATTCTTATGGTAGTCCATGAAATAGGATTTTTTTTTTTAATAGTTTAGCCATTTCTTCCTTTATACAGTTGGGTTTTGGATGAAGGTTGCATGACATAGTAGACTGGTGAGAGGCAACTTGATGTAATAAAGAGAGGGACAGACTTGCGTTCAAAACCTAGGTCTGCCATTGGGCTGACTTTGGGCCTTGAGCAGGTTAGACTCTCCTGAGCTCAGTTAGCTCATAAGTAAAACAGGGTAATAATTTCTACCATGCAGCACTGTTTTGAGGATGGAGAGTACTACTCACATAATATTTACTCAGTAAAAGATTTATTATCATTATCATTACAGTAAGAGGTCTTAGAGTTGGACAAGGCCTATAAGATCTGTTAGTTCAAACTTCCCCCATCTTACAGAAGAAGAAACTAAGTTTCAGAGAAAGTCAGCACCTTGTTGAGCAGCCAGCAAAATGGCCTCAGAGCTTGAGGTGGTTCACATGCTCTTGATGCCCAGACTAATGGGTTGTCTCGGTCAGCTCAGGCTGCCGTAACAAAAGTATCATAGACTGAGTGGCCAAAACACAATGAGCATTGCTTTCTCACAGTTCTAGAGACTTCAAGTCCAAAGTCAAACTGCCCACAGATTCGGTGTCTGATGAAAACCCTCTTCCTGGTTCATACACAGCCTGCTTTTCACTGTGTCCTCATGTGGCAGATACAGCCAGGGAGCTTTCTGGAGTCTCTGTATAAGGGCACGACTCCCATCATGAAAGTCTCACTGCCATGACCTAATCACCTCCCAAAGGCTCCACCTTCAAGTACTGTCACACTGGGCATGAGACTTCAACCTAGGACTTTGGGGGCACAGACATTCAATCCATAGCATGGAACCCCTCCTCCTTTACCATTTCTCAGGTCAAGCCTTTCATGTTGTTGAAGATGAGTGTGAAATAAGAGTTTTTCTGAAGTGTTTTAATTTTTTTTCCTCATTGGGTATTTCTAATAAGTTCTTTCAGGCCTTGAACCTTGCAAGCCATTGCTTCTTTGATGTTACTGTCTTTATTAGCTAACCGTCTGATTCCCTTCAGCTGGATTACTTTATTACTGTATTGCCCATTGATTCTTTCCTGTCTCGGCCTTGTTTTTTTCCACAGAGGGTAGAATACATAATAAAAGAGGCCATGCAACACAATTTATTTAACTTTGTGGTGTCGAGATTGTTGCTTTCACTGATAAGTAAACACTTTTCTTTCTTCCTTTTTTTTTTTTAATTTTCATCTTTCTAATAAGGGATAGATATAAGTTTGTTAACATTTTAGCTTTCCAAGACCTTTAAAAAGGCTCTTTTTATCTATTAAGATCACCTCGTGAATAAAAAGATCTTTGAAAATCATACAAAAATAGAAATAATGTAATATTAGAACTCTCTTCAAGTAAGAAGTATCAGAAGGGCATGAGCATTGTCTATATGGTGAACTTAAAATTTTGTCACAGATCAGTATAGGCCCATAAACAAGTAAATGGGAGCCATTAGTCTAAGGGCAAGAGTTGGGGTGCCATGTAACTATGTAAATTGAACAACCTTAGCTCATCAGGAGCCTAAAATGGGGACGGAAATGTTTAACTGATTTCACTGAGCGGCTATGAGGTTCAAGTAAAATGACATGGAAAATGGTTTAAACATTCTGTGGTCCTATGCAAATATAATGGATTATGATTATCATGTCAGAAAGCAGTTACAGAATACCTAATTTTACATATATATATGTATATATATATATATATATACACACACACACACACACACACACACACACACACATATGTAATACAAGCTATATATATAATACCAGTGTATAAGAGCTCTATAGGACAGTCATACCCCTAGGAAAAAACAATGGGAGTGACAAGAACCATGGCTTCTAGTCATAATCTAGTGAGCACAGAGGACTTTGGGAGTACAGAGGACAAAGTTACCATCGCCCTTTCCCTGACAGAGTTCACATGAACACTGCCACCATCCCATCATCTGCATTGACTCCATGCCCAAGCACTTATCCCTAATGCTGGACATATGCTCACAAAGAACTTTTGATCAACTGATAGTCTAAAATATGTGGGGTAGCTTCCCAGATGGGATCGTGCTGTCAATGCAGTGATGCTAGAAACTGAGTAATGTGGAGCTGTGTAGAATGATGAAAAAATTGATCAGTCTAGCTCTCAGTCTTTGTTACCATATGCCTGTTTCCCAACAGACATTGAGCCGTGTTTTTCCTTAGCCCACATATAGCTGAGGGTGCAATGATCATGTGAGGGAGCACACACATGTTTCAGGTCCCTGTAGCTAGGAAAGCACTGGGCTGGACCATTATTGCAGATGAGAAAACTAAGGTTCATAGAAACTAAGAAACTTGCCCAATAATGCATAGCAAATAACTGGCAGGGCAAAAGTTTTAGAATAACTCTATCTCACTCCCCAAATCATGGTCTTTTCAACAAACTTACCGTCATATATGTATGAGAGTTATATGTCATAATGAGTAGAATAAGTAGGGATAACATGAAAATGATGAACTTCTGCCTTTTTTCTCCTCCCCTAAATGAGTTGCCTTTCATCTTTCCCTTGACTGATTCTCTAACTCAAGTCACAGTTGAATTGCTTTTTCCAAGGTCCAAAGACAGATACTAATTTGGGGGCAATTAGTTCAGGCGTTGTGTGCGGCCCAACTAACCTATGCTTTCTCAGATATCAGACAAGTCAGGTTACCCAATTATTTCTGAGAGTAATTACTGTGCTTTCACTCTAGTCCATTTCTACTCTTTGGCTCATTGTTTACCTCAGAGAGGAGCAAAGAATGAATTCAAGTTACAGTCTGACATTACAATGAGATTGCCAATAGAAATCAATGACTTGTCCCATGACAAGCTAGGGTTTATGAGGCAGCCTAACGGTGTCCTTATATCTTTGTCTACCTCATTGTACTGCCATTCAAGCGGATTATACAGTTTTCCTGTTATAAAGGGGGTGTAGTCAGGGCAAAAGGGAGTCTAATTGAGTTTAATAAAGCTGGAAGCAGTAGTACAGAAGACTTACAGAGAAAAGAATATTATAAATAGAATATTCCAATAAGAATGGTCTGTGTTGTCTGTTAAGGTTGATATTTATGTCCATACTTGTTGACCTTAGAAAGGGGATATAGACAGAGCAGATATAGGTCAAAGAACTCACCTGTTCAACAGCAGGAGTCTAGATCTCAGTGGAATTGAAAAGAGTTTTACTCAATGTGGTGAAATATAATTTCATTCATTTTATATTTATGAGGACTTCTGCTTATTTGGATAAAGTGGCTGAAAGATACACTCTTCTCCAAACAAAGCAGCAAAGCCATAATGGAGACCGTGGAGTTGTAGAAGATATACATAGTTCTAGTGCTGTGCTGTTACGGTGGCCACCAGCCACATGTGGCCACTGAGCCCTTGAATCGGTGCATAGTTTGCAATATGTGCTTTAATTGTAAAATGCATACTGACTTTGAAAGTCTTGTGTGAAGAAAATAATTCAAAAATCTCATGAATAGCTTTTAGGTTGTTTACATTTTGAAATGATAGTGTTTTGATTATATTGGATTAAATAAAATATTAAAATAATTTCATCTGTTTCTTTGTACTTCTTAAAATGTAACTACCATGTAAAATTACATATATGGCTTGCATGGTATTTTTAGTGGATAGCAATGGTCTAATGCAATGCCTAAATGCTATCATCTGAGAGTCAAATTTCAATAATTTGGAATGTCGATATGTATTCTGCTGGTATGGGATATGGATTTGCATCCATGAGTGTGATGTGTGTGTCTACACGCACACGTCCATATTCATGCATGTGGGAGGAATTCCATCAGTTTGGGATGAGAGAAATCATCCCCATACACCCAAAGTTGTTTTCACACCTAGAGATGATGTTTTCCTGCGTCTCTTTGTTTTAATAAAACCCTGCACCCAAAAGAGCACAATTTGGAATAAGCTACTGGAACAATTTATTGTTTCCTCTCCATGGATGAGAGAGGTGGTACTTGGAGCAGCTTGTTAAAGAGAAGAGCTTGGCCCTTGCCCTTGCTCTGTGTTTAATGATCCTCTCTTTGCGTGCCACCTCTCTAATCTGCAGAGAGATAGGGACAAATTGTATCTATAATGTTATATTACTTAACAGTATAATGTATGATAAATCATAGAATTGCATCCCTACCTTGTAATTGGTGAGATGTGTTGCATGAGAGATCCCCTAATTCAATAGAGAGTAGTTGCTCTTATGCATAACTGCCTCTCTGGATCAAACCAATTCAGCCCACAAGTGATGAGGGGAGAGTTAAAGCTTTTTTAATTAAAAAAAGGAAAAATATGACTTAGAACGGCTTTCTGGGCTCCAGGATTCAAACGACTGCTTAATAATTCTCCATATGAACAGAGCCTCTTTTTCCCTTTTTCCTGTAGGCATCAGGGATGGGCCATCCGTAGGAAATAGGTACCTGAGAGGACAGACAGTGGGTGAATTCATGTTCTCCTAGGTGGCAGTCATCACTTCTAATATGTTGCCCTTAGCTGAGCATGTTTATTGTTTTTGAAAATTATGGTCTTCCTGTTGTTATCCCCACACAGGTTTTATTCTCAACACTTTTTGCTTTTGTTTTAAATCCCTCTCTTTTACCTATATAGTCCACTCCATGATTCTTCAGAGTTCTTTCATTGTACTTTGTTTTTTCTTCTTATTTCCTTAAACCTCTGGGCTTATTTTTTAGCATGGCCTATTTTGGTGTCCTCTTTTCCTAACCCCTAACCTTCTTAACTTCCCAAGTATTACTGGCAAAACAAACAGCATCAAGGTATTTAGCAGTGTAGGAAGATGGAGTGTAGGTGACTTCATCCCCATTCCTCAGAAAGCACAGAGGTTTTAGTAGCCAGCTACTCTCATAGAGAAATGAGTAGGGACAGTGACATCTAGATCATGATTGTTCTTGGCCCACCCAAAAAATCTCTGACCAGCACTACAGATAATTTGACCACTGACTGTTCAGAACTTAGTTTTGAAGACAAGTGAAATCAAATCTGACAGGTAAGTTTAATTAAGTCTGTTACAGTTGGTAGGACTTCTATGGATTAGACTGTTCCAGCTGGAGGGGGTCACAGACATCGCTAACTTTCCAAAAGAGCTGAGGAAACTTGGAGGCAATAAGCAGGCTCATCGATGCCTTGAAGGAGCTCAGGGTCTAGCACTAGAGTCCCTTGGCCCTCCTAAGCTCTCTTTCCTTTCCCTCACAAGGTCTATTTTCAGGAAGCTTCTCTTTAGTAGATGAATTCTAGGATGTGTTGTTTGGGGCTGAAAAATATCCAATAAAAGTTGTCACATATGTGCCCCTTAGAGTTTTCCGTTCATCACTAAATAAATGGGTGAGATGCAATGACCTGATTTTTTAATTTTCAAAACTTTCATTCACTCATATATATATATGGGTAATCTCTGGAAATTGTATTATAGATTCTTTACCAAATGAATTGTTTTTCTTTATTAAAATGTGAAACAGTAAAAGTATATAAACAATAAACAGTATATAAAGATATAAGATATAAATATATATATATATATTTTTAAGAAAGATAAAACAGATGGTGTGGTCTTAACTCAGTCACTTCTCAAGTCTGCCTTTCTGAAAAGAGTAGAAGAGCAGCTTTTGACATGACTCATTGATTCTGTCCAAATGGACATAGGGATATGACCAAAATTGCAACCTAGCACACAGCCTACTTGAAAAAGTGGTGGGTTGGGAGCTGGGGTTACCTTACCATGTTCGATCACATCTACACTCCCTTTCCTGTGCTCTACTGTTTCACATCTTAATAAAGAGAAACAATTCATTTGGTAAAGAATCTATAATACAATTTCCAGAGATTACCCTGCCATTTCTCAACTGCCAGATATATTTTATTTTTACTCTGCATGTAACCAAGGAAAACAAGGTTGCAAAATGATGCCAGCTTATGCTTTTCAGCTATGAGATGTCAATAGCCCTTGATTTTGTTGTTGTTGTCACTAATTTCTGCAAGTTCACAAAAAAGTGTCATAAAACAAGTGGCTTTTAAACATCCTATCATTATTCACCCAGTATTCTTATGAGATATAAGAATATATTTGCCATAGCTTTTGAAATCACTTTTAATCACATATATTCAGGCCTTAGAAAAGGCTACTTAGCCTCTATTTTTTATTTTCCTCTCAGTGTTTTTTTCTCCCTTCCTTGTGTTTTCATGCTGACATTTTTACTATAAAGTCACATTTTCATCTAGGACAATGGCATCTTGTTTTTAAAGCAAACAAACACGAGACAATTTGTTTTGAAAATATGTGGGTTGATGACAAAGTCATAAGAATTTCAGAGAAATGTCAGCACTGGTGTCAGGAGAGCCGGTTCTCATGTGTTTCTTATATTAAAATGGAATTTGGTGCCTTATGCTGACAACCTGCACACAACGCAGAAGTTTCTTTGTTTTTGCCGGGCATTGGCTTCGTCTTTCACTGTAGGCCCACTTGATGGTTTCGAAAGATCAATTCTACTTTGCAGTGAATGTATCTCTTAACCTTTTCCCTAGAAACTGAAAGAATATACAAGTGAGCCTCACAAAAGGGGGAACTCTAAGATGAACGGCAAGGAAACAAAGGGTTATATTATAATTCATCTAGAAAAGAGCATTTTCACTAATCAGAACCCATATCATACATTTGTAAAAATGACTGCCTGACAGGTGAAAAATCTATTTTTTTTTTTGACAGCGTACGTTTAGTCTTAAATCAGTCCAACACAATAGTTCCTTTTTTTTTGCTTTACACAAACTCTCTTTCACCTTTTGATAAACTGTACCCCTGTGGGCCGTAGAATGTTTCAGATTCCTACCCTTTTCTGTGTTGCAGCAATATTTTGAGAGCAATGTAAAGCAGATTCATTTGGCAGAGTATTTTTATATGCATATCAGTGCAAAGGTAGGATTTAATGATTTTGAGGATTAAAGGCTCTGTCCGAAACTTTGTAATGTGCTGTGAAATACTTGCAGTATGCCTTAGACTCCTGACCCACTGAGGCCTCTCTGAGGTATTCTATTTTAACCTGGTGCATAGAGCACAATAGCGATAAATCTTGAAGCAGATTAAGTAATTTCCCCATAGTGGCATGTCTGTTGGAGTTTCAAATAACCCAGCATAGGGATTCGAAGTCTTGCTACATTTGGTTATTCCAGACTGTATCCCCTCTGTGTAAAAAAACTTTCTGGCAGGGCAGCATCATGCCCTTTGACCCCCATGTAAGAGTATTAAATGGATGCCCTCCTGAGCTGACTGAATGCTAATTATTTTGCTGTTCCTGAATCCTTAAAAATAAATTAAAAGGAAGACCAAGAAGAAAAGATGGCCCATTTGCATGCTTAAAATATGCCGAAGATTGTATGAAACGGAAGCTGGAGACGTTACGACACTCTCAGGTTTCAGGATGCCGTTGGGGATTTGACATTTCTATTGTGCTGGGAGATATTCTAGTCTGCCCTTGGCAGTTTTGGCTAGAAAACTCTCTGAGGCTCACCTGAGACAGAACTCGTGAGCATCAGCATCCCAGGACAGCTAGCAGAGAACATGTGAGGCCCAGAGCTAGAACTTGTAATGGTGGTGCCTCTTCATGGGAGCCATCTTGAATTCAAGACTTGGGTAGGGGAGAAAGTTTTCATTGCATCTTCTCAGTGCCAACACCTTTGTGAGGGAAAGGTCAGATCTACATAATGAAACAAAAGCAGGGCCAGGTCAGGGAGAAGGGGAGTTGTTTAATCCGGGAGACCAAACCTTTGGAGATTTGATTAAAACCCAAATGCTTCCCCAGGAACAAGCATCTAATTACTATGGGAAATCTAAATATGCCCTTGACTTCTTTGTTGCTTTCTGCAAATGACAAATCTTCTCCCTAAATACATTTTAAAAAGCAGAAACTACGGGCTTGAGCAGAACACTATATGGCCCACTAATTTCTCTGCTCCTTTGAAGGAAAGCACTGTGGGCAATATTGTCATTATAGGGAGAGAGCACTTGGCAGTACGATGCTGACAGCACATTAAGAAAAATAAACAAGAGAAGTATAGCTCCAACCACTCTGTTTCCCAGATTAAACCTCAGGGTCTTTCTAGTGGCCTGTCCCCTGGAAGGAAGCAGGTGTGCAACCCAAGCAAAGAGGAAATGTGCCCGTATATGTGTGGACAATTGTATGCACACATGTGGTTTTGGGGGGTATGCACATACATACATATGTGTGAGAGTGTCTGTGCACATGCATTTGTGTGGGGAACTTGCATACACATAGGTAAGGATGTGTGTTGGGCATGCAGGTAGTAGTGTGTGTACGTGTCCATTGAAAAATGATATAGCGCTACCCATACTTTCACCTA
Organism: Leptonychotes weddellii; assembly: GCF_054177405.1. Taxonomy (NCBI): domain Eukaryota; kingdom Metazoa; phylum Chordata; class Mammalia; order Carnivora; family Phocidae; genus Leptonychotes; species Leptonychotes weddellii. The sequence goes on along the minus strand of NC_138378.1, from coordinate 67,405,742 downwards.
TAATACTCTTAGTTATGGTAGTCTGTCATGATGAAAAACAAGAAAAAGAAGAGCTACTGCTTCTTAGTGGAGGTGGGATGAAAATACAGTTATTCCCATCCCAGTTTTGATAGTGGCATCATAAGGCGGAGCACACTTTGGCCTAGGAACATAGATGTACATTAAGTTGGAGAAAGAGGGTGAGCATTTGTTGAGTGGATCTGAGTGGACATGAAGTTTAAATAACGTGCCCAAGTCCCCCTATTTCCTGTGACTTCCTCATTCTCCTGCCAGCTTCAAGGTCTCACCATTCCAGTGATTCTTTCTCCTTTGAAACTCTTTCCTCCTGCTACCATTTTCCTCTTGGAGCTTTCTGATATGGTTCATATTTCTTTTCCCTCATATGTTATGTCTCTACTTTCCCAAAAAAATGTACTAAAAATTCAATATTGTAGAACCCCAGACCTCAGGCTTGGCATCATAGAAACTTAAAGCTGAATGGGATCTTGAGGGCATTCTAATTCAGTTCCTTTATTTACAGATGAGCATGTTTAGAGCAGATTCCAAGGGGCAGCTAGCTGAGGATCTGAGTACCCCCAAAATGTCCTAGGGTTGACATGGACATTTCACTAGAAGTTGTGGCAATCTGTGTCATGACAGTGACTAGGAACAGTGGAGAGAGCATTTCCTCTAGGAGATTAAATGTGGAAACTTATATTTGTGGAAGTGCTTTGTGAGCTACAGCGTGGAACTTGCATGAAATGTAAGATGATTCTCTTTTCTTTTCTTTTGTAATTACTCATATACTAGGTGAAAGGTGTAACATAACTTCTGAAACTATAAAACCTAGTGAAAACTGAAAAGTCTTTAAGTGCATATTCCAAAGAAGCCCTCTACTGTGTCTCAAAATTCTTTAGCACTGAGTTTCTAGAAAGCTGCTTTGAACATTCAGCCCTTCGAGAAGAAGGGATCATTCATATACGTATAGAGAAAGAGGACTGGACTGGGGGGTCTGCAGGCCCAGATTCCATTCTTGCTTGAGATTTTGTCATGTTTATTCACTTGGTGACCTAAATAACTGCTAATTATTTAAGCTAAGTGAGACTCATAATTTTCTTTCATCCAAAAGTGAGTCCCACCTATTGCAGTGTGTGGCACCAAGTGTCCAGTTGCCCCAACAAGAAATGTAGGAGCCTTCCTCCCCCATCATCACCAGGGTCTGTCAGATCTACTCCTAAACATCTCTTCAGCTATCATCACTGCAATTGTCCACATCTTTGTCTCTCACCTTGTCGTGATTCTAACTGGCCTCCCTTTCTCCAGCCTTGCCCCCTTTCTCCCTCAAGTACTGGCTGGATTAATGCTATAAATTACACATTTGGTCAGCTCACTCCCCCGTTTAATACCCTTAATGATGTCAGAATGCTCTGCAGAGGAAGTTCACAGTTGTTACCTCTGGCCCCAGGCCTTTCCTGACCTGGCCTCTGCCAGCTTTCTAGTCTCCTCTTACCACGCAGCCCACATCCCAGTCTTTCTGCTCTTAGCTCGTTTCTTCAGTGTACCACCTTACCTCTCACCTCTGACCTTTCACACATGCCGTGTCCTTGGCCGAATACCTAATAGTTAGCTCTTTCTTCCAACTCTGTTATCTTCATGTGCTTAAATCTGTTTTATCTTTCAAGTCTCTGCGTAGACATCCCCACCTTTGTCTGGTAGCCTCCTCTGATTGTTTCCCTCTCAGCGTTCTGTTAGAGCACTTATCACAAACCATGAAACAGGCTGCAGTCCCACCGCCATAAGCTCCATGAGGTTAGGGACCAAATATTATATATATATATATATATATAAAATATATCTGGGTTTTATTCCAGTGCCCCATAAGTATGAGGTGCTCCAATAAATGTATGTTGAATAAGTGAATGCATAAATGTCAGTGACTTATTTGTGATCTTGAACAAGTCACTTACCTTATTTGGGACACTGTTTTCTTTGTGACTAGCATGAGAACATTGAACTAAAATTGCATGAAAGGGGGCACCTGGGTGGCTCAGTCAGTTAAGCGTCTGCCTTCAGCTCAGGTCATGATCCCGGGGTCCTGGGATTGAGCCCCGAGTCAGACTCCCTGCTCCACGGGGAGCCTGTTTCTCCCTCTCCCTCTGCCTGCTGCTCTGTCTACTTGTGCTCTGTCAAATAAGTAAATAAAATCTTTAAAAAAAATTTTTAAAAATTGCATGAAAGTGGCTTCTGGTTCTAAAGTTATATGAATTTATAGTGATATGTTTATTCGCATACAAGAAATGTACTAGAAATTTCAAAATAGCGATGAGTGATACATTTCTGTTTTTTGATTTGAGCTTATACATTCAAGAAGTCTGTAATCCTTATTCACACCTAGGTCTGTACTATCTACCTTGTGATAAACATCTTCCTAATGCAGGCAATATTGGCCACCATCAAGGCCAGAGATCGAGGAGAGTGTGTACCCTAACAACTTCATGTTTTGGGGAGGGCTTTCTGAACATATGAAAGAAACTGCAAGAAATAATGTTTTTCTTTCTCTAGGTTAATGAAATAGTTGCTTGAGTGTAATGGACTAAAGATGGGAGCTAGTCAATATTTCTGTCAACTAAGTTGAACTTTTGGAAGTTGAACCATCGATATTTATATGGTGGCCAAGTCTTAGGTCTTTAATTTCATTCCTAAATGAGAAAATATAGTGTATGTCAGTGAGTCTACAGATGATCCACGTGAGGAAGCAGCTGAGTTGAGCTAGTGTTGATGGCAAAGAGAAGCAACAAGGTATTTGAGTGTAAATTATGCAGAGAAGAAATTTTTGAGCTTCTTGTTCTTAGTTTTTGGATGACCTCAAAGGTAAGAAATGCACATAATCTACTGTCAAAGAGAGCCAGTTTGGGGGAGCCATAATGCAAATCAACAGACATAGACACCACGTTTCCTCCCCAGAGAAGCTGAGAAAAGGTCAGAGCTTTATACCAGGAGAATGATCCAATTAAATACCAATATGAAGCCAGCATGCTGTGTGCCCAAAAAACAAAGCAAGGTGTGCATTCTCATCAGTGTCTCTTTGTAGACCCCCTCAAGCTTGACCCTATAATTATTGTATTTGCTCCTCCTGACTCAGAAATACAACCAACTTTCCAAGTGTTTTGTCCTTGACTTTTCATATTTTACCCTTTTCTGTCTGGCGGTACTTACGTTTTAACATATCTGCTCTGTGGTATTGTGGTACTGGAATTAAACACTCTACATCTAGGATTATTCTTCCAATTTACTGCCTTCTGGGACAGGGATTTATTCTTTAGACCTCCTGCCAATCTGCAGTTGCTTGTAAATGATATACTGGCTTGAAGATCTGGATACTTTAGGTGGGAGGAAAAACCATGAAAGAAGATTATTTTGATCTGAAACTGAAATTCAGACAAAGGACTGGTGGTGGTGTTTGAGTAGACAGTGCATCAGCATGGCTCTATATTAGAGAGAAGTGCCAACTTACAGCAAGCAGGAGAGGACTCAAGAACAAAATAAAACTAGGCCTACCTCTGCTTATTCAAATACCACCCACAACTTTCTGGGAAAAGAACATATGCAGAGCATATTTGAAAACATTATAAGGCATGCATAAAGTACAATATTAGTCAATTTTATATGCTCAGTTGCATGAAATCTGTGTGTTTAAAAAATATAATAATTTGCATTTCATGGCTTTTGATAACCTCAGGAGTGCACTTGAAATTCAGCACATGCCCACAGCACCTCCCAGCTCACCCCATTTTTAACTGAAGACCAATGGTTTCTATTAAGGGATCAGGCAGGGCCTCTGACAAGCCAGTCAATAACTATGTGAGGTTACTTCATTAATGCTATAATGGCTGATAGAGTGAGAGGCAAAAAACAGGTTCCTGACAGCAGCAAATGAAAATGATAGAGATTCCTGAAGCAATGCGCCTTTCCTTTGTCATTGTCTTTTGCTTCGCTTATTCAAAATGTGGCATTTATGTATTCAGTCTTGATGAATGTTGCAGGCTTTAAGTACTTTTTCCATCTCTAATGCAGTGCCAATTGCACATTGTTCTCTCTTTCTCCCTCTCTCTTCCCTTGTCCCCCTCTCTCTCTTTTTTCCTATAACCTCTGCTGTCAAGGCACTGCAAGTTGAAGGGTTGCAGGCACTGGCTAAATAGCTTTTGTGCTATAAATGGTGAAGGTGATGGGACAATGCATCATGAGTGCTGGCTGGGTCATAGAGCAGAGAGGGTGGTAGGAGCCGGACCCTGCAGCTAAAACGATGCAAGTCCCCCCGGCCCTGCCACTCTCCTGCCTTGGTTTGGAAGCCAGGCAAAAATCTCCAAGGAAAGTAAAGACGTCTCCATGAAGTTTGGACAGGGAAGCGCCAGGAAAGGAAAGCTCCCTGCAGGTGCATCTCGAAAGGCAAGTTGCATTAACAGGACCCTTCAGTTAGCCATGTTCAGAAGCACGTGCAGGTCTGACCAGGCTGGCTGACATGATTGTCTGGCTTCTGGAGGCTGGTTTTTTTGTTTTGTTTTGTTTTGCAGTTTCTAAGTGCCTTGATGGGCACAGGCTGCCTTCTGGTCCTCGAGGGGATCACGCACTCCGTTTGAATGGATAAGAAGGGATACGAGTTGACAGGTCTTTGGCATCAGTGAGAGGGTGCTTCGGCACGGCCAGAGTGGGAGGTGCACACGTTGCCCTGACACTGCTAGGTGCCTCCGTTGAGGCAGGTCATAGTCAGGCAAAGGATAGACGTGAAGTGAAGCCAGAGTTGAGAGCTTCTGGGTGCCTGTTCCGATGTGGTTTGGGGGAGCATAGTGAGCCAGTTTACAGTAGCTCTTGCACAGCTGATGGCATGAGAACCGTGGGCCATTTGGGAGGAGGAAATGTGATAAATCAGTGGATAAATACATATATTTGAATTTCATCAGCCTTCACCAGGGAATTGATCAGCCTTTTGGGGTGCTTGACCTCAGCTGGCAGAACATCAAAACAACATCGACGTGGTCAGAGACAAGGCAGGCAGGAATGAAAAAGGCAACGGCTCCCATTCTCTATGGCTTCTCCCCGTACAACTTGGGTGGTGGGCCATGGCCTCAAATTGCCACCATGTGTTTTAAGAACTGACTCAAATCCTTTGTGAAGGTGTCTGTACTCGAATATAAACAAACAAATCCAACCAACCCACAATTAAATGCATAATTATAGTCTGAATGTACAGGTGACTGTTTGGCTGGAAGCCGCTTAGCAGAGAGGACCAACCTTTATTCTTCTGTGGTTCCATCACGGAACGTGGTATTGCTCTCCCATCTTTGTTTCCTGCAGAGGGCTAAAACAGAAGTTCTTGTCTAACTGAAGATTAAGCTGGCCTGAACTATGGTATTTTATTCTGGGCAGCCTCCATTACTTCGTTAATTGCACAATTCTATTTTCATTGTTTTGATTTTGTTCTTACTGGTCTTTACCAGTTATTTACATGTAGGTATTATTCTTTCTTTTTGGTAAATGTTATGGGCTGAACTGTGCCTCTACCCAAATTCATATGTTAAAGTCCTGACGCCTAGTCCCTCAGAATGTGACTGCATATGAAGACAGGGTCCTTAAAGAGGTAATTAAGATAAAATAAGGTCCTTTGGGTGGGCCCTAGTCCAACATGACAGGTCTTCTTGTGAGAAAAGGAAATTAGGATCCAGACAGGTATAGACTGAAGGTCATATGAAGACATAGGGAGAAGATGGCGTCTACAAGTCAAGGAGAGAGGCCTCAGAAGAAACCAACCTTGCTGACACCTTCATCTCAGACTTCCAGCCTCCAGAATTGTGAGAAAATAAATTTGTATTGTTTAAGCCATCCACCCTCCAGCATATACCCTCAAGCATATGTCCCCAGTGATCAGCATTTTAATGAAATGAGGGCATTCTCTGCATCCTTGTTTTTGAATTTTACTTGTAAGTTAGGGGTCCATAAGTACCATGTAGAATTAAATTGTACATTTTTAAAAGTTCACACACAAAAAAGTTTCATCTTGCTCTGATGTTCTATAACCTTCTTTATCTTGCTTTGCATTATAATTTTAACATGTTTTGATCAATATAGAAATAATGTATTTTAACTGCTATATAGTACTCCTGTATATAAATGTACTACCATTCATTTATCCTTTCATCTACTGAAGGAATCTGGATTATCTCTGTTTTTTTATGATAATGAACAGTGCCTCCATGAACGTTCTTACATGTGTTTTCTGGAGAACAGCATGAGAGTTCTCTAGGCCATATTTCCAGGATAGGAATTAACTGGATCATAGCATATGGATATAGATATAGATATAATTTTTTCCAACTTAACTATCTGTTATCAAATTGTTTGCCTAAATAGTTATATCCACTTCTCCCCCAGCAGCAGAACGTGAACATTCCTATTTTTACATCATCTTGCCAATACTTAATATTGTTCAGATTTGTAAAGTTCTCCTAGCCTGATGGAAGTGAATAGTGTCTTATGGTTGTTGGGAGTGTCTTCTTTACAGCCACAGTTGCAATGGCCAGCATTTATTGAGCCCTTATCAAGTGCATGGTTCTGTACTGTTTGTTTTACATCTTATGTAATCTTTACAATAGTCGTACAAAGTTGGCATAGTTACTATCACCTGTATTTTACAGATAAGGAAATTGAAGTTTAGAAAGATTAAATAACCGGCTTAAGGCGAGACAACTAGCAAGTGATTAAACAAGGATTAGAATGTATAAGAATGATTCCAAAGCCTGTTGCTTTAGTTTGGGTTTCCTCAAAAGCAGACCATGAGATAAGGGACTTGGGTGCAGGTAGTTTATTTGGGAGTTGATCCCAGGAGGCACACATGAGGTTATGCGGAAAGTTGGATAAGGTTACAGGAGTCAATACAGGGTATATTGATGAGCAGATATCCATTGTGGGGAATGGGGCTGCATCTTTCTGGGGCTTCTCTGAGGGTTGGTGCCTTAGAATGATCTCACCTAGTTATGGGGAACCTAGGGGTGTTCATCCTCTGACTCCCATTCCTCATTGGTTGGCCTTTGGGCTTCTCTGCATGAGCACTGACCAAGCTCTCCCAGGCCAGAGAAGAAGAGATGTGTTGGTCCTTGAGAATATTCACTGCAGCTGCAGGGAGCATGGAGGTGGGCAGACGTATGGGGGGGTGGCATCAGTGCCCACCCAACTCCAGCTGTACTGCCTTCTCTGCTGACGCAGGAGAAGTCTCCACACTGGTTTCTCCCTCTCATGAGCTGGGAAAAGCAACTGCATTTTAATCTCTCCACTGTGGGTTTGATTTATAACTGAGAAGACTTTTCCTGCGGATGTTGGTACACAGCATTGCACTTCACCAAAATTGTCCAACTTGCTATGTGATGGTTGGGGTCACATTTATTCTTTCTTGTTTTTTTTTTTTTAATTACTTTGTATGTGATAACAAGGCTCATCACATACTTTTGATAAAGTGGGGAGAAAATCAATTTTCTCACTACTTTCTTGTGAAATATATAAAATAAAACTCTAATTTTGAAGTGGTTCTTTTTTTTATGTTATGTTAATCACCATACATTACATCATTAGTTTTTGATGTAGTGTTCCATGATTCATTGTTGAAGTGGTTCCTATATTTAAAAAGATGAATTTTGCACTCTAAAAAAGCTTCAGTAGGGTCATGGATATAAAATTGGCCCATAAATAAAAATTTTACCAGAAATCAGACTGGAAACAATAAGAATAAGACAATGTGTTTAAAAGAGTTAAAAATAGTCATTTAGATTTGTCTAGTGCTTTGGGTTTTCAAAGCATTTTCATGTTATTTCACCAGAACTGCCTAACAACAAAATAATGTTTGCTAGAACTTCATTATTCCCTTTCATAGATGTAAAAACAAAGGCTCAGAATGGCAAAAAAGTTTCCCCAGTGAAGTGGTTGAACTTAGGCTCTGGGCTGCTAAAACCCAATCCTATGCTTGGTCAGCTATATCAGAGTTTGTAAATACATGGTCTCCAGACAATCTGCATCAAAATTGCTGGCTTTACTTTTTATTTTTTATTTTATTTTAGTTTTTTAGAGAGAGAGAGAGTGTACAAGTCAAGGGGAGGGGCAGAGGGAGAGGGAGAAAGAGAATCTGAAGCAGGTTCCACGCTCAGTGCAGAGTCTGATGTGGGGCTCTATCTCACAACCTTGAGATCATGACCTGAGCTGAAATCAAGAGTTGGACGCCTAACAGACAAAGCCACCCAGGCACTCCAAAGGGTTTACTTTTTAAATTTCCAAGTCCTGGGCCTTACCTCAGGGGATAGGCATCTGATAAAATGGCCTGTATACCCATATGCAAAGGTGCAAGACATTTTGATGGAAATGTGTTGATACTTGTATGTCATGATACTCATGATATTCTCACCACCCCTGGAAATGGTTGAGGGGCATGCAGGCCACCATGCTAAGGCAGTGTATTCACACAACCAGACAGCCCTGCTTTTCACAGCAGAATGTTTTTGTGCCCACCCATAGTGGTCATCATTGTGTCAATGTGAAGAAGCCAAAATTGTTCCAGGAGAAAGAACATATTTGTGGTCATCCTTTCCTTGCCAATGATATCTTTAAGCAAAACAGATTTACCCCCAGACATACAGACAGGCTGATTCATGCAATCTGGATAATCTTCTACTACAGTTCTTTTTTTCTCTCTCTCTCTTTAAAAAATTAACAAATGAATCCCAACAGCATGCCTATAATACAAAGAATGACTTATTGTGGCATTGATCAAGTGTCACTTAAGCTAGTTTTAAACACTTCCTGTAAATCTTCTAGTGGTTTAAGAGGCCAAACTATTCCATTTTATTTTTCTCTGCCTATCAAAACTGTACTGTGGTTAACATGTTCTCTAAAACCTTTTGGGGCAGCCTGAACCGATTGCTGCACCATCAAAATGAACCGGAGATGAGATACTCCTAGTCCTCCCTTGATTTCCAGGATTATTGCCAGAGGCCATGGCAGTTGTCCAATTGAAAGATGATAGGAGTTTAGACATTGATGTGGCAGTGGGGGTGGTCAAAAGGAATTCAATTCTGTATATATTTGGAAGTAGAGCCAACAGGATTTCCTGATGGAGCAAGTGTGAGATAGAAGAGAAAGAGAGGGGTCAAGGATGACTCCCAAGTTTTCTCCCTGAGCCCCTAGAATGATGAAGTTGCAATAAATTGAGATGGAGGAGACTGTGGATGGTGCAGGTTTTGTGAGTTAGATCATTTTGGGACATATATATTTGAAACAGCCATTCTCGGCATCCAGGTGGAGGTGTCAGGTGAACTTTCAGATACATTAGTCTGGACTTTGGGAAACAAGTCTGGACTGAAGATACAAGTTTGGTAGTCATCAGCATATAATTCAAATTTAAAGCTATGGGACTATAACTCACTGAGAGAGTGAGTTGTAGATTTGAGAAGGGGAACAAGGACTAAACCCTGGGGCACTTAATACAGGCCAGGAAGAGGAGGAAGAATCAGCCACGTTGACTGGGAAGGAAGAGTGAGATGTGGGATATCTTGAATGTCGAGGAAATGATGGATTTTGAGGCAAGAAGGAGTGGCCATGTCAAATTCCTGTCAAGGTCTGCTGATAAATGATTTAGTAACATGGAAGTCACTGGTGATCTTTCTAAGGGTCATTTTTTCTATGGAAGAGAGAGGCAAAGGCCAGTTTGGGATGAGCTGAAGAGATGAGGGAGGAGAGGAAATGGTGCCTGCATTAACTTGGTTCCTCTTGAACCTCTCACCTGCACCATTACCTCCAGAGGATTGCCCTTCTGTTAAATGCTAGTCCGGCACCTAGACCACGAATTTAACCAATTGGATAGAATGCCAATGACTTGCAGAGGACTCAGAGGGCCAGTTTTCACCAGCCTGGTAACTCGTAGCCATCATTGAGAAGTGCTTTCCTCTGTTTGTGGGGAAGATGATTATAATTGGTCCCAAAATAGCCTATTCGGCACCCAGCACAGTGCCTCATACATAGTAAGTACTTAATAGCTTTTTTTGTGGTCTGAATGGATTTGTAAGAGAATGAATGTGCTTGGGTATATTTGGAGCAAATTATCTATGTTTGTTCAATTTTCTTTTTCAAATAAAAGATCTACAAACGATTGCTAGCAAAAATAAATAAATAAAGCCAGGGGGTGGGGGTGGGGGACCTGTTCGAGACAAACACATTGTGTCCTAAAAGATCTATTCTGTCATGCCAGCAGTCTCATTGGCTGTGATTTGTATATTAAGAAGATTTTAATTGCTCAGGTAAGTGCCTGCACCTGCTAAGACATTGTGTATTAGAGCACTTTATTCTAATCTTTTACAATACAGGGCACACTTCACCCATAAAATTATTCTCCACACAATTATCACTCCCTTTTGCTGAGGTAGAAAGTGCAACTTAACACTTTGGGTTTCACTCATTATTATTAAAATCATGGAAATTAGGATCATTGGGCAAAGCTTGTGCAGTTAACTGCTGAATTGCCCTTGTCCTCTCTGCTCCTCCTTTGCTTGTACCAATGAGCAGGACTTGAGTTTTTACGTTATCTGCAAGCAGGGTGGGGGCTGGATTGTTTTCAACACAAAAGATTTGTAAACTCCAAGCAGAGCTTATCTGCTGAAGCTCAAGGAACATACAAACTAGCTGGTTTCCTTCTTTCTTCTTAAAATAGTATTTTTTTCTGATTATAAAAGAATTCCAGGAGGAAATTATAAATAATTACATCCAGAAAGTAGTGCAAAATTTAGGAAATACAGGGAAAACCAAAAAATATTTGTAATCAATTGTTCTTCATGTGTTTTTGATGTACTTTCTTCCAGTTTATATGTAAATAAAGAGACTGCATGAAGCACAAACCCATGACACAGAACCACACAGTTTCAGATTGGAATATAAGCAAAAGACTGTTACATTTTTTTTTCCTAAGATAAACTACAGCATGGGTTAGCAAACTACAGCTTGCAGGCCATATTCTGCCTGTAATTGTGAATAAAGTTTTATTGGAACACAGCCATGCCCCTATGTTTATGTATTGTCTATGGCTGCGTTCATGGTACAATGGTGGGTGGCTCTGAATAGTTGTAGTAGAGGCCATATGGCCCGGAGAGCCTAAAAATATGTACTATTGGTCTTTTACAGAAAAAGGCCTGTTGGCCCTGAATTACTTTTGCAACACATCTTGCTCTGACAACCAGGTGCCTTGTTGCTAATGTGGTTAGCAAAGTCATCTCAGTGATTGCATTATTAATTTATCTGGTGGTCTGCACTTATATGTTGTGTCTTAGTTGTGGTCTGGTTTGACCCAGCTCATCTATATTACATACCTACTTCAGAGTGATGCCTCATTTCATCACCCATTTTTCCCCACTTTCCTGAGGTTTGTGGCTCCCGGACTATGCTCCTAACAGTGGTAATCTAGGGAAGATACCAGAACCTGCCTTCTCTTTTATCTAGAACACCAGTTATCAAACTTCAGTGTGCCTTAATATGCGCCCCAATAGATTCTGAGTCAGTGGGTCTGGGAAGGGGCCTTGGATCTGTATTTTAACCAAGCATCCCTTGGTGATTCTGATGTAGGTTGCTTATGCAACCTCATTTTGTAAGGATTGCCTTAGGCCTTCTCTCTTCTTCCCACCTGCTCTACCAAACTTATTACCTGCTCCCCCTTCCAACTCTACTTAGGGTTTTGATCTTGGCTAGGAATTAAAAAGTCCATTGGGAGTTAGAAGGTTCTCAGGTAGTCTCTAAGGAGTGTGCTTCCATTCCATTAGGCCTTCCAGGAGACAGAAACTTAACCTGCAGTAGTGGTGGTTCTGAAAATCACAAATCAGTAGCGTGTCAGTGTAGGAGAAGTTTCGATAAGTGAGTCTTTAGGTCTTCTGTACTTGGACCAGCTCGGTTGAACAGTGACTATTTGATAGGCACTATATAAATTTAGGAGATATCCTAGTTGCTAAGCAAACAAAACCAAGCAGTGGGTGGACACATAAGGGAACTCTTCATTGGTCAGGAGTACTTCATATTCATCTTAGTCTCATATTGGTTCATATTTTCTTTCATTCCATTCATTAACTTCTATTTATCAACACTGACAGCTTCCAAACCTCTTTGGACACAATACAGACTCCCTGTCAGTGTGAACATTGACTTGTAGTTATAGCAGCATTAGTTAGGTTACCTATGGGGTAACTTTTTATAAAAAGTCTAATAAGTAAGTTTCTTGTTGGAGAGTTCCCATCTCTGCGCAGTGACTGCAAGAATTCAGTGAAATGGTTCCTTCTCTAACTCATGAACATGTCTTTAACAGCTTTTATAGATTTGTAAGGACTAAGTCCTCAGGTTAATGTGTCATTTTCTCTGTTGCCCTGCCTTTAGTCAGCACAGCCCTAGAAAACAGTCATTTGAACAATTACTATTTAGATGGAATCTGGGTATATACCCAGTGTTGGTTTAGGTATAATGGGGGAATACGGAAGTGTCATAAAGCATAGTTTCTGTCCTAGAATTGCTTATAATACGATTAAAGAGAAATATAACTAGGTGACTTACAATTGGGGCACAGTCCAGGTCAGTAGAGTTAGACCCTTGGTGTTCAATGTTTTAACCCTGATTCATTCAGTCAATAAGTATTATTGGTTGCCTACTCCGGTACTATACTGGTAGTGAACAAGAGAGACAAAAACCTTTGCCCTGAGGGAGCTTATTCTAGTGGAGAAGACAGACAGTAAACAATAGTATGTGAGTCATAAATATTAAGGAGAGCACCAGCACCAATAAAACAGAAAAGGAGTGTTAGAGAGTGTGTGTTTAGGGATTGGGGAAGGGATGGTGGTTTAGATTATTTTTTGTAAATTACCCAAAGTCTCAAAAATTTGGATCTCATGAGCTTTGAGACCCTTGCCTAACTCCTAGCCTCTGAGGCCCCACACCTACAATCTCAAGGCTGCTGTGTTGCTCTGGAATGCTCTTCAAATGGGCAGAAATTCTAATCAAGTGATAAAATTCTTATTTCTTTACAAAACATAGTCTTAAAGGAGAGGGTATAATTCAATGACATGAAGATGTTAGGGAATTTATGAAAGTCTAGGTACATATCCCAGCCTTTGGGGGCAGTATCTGGAGGCTTTTCTGGCCAGATTTTTGCATGTTTTATTCCTTATCTTTCTGACCTCAGTTCCTAAGGGATCTGCCCTGACCACCCATCTATATCACTGCCCCCCACCACATTACCTTGTTTCACTTAACTCTTTTTCATAATACTTACCACTAATTGATATTTATTTATCTACCTGATAATTGCCATCTTCCCTACTACAAAGAAAGCCCCAAGAAAGTGGGGAGCTTGTTTGTTCTGGCCCTGGCATATAGTAAGTTCTCAAAACATATTTGTTGAATGAAAGAAAACTGCCAACCTTAGTTAGCTATGTCCAACCATATGCAAGGCAGAGAGAAAAGTCTTTCCAACCACTTTACCCTTAAAAAGTTGTCCCAATTCATAGCGCTGTGAATTGTGTAAGACTGTTGAATCACAGACCTGTACCTCTGAAACTAATAATACATTGTATGTTAAAAAAAGAAAGAGATAGTAGGAAGGGTAAAATGAAGGGGGGAAATCGGAGGGGGAGATGAACCATGAGAGACTATGGACTCTGAGAAACAAACTGAGGGTTCTAGAGGGGAGGGGGTCGGGGGATGGGTTAGCCTGGTGCTCAGTATTAAAGAGGGTACGTATTGAATGGAGCACTGGGTGTTATACGCAAACAGTGAATCACGGAACACTACATCAAAAACTAATGATGTAATGTATGGTGATTAACGTAACATAAAAAATTAAAAAAAAACAACAAACAAAAAAGTTGTCTCAATCTAACTTAAGATTCTAGTCAATTACTTGTTCCTAACCTTTGCCCATTTCTCTTAGGTTATTTAACTTTTAAAATGGATTCATAAAAGCTCTTTGAACTCTGACTTCCAAAAATTATTGGTTACTTGAGTTACAAATATCAGTATCCATTCTGTGGTTTATAGTTTTCCTTCTTTATGATTTGTGCCACACAGAAGTATTTCATTTTAATTTAGTATTTAAATTTCAGTTCTTTATAATATATCTTGTTTGAGAAATATTCCTTACCCTGAAACCATAAATATTTTATCTTATGTGTTCTTCTACAAGCTTTAATATTTTGATTTACACACTAAAACTTTTAATACATTTGGCTATATATTCACATAAGATATTTTTTTATTATGTTATGTTAATCACCATACATTACATCATTAGTTTTTGATGTAGTGTTCCATGATTCATTGTTTGCATATAACACCCAGTGCTCCATGCAGAATGTGCCCTCTTTAATACCCATCACCAGGCTAACCCATCCTCCTACCTCCCTCCCCTCTAGAACCCTCAGTTTGTTTTTCAGGGTCCATTGTCTCTCATGGTTCGTCTACCCCTCCGATTTCCCCCCTTCATTCTTCCCCTCCTGCTATCTTCTTTTTTTTTTTTAACATATATTGTATTATTTGTTTCAGAGGTACAGATCTGTGAGTCAACAGTACTGCACAATTCACAGCACTCACCATAGCACATACCCTCCCCAATGTCTATCACCCAGCCACCCCATCCCT